>NW_022196897.1:121101199-121142479 GCF_008632895.1 Mastomys coucha
AAAAAAAAAAAAAAAAAGCTTTATTTGTGGTTCCCAGTGCCAAATCTGCATGTGCAAGCATTAACCTGGAGTTATCATAGAAACAAAAATGTGAAAGGGGAGCATGGAGCAGGGAGGACAGGGTTCTAGAGAAGGGAATGATGAGATACAGAGGGCATGAAGGGAGAAATGGGAAAAGGGAGTAGGCTTCAGTTGAAGAGGAAGGAGGTAGGAAAATATAGAAGGAGAAGGTGGAAGGAGGGATACAGAACTCTAAGGATGTTTGAAAAAGCCATAGGGAATCATTATTTTGTATTTACACACACACACACATACATACATACACACACATACATTCCTATAAATGTGCATATATGTGTGTACATGTAGGTTTGTGTTACATATAAAATACATTTTAACATATATGGATATATGCATATATGTGTGTATATGTGTTTATGTTATTGTTATATATATCTACATATGTATATATAATATATATAATCTTATTTACATGATGAAGTTATACCATTTGGAGTAATAATATTACCTCAAAGAGCCATAGAGTCTAACAAAAAGCCAGGCAAGAGAAATTTCACATTGTTGGTTGGGAGAGTCTGAGCAACCCACAAAACAATGTAGCATATTGCTACTGTCCTTGGCTGCCTCCCAGAAGTTGAAGATAAGTCTCTATTGCTTAAGACACCATATCCTTCAGACATAGGAGTTAGATGAATTGAGTTGACCCAGAAATCTCCTTCTAGAAGAGAAGCCTTCTTAGTGTTGGAAGGGGCTGTGCAAGCTGTAAAGCAAGGCAGACAGTTAGAAGTGTGAGCCAATAGTGATGCCTACGAGCCACAACAATAACCAGCATGGTAAAATATCCCTAAGCATCTTGGGAGTAATCAACAGTCACCTAACTGGACTTACGATTCAACAAAAAGGAAACCATGCCTGGTACCACAAACCTAGCCAACTACCCACAGTTAATGAGATCATTGGTCCTAGAGGAGAGCGTAGTACAGCCACTTTCCTAAACCAGTATAATGACTAACTATATTCTAAATCTTACTCCACAGAAAAGTTTATCTCTCCCTCCTCATCAAAGGAGGTTCTTTTTGAAGCAGACAGAAATTATTTCAGATAGCCACAATGATCAGCGCAGTTCAGAGAACAACTGACTGTGGGTGCCCAGACCCAATCCATGCACCCACTACATACCCTATACCTAAGGGTCAAGAGCATCATGGAAGAAGTAATGGAAAGACCAAAAGAGTCAGAGGACCATAAGAAGAGCCATGGGAAGTCTGATACAAGGTTGTGTTTTCTATATATCATGGGGAATCCACATTCAGGAAATCTCAACAAGGTGGTTGTCTTAACAAAGTCTGAATAATCAAACCGTCAGCTGACATACCAGTGTAGATGGAGGAATTCTCAGGTGTAGATGAGGAGCTATAGGCAATTAATGACTGCTGGTAGAAGAAGAGACAGTCTTCTCCAGAGATAAGTTTGCTAATTGTTTATTCAATACGAAATGGTCATTCTAAGCTCACCTCTCTGTGGTGGTTCATGGACCTCATCAGGGCACTCTAAGTGAGTCTCCACATACTTTTCTTTCTGGCACAACTCTATGACCCCAGTAAAAGCCATGAGTCTGGTAATCCACTCAGCCATCACTAAAGGCCATAAAAGAACCAAACCATCTGCTCTTCATAAGATTGGAGACCTTCAGAGACATATACAACTTGGTTTCTATTTTCAGTTTTTCAATTCACTAGAATATTTACTGTTAAGCATCTGAGACATAGCTTATTTCCTAGATAATCCTATGCAGGTCTTAAGGAGATTTTAAAGATTTTTATATTAAATCATAGCAAAAAGTTTCAGTGTGCCTAAGGAGATATTTCTTGATGAAATGAGACCAGTAAGAGATAATGTTTGATTATAACTCTTTGTCATAATGTATGGTAAGCACTGAATGAGCCATTCAGCATAAGATGAACAGGAAACATAGCCACAGATTTGGTGGCACAGGTTGGGTCAGGTTTGACTTGACTCGTATCTGGTGATTTACCTCTGCCCCTCATTTGATTTTTTTTTCTTTCCCTGTTTCCCAGTCACCCTGTCAGCTCCTTTATCCATGTACTTTATTTTCAGGTTTTCTCTTGGATTTAACTTTTCCAAAAACCATATAGCTAAGCCAGTGGCCTCATTTACTATTTTTATCCTTATCTTTTCTTTTAGCACAATGCTTTTCAGCTAAATTGATGACTTCACACTCAGAGGGATTTCAGCATAAGAACAATGTCTTATCCATCATTATACATCCATCCTAACCTGGTGGTATGTTAGGAAAGCATTTGCCTAGAAGGGCCTTCATAAATACACATTTATTTCCTGCCTCTCAGAAGGAAACTAGAAGTGGGCAATTGGTGGCTTTGCTTCATGTGGACTGCAGATGCAAATTGGCACTTTGACTCTCCGGTCTTCTTCAGCGTTTGTCACTTATAACTGACAGCGTTTCATCACCAGCAGCATCATGGGTAAAATATTTCTTCGTGCTGACACTCACATCAGGAGAAGAGAAGGAGACATCAGCCAGATTGAGACTTTCTCTCCATGACAGCTCAGGTTATTTAAAAAATTGTAAAGAACAAGTCTGCTTTGTATTATAATTTAGAAATGGTCTTATATGCTTCTCTTGCTATATAAGAGAGTATTTATCATGTGTGTTGCTCACACATATGTTGATGAATCACAAACACATGCACACACACATACACACACACACACACACGAAGTGCATTATTATAAAGTTATCTTGACTTTTAAGAGTCCTTAGCTCAGATATCATAAACACAACATAATAGTGACATTTATCAAAATGGTCATTTGTGGCAGTTATATAAAGTCCATGGGCCAATGTATTAGCTTCACAAGGCATGGGGGATGGTTGGTCATATAACTGGGATAAAATATGGAACCCATCTAAACTCTAATTAATGGGCTGTGTGTAGATGGTGTTCTAGAAGTTTATCTCAACTTTAGAAGATCATTCTTTAAATCATGAGGAAAGTTCATGGAATCAATATTTATCTAATGTGCTCTTAATTTTTGCCCATCCAAACTTTTTTAAACTTTATTTTTGAAAATTTTCATACAATATAGTTTGTTCATATTCTGTCCCAAAAGTTTTATGACTAAAAACACTGGGCTGAGAAAGGGCATTATCTGCTCTTCCATAAAACTTTCCCTACCGGATGCAAGATACATGTGCCTGAGGAAAAGACCATGTGCCCAGTGAGACTATTTCTCAAAAAGTTACCCAATGGACTAGATGTGATTGACTCTTCTTCATTAGCAAGCCACATGTCAAGTTCAGCTTTTGTTTCTGAATTCTGAAATCAGCTAAGCCCCTTTCTCCTTTCTTGAGGAGAGATGGGTAGGGAGATCAAAAAGGTCAGAAGTGTTAGTCTAGTTGAAGGTAACTATGATAAAGAATGTGGTGGCACATGAAATGTATTTATCCAAAGGAAATGTGTGCTGCAAAGAGTAAATAACAATAATATGATAAAAAAAATTAGCAACTATTACACTTCGGAAGTTGCCCCAGAAATTAAAAACAAAAATTTATTCTGAAAAAAAAAATTGAAAACAAACCCCAGAAATGGTAAAGGAAATAAGAGAGAAAGATACAGTGTGAGAGACTAATAAGGAAAGTATTGGCAAAGAATTTGCTGCTGACCTCTGAAGAGAATAGTATATTTTTCAACCTTGCAAGCGGCCCAGTCATTCTGAAGGATTAGAGGAAATAAGAAATTTTTTTCTAATTAAACAGAAACCTGAAAACATTTTTATCCCCAAGTCATTTACAGAACAATATTTTCTATGAATTTTAACCCTGTACACTATGTACTAATTTTACTACTTTGTCATATATTGGCAACCTCTTTAACATCTAAAGTCTAGATACTGAAAATGTTAGACATATTTGTTCATTATATACAGTATACGTATAACAAGACAAAATGCAAGTATATAGAAATGGCATCTGAAAAGGTCCTATATATACACATTACTTCATGACTGTTTTCACTGCCTCACAGCACCTCCTCCAAATGACTGAGCAAGTACAAACAGTATTGGTCAGAAGGGTTCATCACACTACTCCCAAAAGAGAGTAGCTCATGAGTTTTTGCAAAAAGATATTTACAAAGTGATATCTCACTACCTCTACATTTAACATATGTTGGACACTTCTAAACATCTCGATAGACTAGATGTTTCAAGTATGGACTGTTGTCCACTCTGTATACGGCAGTCCAGTAAATGGCATACATGTAACAAGAGTAATTAAAAATTCTTTAACACAAAAAGTAAAAAAAAAAAAAGTATTGTAATAATTCTACCTTGTCATACACTGGCACCCTGTTTAATATCTAGAGTGACTAGATGCTGTTAATTAGGTCCCTTTTCTCCTTTACATATACTATGTACACAGCATAGTCAAACAAAATGGGATAGTGGTTCTTCCACCCATGCACCACAATGGCTTAGAGCTCTGGATTTCCTTCTCTCAGAACCAGGGCACAAACACAATGTGGTCAACTCAGGAGAGGTTTGGCTATTCCTCTCCAAATAGTATTTAAATAAATCCTAACAAAAAGGTATTTACAAAATGTTTTACTTCTTCTTATAGGATATGTCAGTACTTCAGAGCAGCTCGAAAGACATTTCCAAAAAAAAAAAAAAACTCAGCATTTTCAAACACACTCAAATACACGCGCACATGCACACACACACATGGACACACACACACACACACGGGGAGGGGGAGAAATGGATGTGGGAGGTAAGAAATGAGGAATACAATGCATACACAATCCAATAGAATAAGAGAGAGAAAGAGCAGACAGGAGGGAGAGGGAGAAAGAGAGAGAAACATGGATGGTGGGGGTAAGAAATGAGGAATAAAAGAGTAAGGGAGAGGGAGAGGAAAAGAGAGAAAAAGGCATCTTCTTCGCATAACCAATCTGGCTCCCAACCTCTTCCTCCTCCTCCCTGCCTATATTTGTCTACTGGTTTGAAGGCAGAGAGAAGGGATAAGAAAGTGGGTTGAATCCCAAATGGTTATATTTAGAAGATAGCTCAGATGCATATAGTTTTATTTACTAATGCCACATGAATAGCAGATAAATCCTTATACGAAACATCTAGTCTTTCCAGATATTTGAAAGTGCTTGATACATTTAAAGATACAAGAAGTATAGAATAATAATTTGATATCGTTTTCTAAAGCTGAAGAAATACTGTGTGTAGAAATAGAATTGTTAACCCACCTCTGAAAACAGTGTACCAGCTGTACTTGTTCAGTGGATTGAGGAGGTGGGAGGGAAGAAACTGCAAAAAGATTCCATTAGTGTGCTAGACATTTCTAGCTTACCCATCACCCTGTATGTTGTGTGCATCTCATGGAACTTTGCTATACTCTATATATTGTACATAATGGACAAATGGGTCCTATGGTATCTAGTCTCTAGGTACTAGAGAGTTTGCCAATGTATGATAAAAGTAGTTAATAAACTCACACATTCTGTATGTTCTCTTAGCTCATAGCAAGGTTTTCTTCTGAAGAGTTGTGAAAGTGTATCATCCAAGTGACAAGTGCCTGTGTCATAGGGCACAGGAGAGGGGCTAAAGGGGAAGAAAGGTCAGAGACCAGAATTTTCTCACCAGAAGACACTTTGAGATCTAACCATCCCTACACATGTATTTCAACACTATTATGTATATAAGGGTCAATTTTATGTCCTTATCTGAAACATCTAGTCTTTCTAGGTGTTTAGAAATGCCCCAAGTATGTTAAAAGTAGACATCGTAAATAATGCTTGTTGCAGATTCTCCTGTTTAAACGCATGGTGAAATGCTGTCTTTTGGGACTAGAAAGAGAAAACTGCTTCTGAGCAATGTGAGGATTTAGGAGGGAGGAGGAAAGAAAATCAGTGAAAGACCTAATGCTAATGTAAGTTTGGTAATGCAAGATTAGTCATGGTTCCTTATATCTGTGCATCTTATGTTGCAATGTACAGGAGGCATACATCCAAATTTGTAATGCCCAGTCTTCCTAGACAGTAAAGAGGTGCCAGTGTGTGACAAAGTAGAGTTAGTGAAAAGACATGTTTGTAAATTATGTTAAAATTTGTAGGAAAAAAAAACTTCTTAAAACCACTTAGGAAGTGAAATTGCTAATCTCCCCACAAACACATGACAGTTGCATACACGTGACCCCTGAGTGGAGAGAACTGGAAGAAGGGCTAGACCAGAACCTTGACTGTTTAGAGGGCATTTTCTGACCTCAGCCTTTGTTAGGTGTGCAGTGCACACATCCTGGGGAAAGTGAGGTGCTTATTAGGGACATCTGGTCTCTAGACTTTTATGTGCATTATAGACTTGATGTGGTAGTGCGTGCCTTTAACTCTAGGCTGAGGCAGGTGGATCTCTGTGCTCTGGATCAGCCAGGGCTATATAGACTTTGTCCCAGAACAGTAAGAAAGTGTGCACAATGGACTGATAGGCTGTCTCCGCATGTAAAGGTGCTTGCCATCAAGCTGGTAACCTGAGTTTGAGTTGCAGGATCCACTTGATAAGAGAAAAGTAATCCACAGCTTGTCTTTTAGCCTCCACACAAGTTCAGGGGCACACATATGCAAGCAGGCGTATAGTAATGCATAAATGTAAAACCTGCACACCATGGTAAAAATAGAAGGCTGACGCCACTTTTTAGGATATTTTGTTATTTCATAGGCATGGTCACACTGGGGAGATGGAGGTTAAACTTGGCCTTTGAGCAGATGATCTTTCCAGGTGGTGGAGATGGGCTAGGGCAAAGATTAGTGCTCAGAAAGGGGCGCCGTAGCTGATGGTTGCTTCAGGTCGTCTAGCCATTGGTTAGGTGTGCATTTCAGTTACTGTTGCCAAGTAGTAGAGGTAAGTCCCGGTGCCTAAAGGATGTTAGAAGTAGCAAAAAGAGTCACTAAACGTCAGGCTAGTCTTTGGGGAAGGCTGTCTTCTGGGTGTGGCCTTTGTTATTCCCCTCACCAGCTGCCAAGAGGATGGATGAGGAAAAGACCATTTGTAGCACAACATCCAGAAGACAGCTGTACCCAGGGGCCCTATGTGTGTCTTGGTAAAATACTTGTCTTCATTATGCACACGTCATTCTGCATCATCTGAACATTATGTTCTAAAGGAGAGCACATGGTTAAGAGTAGAGCTAGTGGACATGGTAGAATTGACAAAAGGGATTCGTCTCAAACATGGAACTGTTAAGCCATGTCTGGACAGTGTGAGGAAATTCATGTTGCAAGGCTGAGGAGGGGCTGAGAGAGACCTCACAGGGCGAGGTCTACAGCTGTGTGGAGACTGACATCCTGAGAGCTTCCACCAAAGGCATCTTCCAACTGCTCCATGGGAATACATTTCTTGAGCAGAAACACCACTTCTTCTACATATGTTAGTATATGGATCTGATGATGAGTTTAGGAATGCTATACTTAGTGTGTTTTGTTGGTTTGTGTTTCCTTGTGAGCTGAGTACCAAGCGAATGCAGAATTGTAACTTTGCCAGTACGTCTATCTAGAGGCCTGCTGCTGTTTTTGTCTTCCATGAAATTTCTGTTGCCTAGGAAGACCAGACTACAACTTTGTCTGGGAGATTGAGATGGCATGGTGTATTCTTGGTTATCAAAATCCTCATGTAGCGTGGGATTTTTAGTTGATGAATATTCACAATGTGGGGGAAGCATGGGACATACTGTATCATCTCAATCGCCTAAGTGTATGCACACTTGCAAGATCTAGAACGACACATCGAGCGGAGCTGCTTGTGACGAGGTGACTTTGTTCTTGCCTTCTTGTGTTTTATTTCCTATAATGCACATATTAAAAAATAAATGACTTTACAAGAAAAAAGAGGTGATCAGAGTGAGGGAGAAACACACTATGGGAAGCCAGGCTGTGGAAGGACAGACAGAGATGGAAAAGAAAGCACCATGAACAGTGTGAATCCTACCTCTTAAACCAAGGATCTCCTTGTGGGCACTGATGAAGGTTATGCAGACTCAGAACTGAACTTAATGGTGTTTGAGTAGGATGCTCATTGTTGGCCATAGTCCCCAAATTTCAGCACAAATGGCTCTTTTGTGTTACCTGCTTGTTTCCTTTTAGCAGTGATTTTGTGTCCTGGCTGTTACTAAGAAGCAATTAAAACATGTCTCCTCACCTATTAGTGTTCTGACAGTCCTAGTAATATTTCCAAGGAACAAGCCACATTCTCTGGGGGTTTTTGAATAAAAGAATATTGTAGGCAGCCGCTTGGATGATAAAATCCAAGATGGCGCGGGTTCCCGATACACTGTAGCAATAGACGATTCCACTGTGCATGCGCCCTTCCCGAGCGGGTGTATGCTGTGCATGCGCCTCTCCCAAGCAGGTGTATGCTAATGAGGGTTTGCCAGGGAACCAATCCAGGAGGACTTGGCAGCTCAAGCTCGGGTATATAAGGGGTTGTCTCCAGCCATTCCACGCCACTCCACAGAAGCAAGCAGACCTGCAGCACCTAGGAAGAAGAAGAAGAAGAAGAAGAAGAAGAAGGAGGAGGAGGAGGAGGAGGAGGAGAAGGAGAAGGAGAAAAGGAGAAGGAGAAGGAGAAGGAGAAGGAGAAGGAGAAGAAGAAGAAGAAGAAGAAGAAGAAGAAGAAGAAGAAGAAGAAGAAGAAGAAGAAGAAGAAGAAGAAGAAGCAACATCAAGAAGAGCCAAGAAGAGCCGAGACATCAAGAAGAAAGCCATGACATCAAGAAGAGCTGTGACACTTAAGAACCTAGGAGAGCTGTAATACCTAGGTACCTTAAAGAGCTGTAACACCTGGGTACCTAGGAGAGCTGTAACACAAAAGAATATTCCTGAGTAAACCGTCGAGAGAAGAATTATCGGTGTTCTGTCGTCATTGCTGCTGGTGGGCAGCAGAGGCACGGAACACAGAATATTAATATAACTGCTAGTTAATTAATATTAATAAAGAACCAGTGGTTCTCAACCTTCCTAATGTTGCAAACCAACAATTCATGTTGTGGCGACCCGCCCAACCATAATATTATTTCTGTTGCTACTTCATAATTATAGTTTTGTTACTGTTATGAATCATAATGTAAATATCTGATATACAGGATATCTGATATGTGACCCTTGTGAAAGGTCATTCGACTTCCAAAGGGCTTGTGACCTACAAGCTGAGAACTGCCTATTTTATGTAGTAAGCAGTAACATAATACAGGGGGACTTTGTGAGCACCTAGGGGTTACCAAGTCTAATGTGCAGAGCATTCACAGAAGGTTCTTACTGTACATCTGTCTCTCTTGCTTTTCTTCTGTCTAATTCTGCTCCCTTTCTGTATCTGACTCTTTCATTTCTCCCCAACCTCTCCCTTCTCTCCTGTCTATGCTCTGGAGCCTCCCCTGTTAGGGACCTCTGAGCTCAGACCCTACTCCTTGCAAAGTCATTATTTCTATTCTCATCAGAACAAGTTTCGGCCCTTCCCCTCATCACATCTGGAATTCCCTGTAGTGTTCAGGCATTGTGATTCTTAGGGATAAACCATACCTCAAAATGCCTTAAACTGGACATAAAATCCCTTAATCTACAGAAATTGGTTCCCTGTATCCTTTTAAGTTGCAGAGTCTAAGATCACGGCACCTGTACACTCTGTGTCTGGCAGGAGCTGGACTCTGGTTTGCAGATGGAGCTTTGTCACTGACCTCAGGAGATAAAAGGAGGAAGGGAGCTCTGCAAGGCCTCTTTTATATGGGAACTAGCCTTGTTCTTGAGAGAGGAGCCAGTCACTGGTCAAAGGCCTACCTTCTATTAACATCATCTTCTTGAGTATTTTTTTTTAACCTGTAAATTTTCATTTAGACCATATAAGAAGATACTCAATTTTCTGGGTGTGGCAAGTATAAAATATTCCTCATTTGTGTCTATCAGCCCTCTGTAACTATAAGCAAATGCCTGAAATAACCAACTTATATAGAAAAAAGATATGTAGGTTCATTATTTCAGAGGCTCCTGCTCACAATTGATTAGCCTGCTGCCTTTAGTTCTGTAGTGAGGAAGCATGTCATGGAGGAGCCAAAGGACTCATTCATGGCTGGGAAGGAAAAGAAGAAGGAAGAAGTCAGGATCCTTCTGGCCTCCCCCATCTCTAATGGCCTAACAACCTCCTGGGAGGCTCTGTGTCCACCATTTTCCAATAATGCCACGCTGGAGAACAACAACAACACCAACAATAACAACAAAGGGTGACACATGAGCCTGTGATGGACATTTAAGAGCCAAAGTATGGCAATATCCATAATGTTCCACCAAAGTTAGAATTCCAATTGTGAAACAGAGAACAAAAAGTCATTTGGAAAACATTTCAGCCTAGGAAGATGAAGATGGCCAGCAACTGTAAGTAGGTACTCCTATGTCAGCAAAAGTCGTTTTAACAATTTTATCCTTCTCATCTTAGCCATGATTGTTTGATGTGGTCAATAAGAAAATTCCAATGGAAAAGCAGGATTTTGTTTCTTAAGGGGTGGTTTGCCCTGAGTAGCCCTGTCCTGGGTACCCATTGAGCTATTTCCATTTATCCCTTGATGATGTTGATGTTTATATAAAGTTAATGGTGTGAAGTGCATTAAAAAAATACAACCCAGATTTCTGTTCATAGTCTTTAAAACAATATGCTGGATTGCCAGAGCCATTAGAGAAACCCCTTTTAATTTTTTATTTTAATGAGTTTTCTATTCTCCATGCAGGGCTGGCTTGCAAGGTAATTGGTTGTGCTATTCTCATTCACTACCGTGAGACTGATACTTGCTCATGTTAATCAGAATCCACTTTTTCTCTGCTATTCTTCTCTGCCATTTAAGATATATATATATATATATATATTCTCCTTACAGAAAACAATTAAAAATAAAGTTTACTCAAGTATGAATTGCTAAGAAGACTCTCCAAAGCTTTATCTAATTATCTGTGAAAGTCCAAGTTAGCCCTCATGTCTTCAGAAGCCAGAGTCTTTGCTCCCCGAGTATGTACCAAGAAAGTAAAAAACATGGCTCTCTTGACAAATAGGCAAAGACATCCCTTGCTGAACATATACAAAACTCAAACTGCACCTAAACAAAATAGACACAAGACTACTTGGCACTGACAGCAGATGGCTCTTCTGAGTAATGAGTGATGGTAGCTTCTTCATCAATGATACATTTGTTTGGTTCCAGCCTCTTAGAACAGAACTAATCTCAGATAACCCACCTTCTTGGCAACATCTTATTCAAAGCTGGCCCTATTTTCTTACGTGCTTACAAACTAGAATTATGTCTTCCACACTACTTACATATGAATCCTAACCTCTGTACTAATAGTGTTAGGAAGCTGAGCCTTCTGGGAGGCGACTAGATCCTAGCATTAATTTCTTTATAAAAAGGAGCTCAAGTGAGTTCACTTGCCCTCATGTGAACACACAACCAGAAGGCACTAGCTATTGTGAATAACCTCCAGCCAGGCACTACATCTTCTGGCACCTGTATCTTGGACTACCCTCTACATTGTGAGCAATAGAATTCTGTTACTGGTAAGCCTAAATGGTCATCACAGAGATAACTCCAAGTCCTGTAAGAAGCCCTTTTCAAGTCCCTTATGAAAAGCATGAAGAATATGGGAGGGAGAGTTTATGCTTTGCTGAAGCAAACTAAGTAGACCTCATTTTGTTTGACTCAAGTATGTCCCAGCAGTGATGAGTAGGTTCTTGATAAAGGCTTGATTGACTTTCCTTTTTTAATACTCAGTTAACTTTCATGTGTGTCTTCCTTCCCAACTCCTACTAGATCAATGGCATGGCATCATTCTCTTGCCATCTTTCTACTGGTCCCTGATCCTTTCTATGTCCTTCAGCACTTCTCCCATTAAAGAATCTATACACTGGTCTTTTTCAAGTCAAAATGTTCTTCATCTATACAAATGGTTACATTGAAAGTGTTAGAGATTGCTAGCTCCTACCAATGTCTATGTGAATTTTCCACAAATCTCATTTACTATTAAAAATATTAGACACTAAGCATATACTAAAATTTAAATGTTACAGTACCATCCTCTACATACCCAATTCCTATGTCAACAATCTTCAACTCATGACAAATCTGCATTCATTTGTGTCCCTTGTCTCAAACTTGACAAAATATTTTGAAGCCAATGCCAGATACATAGACATTATTTTTATTATATTACTCTAGCCACAAGCAAATCAGTCTGTATTTTTAGAATCTGAGGAGTTTTCTTCAATGTATCACATTTGAACATGGCAAATGTTTGCTGTCATCTTTTACTTTCTCAGTGTTTATAGCTTTCTCTGATGAGTTAAGATCCAAATATGCTAGCCACATGGTATACACCTGGTGCCATCTGTATCTCACTGGGAGAAAAAGGCAGGAGAACTTCAAATTCAAGGCCAGTCCAGGCAACTTAAAGATGCCTCAAATATATTTTCAAAAGGGTGGAGGCAACTGGTAAGACAGCTCAATAGTTGAACACATGCTGCTCTTCTAGACAACTTGACAGCCCACATCTGTCTACAACTCAAATGCCAGGAAATCTGATGCCCTCTTCTGATCTCTTTGGGCACCACACACATGTAATTAATACCCAGACATACAGACATGCAAAATGTTTTTCAATCTTTGTATGCTTGGCAGACTCAATGGTTTATAGCGGTTTCTCAATAACTAGACTCTAGGACACTCATTAACAGGTACTAGGTATAAGCTTCAGCATACAATTGAGAGAAATGACAGTGTGGCTCAAGAGTAGAGCACTTGCTGGCCAGGCACAATGCCCTATGTTCGGTCCTCAGCACTGACATAAACAAGAGTTCCATGTGTATTGATTTAACTTCCCAACTCTCCTTCAGTTCGACCCTGTGAGTTAAGTATCACTTTCACGTTAAAGGAGAACAGATCAAGGTAGAGGGCAGCCACATAAATAAATATTCCTTCAACTAGGAAGAGAGAGAGTCAATAATGGATCCCAAGTATTATTGAATAGGTGAAGAGAATAAGAGTAGGAGCCAGGCATGGTGGTGCAAACCTTTAGTCCCAGTACTGGGAAGGCAGAGACAGGAGGACTTCTGTAAATTTGAGGCTGTCTGGACTATATAGAGAATTCCATTCCTACAAGGCCTTCATAGTGAAACTGAAAGAGAGAGAAAAAAAAACAGAGACAGAGACAGAAACAGAGACAGAGAAACAGAGATAGAGAAGACAGAGAGATAAAGTCTGAGAGAGAAAGAGAGAGAGAAAGAGAGAGAGGAACAGGGAGAAGGAGAGCATACATAGAGAAATATTCTGAAAAAATCACTCAACCCCCAAATATATTCTCAGTAATATCCAAGATTTCACCATGAGGACTCAGCATCAGCCATCTTTGGAAGAGAGGTATTAGATAGTGTGAATTTTCCTGCTGAGAGGCAAAGCTGAGGTGGGAAGGACCATAGCAATGGTTATCTACAGAGATGACTGGAAAAGAAAAATATAAATTCTGATTATATTGGTGAGAAATAACAAATACTAATTTTCCTTGTGTCTAGATTTTTTGAGCTTTCATTGTTGAATATTTATTGGTGTTTATGGTTTTTCCTATTTTTTAAATAGTTCTACATGCTAGAAGTGGAAAAGAAAGATGAAAACATGGCCATCTATAAGCTCACTGAGGATAAATGAAACAATCACAATGCTTAGACTTACACAATTAGACAGGCCCTGGCTACATACCAAGAACTTTTCATCCTCATGCCTGGGTGATAAATTATACCATCATTTTCAGGGGCCATTTGCCATAGAAAAGCAAATTAACCCAGTAATTTTTAAATTAGACTTCTGAGGCTTCACAGAGTCACATAACGGTCTGGTTATATTTTGGTCCTTAGGCCTTGGCTTCCTGAGTCATCTTAGATTGTACTCCAATTGCTGCTTGGTTTGCAAAGAAGGTCCATGAATTTTGCAGGCTTGAAGCCCCTATTGATGGAAACTAGGGATAAGAGCAGGGCAAGCTTTAGCTACCTCTTAATTTCCCCATCACTTTGTGTTCTACATGTCTGTGTTAAGGACCCTTGAACCACACTGGCTCGGAAAATTATATGTATTTTAAGACCTTGAGATGTTGGGGTTTATTGGCTAAGCTATATCTGTTTTCATAGGAAAGGCAAATGACAAGTGCTGTCATCATTGAATATTCTATAGTATTATTATTTGATGGCTATTTATTGAAAATATAATGTTTGGATTAACACTAAATGGCTTTAAAAATTAACATGTATTTCAATAAAATGCCTTTACTGCTTCTGTGTGGTTCTCTCTCTCTCTCTCTCTTTTTCTCTCTCTCTCTCTCTCTGTCTTTCTCCCTTTCCACTCACCCATCTACCAATCCCTTAATTCATTTAATTCATTTATTTATTGGGTGAACATTTTCACTGAGTACTACATATATCTAAACCCTCCACTGGGTGATATCAATAAACTAGGGGGCAAGGAAATCCTTTTCTCCACTTTCCAAGGACCCACGTAGGTGAGCTCACATCACCCCTAGGGCCAGCAGAGATGGTTGTTTTCTGACATTAGGATTCAATCGTTTTGATACAGAGCTACTTTCAGATAATCAGAATACTGGTCATCATAGCAGGGGGTCAGTAACTGGAAATCTGAATCCATGAAAAACATAAACTCTCAGAACACATATTAAATATGCATCAAACGAAGGGACAAACTTCAGGATAAGCTTTATTTTGTGTTTAGCTTTACTTGTTTTAAATAAAGCGGAACTTTAGAACATACATATTTGATTTGCATTAACATGTGATACAATAAGGTCCAGGGGATAAGGATGGTTTTAGAGTCAGCTCATTTGTTTTCCAAACCACTGTTACTTTCAACCCTGAAACCTTGGACATGTTGGTCCTTTAAAGTGGTCTGTCTTTTAAAACAAGGGAGAGTTGAGAATGCATTTGTAGTAAACCTGAGAGTGGAAGAGTTCACATGATTTTAGTGGCATACTTAGAAAACAGTGTGTGATGAAATTTCCTGTGGGTATATTGAGCATCTGCACCCAAAGGCTACAGAGCCAAATTGCCATGGAATTCCAGGCTAGCCCAGGTGTACAAGAAGGAACCACTGGACTTGGACAACAGCCAAGGCAGAGACAGAAGTCAACCGACAAGATGTAAGCTTGATTTAAAAAAAAAAAAAAAGGCTGCTAGTGCTATGCCTAACTTATCCTGAGGTAGTAACTGATGGTGTATAGCATGTTTTCATTACATATTTTATTAGATAAAGTCACACTTGCTCAAGGTGGACATCACCTTAGGTCACACTCTTTTGGCATTAGATTTTCTTTCCTCACTTCATCAACTCTTTGAGAACTATATCAAAACTTTTCATTTTCTCTGAGCAAAATGCATGCATGTCCCTAGTGAAATTCTGTCTCTAGAATTAGTGAACGCAAAGAAAGTGAACATTAATTTTTAAGAGTCTGTCTTGCAAGCAGATTTAGCAAACTTTGTTTGCTTAAGTGATGTTATAGCATTTAGTATGTTCTTAACTGTGGTGTTCTGGAATTATCCCATGACTTCACAGTCAGAGAAGGAAGGTGGATACAGAAATGGCACACTGCAGAACATTCCCTAGACAAATTGTAGGCCTGTGACTATCTATACACAGATAAAGTAATAGGTTCATATCTCTTTATGAGATCAGATTTTAGGTGATTTTTATCAGTGCTAAAAGTCACTAAAATAAATAAAAATAAATAAAATAGTCAATAAAATAAAATAAATTGTTTCTCATTTTTGGCCAAAGACTTGTTTTGTGATGAAAAGAAGAAAGAAAGAGTGGGAGGAGGAAGAAAGAAAGAAAGAGAGGGGGGAGGGAGGGAGGGAGGGAGGGAAGAAAGGAGGGAGGGAGGGAGGAAGGAAGGAATGAAGGGAGGAAGGAAGGTAAAGAAGTGAACACAGTAAGAGATTTCTTAGCAAACAAGCCAGGCAGACTTACCCCCAGGGGCTTGTTCCCTGGGTGTTTGTGGATTTGAAACATGACTCCTTCTTCCTGTTTTGTTTTGCTGTCTCCTTGCTTCCTTGTGTATGAATAGAACCCTGCAGAGAATGGATAAGTGTTGGTATGCTGGCCTGAAAGCTGTAGAAAGCAATGGGGTTTCAGCCCTCATTTTGTGGACAGTACACATAAGCATGTACTCATTCTTTCCTACCGACTCTGCTCTCTTCTGATATAGGACATAGAATAGCAGTTGCTTATGTGTCTGTCTGAGAAGATGCTTTTCTGTGAGTTCATATAGAAAAAGTGGATATAGTAAAAAGTTAAATTCAAAGTCATCAGTTCCTAAGGTTTTATGTATTGCAATATGTTCCCCTGAGAAGACCACTCACACAATAAAAAGTCTTTATTAGCCAGCTGGCAAGTACTTTCAGTGTTTGGAACCCAGGATGAGCTTTTAAGCACAATAACTACATCCTGCCTGATAAACATCAGTTAGCAAGAGTGGTTAGCCAGAAGTGGAACTACAGAAGTAAAAAAAAAAAAAAAAAAAAAACCAAGGATAGTACATTTAGGCACTTTCTCAGAACCATCAAGCTTCACAGATCAGGTCTCTGTTCTCTTTTTGGCAGGTGTGGCTGCCTATGTGCTAGATTCCAAGGCCTGAGTGGTACTTACATCATGGCTTCAGTCATGTTAAGGTCTGGGGCCCTTTTACAGTTCATATGTGATGTGATGCATGTGCTTGTGTGTGTGAGAGTGTGCACATGCATACATGTCACAGTATGGGTTTAAACATCAGGACAAACTCTGACTCTGGTGGTCTCTCACCTTCTAAACCTTGTTAGAGATAGGGTTTATTTTATTGACATTGATGTTTTAGTTGAGATGGGTATTGTGTACAGTAGTCTAACTGGCCTCGAAGTTTTCAATTCTGATGTCTCTGGCTCCCATCTTAGTGTAGAAGCACTAGGACTGAGATATGTACCTCTTGCCCAGTTTGATGTGGGTTCTAGAAATTCAAACTCAAGTCCTCATACTTTCAAGACATCTCCCTAGTCCCATAGTTTCTAAGTGTTCAAGAATAAGACTATGCAGGGAAAGTTTTTAAATGGAGACTTTTGATGGTAGAATCATCTCAAACCTCCTTTCATGAACATCAAACCAAAAATCATGCTGAGAAACACCTTTTCCATCAATAAGGTACATCAAGTGATACCACGTGCATTTATGGTTCAACAGTACATTGAAAGCCCCATTCTCACCATACTGGACTCAGAGTACAGATATATTTGTTTTGAGGATTTGACACATGAGATGCCCTCTTTCACTGAAGTCTTCAGTGTTCCAACTTCGCCCCAAACCCTCTGCATCAAAAAGATCTTTCTCCATGCCAAGAGGAGGGATTAGATTTTATAGTTGAAGAAAATGAAGGAATGATAGCATTAGAAGACAGAATGTATACATTATAACAATAAATGTAATTTATAGCCTAGGTGTTAGTTACTTTTGGGTAGCTATGACCAAAAATTCCTGAAGGATACAAGTTAAAGAAGAAAATTATTTATTTAGACCCGCAACATCAGAGACCAGTCTCCTAGGAAGGGAGCCTGTGGCAGAACACAGTAACTCAACTATGATAGCCAGGAAGCAGAAACTAGGCAAACAGGGAAAATGGCAAAGCAAGATGAAGTCCCAAGAACACACTACAGAGACCTACTTCCTCCAGTAAGCCCCACCTCTTCCTGTTCACTACCTCCCCACAATGCCCCCATCTTAAGAGGCATAAGGAATTAATTCATTGTCTAGTTCAGAACCCGCCTTTTACAATCATCTCTGGAGTATTCCCCAACACCGAGTGATAGTCCAGACAGTTCTCTGCTCAATCAAGTTGATGTCAAGATTGGTCATAGCAGTCTATGTTCCACTTGCCAGTTTAGGGAGGACAATAAAGAAAACAGATGTATACATCTGTTTACAGAACTGAACTGCTGAAATATTCTCAATGATATTATTAGTCATTGTATAGTTTCATTAATGTACAAATGACAACAGAGGCAGCAGACCATCCGTCATACAAGCATCCTATTGTGCACACTGAAGGAAACATCCATCATCCCTAGGTAACTTCATATAAAGAGCACAATTTATTTATTCCTCAAAAGTTGCATAACAACTATTAAACAAAACATTCTGACAATGTATTCTCCATTTGTTTAAGTTATATAAGTGGGCGTTCTATTTTATAGCTTAAAGAAAAAAGACAGCCACTGATACTAATACTTTAAAGAGCACTTTGTAAATGGTTAAGAATGATGTAGACCTATTAGCAAAGGCCTTCAAATGCAACTGTATCTTTTCTTTTGGAAGCACTGAGCAGTGAAAGTGAGTACTCCCCCCTCCCCCACCGCTTAGCCTGAACCCACTTACGAGTGGCTTCAAATCTTTCCCCATGGCAGGACAGAAACACAGACATCTAGTGAACTGCATTCAATATATATATAGAAGCACAGGCTCCCCTACTAAACAGGCTGAGTGTCCCTTTATGAGGGAAGAATTTTGTCTGAATTAACACAACTACCTTAAAGGAATGGGATTCCCTTTGATGTCAGAGGTTCAAGACAAGTTCACTCCCTGAAGCCACTTCAACTTGAGAGACCCCAGAGCTCGGGAGATCCTCACTCAAGTCTTGGGATGACACAACCACCCAATAACTCACGAGAGACCGATCTTGCTGCAAGCCCACGAGGTTTATTTGGGATAGGCCAGTACTGGGGTTGATCTCGTAACCTTGCAGGCCAGAGGAGTTCGACCCAGACTACAAGAAGTAAGGAGTATTTAAAGGAAAAAACCACAAACTAGGGGGGGGGAGGGGTTAGCAAGGAAACATAACAAAAAACAGTGGAAAATTTCAGAGGGACCCAACCCAAGGTAATCAGTCAGTTAGGGAGGGGAACATATTCATTCTAGGAATGTAATCTTCATCTATCGGCAGGGTGGAGAGCCTTATAAACCAGTAGACCTTCATTCCTAGTTCTGCCTTCATTGTGGATCAGTCAGGAGGGGCAGGTTTCGGGAACCAGAGCCCTGAGGCTCTGAGTTATCCAAGTTCCTGGAACTGGCTACTCCACATTTTTGGCTTGTTACATTTCTATTAATACATGTCCCTTTTCATTAACATGCTTTTTCCAAAATTTCTAAATCTCCCAGTCTTTCAATCTGACTTCCTTTTTGAAGGTCTCAATAATTTAGAAGTAAGGTACCAAGCAGCGTAGCTACTGAATAATGCTCACAGAATTTTGCCTTACAATGTACCCATTACACCTCTCAAATCGCAAGGACATTTTTTGACTTTTTTTTTTAGTATTAGTACCCAGCTCCATACCTAGGAGAATAATGCATGTAATTTTGTGTCAATTTATCTAATTCATCAAAACAAAGAGAATAAATCTATTAAGGTGTGAGAAAATTATGATCAGTCAGCAGTCGGGATCCCAGAGGCTGAACTCCACTGGAGATGATGTGAATGCTCAGATTGCAGTTTTGTATTCTTGAATAAATATTAATATCCATTTAAGACATAGTTTCACTCAATTAGAGGCAACTGTGGCTTGAAAGCATGTTAGAGACACACAAGTGTAAAAAAAAAACATGGTAAAGTAAACTGAATAATCCAGATATATTGTTAGAGTAAAGAGGTTTGGAAGACAGATATAGGTATAACTAAATACTAAACTAGACCCTAAAGTATTAACTCGGCCTCTCTCACTTTCTACCAAGGTTCCCATCTCAAAGTAACATCTCAATGGACTAGATCCTGTTACAGCAGTGCTTTGTGGCTGAGATTTCAGGGCAGATCTACATGGCATTATTCCCCTCCCTGACTATAATAGCCTCTCTTTTATTCAGCATCCTGGGGCAAATTAAACCTTCAGATAACAGAATCCTCTCACTTTCACCTGCGCTTTTCTTTCTTTCTTCACCTAATGTTTCTCTACTTGCAGATAAATGGCCCATCATCACTCAGGAGAACAAAAGTCTGGCACTTTGAATAGTCCGTAATGACTCCTTGTCTTTTAGCGTCTTGTTTGCAGAGCTTTAACAATCTATGCCCCAGCCATGCAAATAGGTTTTTTATCACTGTCTTTTCTTACACTGGCCCATCTTCTGAAATAATTCCTATCCACTCCCTTATCCTGGACAAGGCACCCTAAGAGGCCCCCAGCAGCTCAGTATCTGTTTCCCTCCTGTCTGTTCCTTTTTATCAGTTTCACACTTTCCTTCCTCCAAAACAGTGGAAGCAAAGTTTGAGCATCATCAGACTCATAGGAGCTCAGTGATGAGGGTTGATACATATTCCAGAGCTTCTGATTCTGAAGGTCAGGATGATCCTGGGCTCTGCACTTGCAAATCCCCAGTACATAGTTATAAGGCACTTCAGAAAGCCACTGTTCTTCTTGCAGTGACTCTTAAAATTCCCAAAAACGTCGAAACCAGAGAAATAGTCTGACTAGACTGGGACACACAGCTTAAAACAAGCACCAACAGTTTCTGTAAGATAATTTTGATTTGTGAACTAATTAGCATTTATTTTGAATTCCCAGAAATACTTTGTGTATCCCCAATTCTACTGTCTGTTCCTGAATGGTTACAAGTTATAGAAAAATAGACACTGAGCAAGTATGCTTTCTTATTCCTCTTCCTCTTCTTCTCTTATTCCTCTTCTTCCTCTTCTTCCTCTTCTTCTTCTTCTTCTTCTTCTTCTTCTTCTTCTTCTTCTTCTTCTTCTTCTTCTTCTTCTTCTTCCTCTTCTTCTCTTCCTCCACTTCTTCCTCTACCTCCTTCATCTTCCCTCCTCCTCTTCCTCCTCCTCCTCCTTCTCTTCCTCTTCTTCACCTACTCCTATTCCTTTTTGTCCTTTTTCTTCTTCTCTTTTTTCATTATTAATTGTGTCTCCCAATCTTTTTGCTAATTTAACAGTTAAAATACATGCATTTAATGAATTTTAGGCATTCCCCAATCACTATCACTATTACTAATCTCCTTACCTCTCCTGCTAAAGCTCTTTTTCTTCTTCTTCTTTTTTTTAAACAGGTTCCTTTTCTCCTGTCTTCTCTTTGTGTCCCAAGGAGTTTAACTAGGTCACTTACATGAGCTTGTGTGGAGATCCTTTAATGGAGCATCGCTACTTTATCAGTGGCTACATCACAGAAGAAAACGGCACACACTCCCAGATATCATTAACTGTTAACAGTCTCTTGGGGGTGGGGTGGCATCTCATAAGCCCCTTCCCATCCATGAGGGGATGCTGATAGGCCAACCCTGTATGGAGTTTGTACTGATAACCACAGCTGCAGTTAGTTATAAGTGCAACAGCAATGACTGTTTAAAGCATCCTTTCACAATGCGCTCTTCCCTATCTCTCACTCCTATACCCTTTCTTCAATATTCCCCAAACCTTCGTGGGGTGACTGAGAACTCCTTTTTAGGGCATGGCCCTCAACATCTGCTTCTCAATAGTTTGAGAAACCTTTCTCAAATACAGATACAAAACAAAACAAAAATTAAAAAAAAATACTAAAGAAGTATTTCTCAATACTTTGGCCAGTTATGAGTCTCTGCATTAAGTGCTACCCATTTTAAAAAAGAAGATTGTCTGATAAAAGCCAAGAGAAGCACTAATCTATGCACATTTTATATCTTATATTTGTAACTATGACTCTATTTTTTTATGACAGGGTCTTATATAGCCAAGACAAGTTTCAAACTCAAGATGCTCCTGCCTCACCTCCCAAGTGCTGAGACTACAGAGACTGTGCCAATACATTCACTTTATTCTACCTTGAGCTATTGTTTTGTAGATTGGGTCATTTTCAAATTTTTCCATTTATGTCAATCATGAAAATGGGTTGATGTGCCTTGAATATGAAATGTCTCCTATAGACTCATGCATTCAACATTTTATTTCAAGTTGGGGATGCTATTTTGGAATGTCGTGGAAACCTTAAGAGGTGGTACCAAACTAGAGAAAGTGAGTCCTAGTAAGCATGCCTTTGATAGTAAACCTGATTGATCTCCAGTGCTTTCCTCACTCTCTCTGTTCATGTCTTTCATGGGAGGAATAACTTTCTATCTTATGCACTTTTGATGCAACTGCCATGATGTCCTACCCAAACATATAGTACTAAGCTACCATGAACTGAACCCTCTGAAACTGGGAGCCAAAATGAATCTTCCCTCCTGTGGTAGTTTGAATGAGAATGGCTCAATGACTTACATGTTTGAATGCTTTGTTCCCAGCTGGTAGACTGTTGGGAAGGATTAGGATGTGTAGCTTTCTTGGAGGAGGTATTCCACTAGGGATAGATAGACTTTGAGGTTTCAAACACACTTACCATACAACAATGTCTCTCTCTCTCTCCCTCTCTCCCACCTCTCTACCTTCTGCTTGAGGATCAAGATGTAGACTCTCAGCTATTGCTTCAGCACTAAACCTGTCTTTGTGACACCATGCTTCCTGTTTTGCTGATAATAGACTGTAACTCTCTGAAATACATAAGCAAGCTCCCAATTAAATCCTTACTTTTATATGAGATGCCTTGGTCATTATAGCTCTTCACAGCAATAGAATACCAAGACACTCCCTTGTTTATGTAGACACCTGTAATAGGACTCAAATGTAACTAATACAATTGCTATTAGGACTTCTTCAAACCAATAGTCTCAAATTTTCATATGGTTAAGAATCTCATGGGAGAGCCGGGCGTGGTGGTGCATGCCTTTAATCCCAGCACTTGGGAGGCAGAGGCAGGCAGATTTCTGAGTTTGAGGCCAGCCTGGTCTACAGAGTGAGTTCCAGGACAGCCAGGGCTATACAGAGAAACCCTGTCTCAAAAAAAAAAAAAAAAGAATCCCATGGGAAATAGAATATGAATTCTGATTCATCTGCATTAAGATCAAAGATTCTACTGTCCAAGAAACTTCCAGGTGTGGTTGATACTGCTGGACCTTGACTCACATTTTAAGGAGGAAAAAAAAATAGATTAAGATGTTCTTTTTGGAAAATCTTCACTAGGTACTGTGAAGAAACAATACATTCTCCAGAAACTTTAAACATTTGAAGATCAAAACCATCTTTTGGTTTGCTGGTACATGACCATAATCTTAGCATCCAGGAAGCTAAGGTAAGAGGACCATTATTCGTATTTAGGTTCTGACATAATAAAATCCCACTTCAAAACAATGTCTTTGTGAAATCCTTGTGATGGCACTATAGTTTACATGTTTATATTGTAGTCATTGGATAGCAATTACCCACAAATTCAACCTCAAATCACTCTGTGACCTTCAGGTAAGTGTCAAATATCTGAAACCATCTCTTTGAAGGACAACAGCCGCTCACTAGTGGTCTTCTAAAAGGTCACTTCATGTCATAATTGTAGCTATGAGTGAATCCACTTGAAAGAAACAGAAGTAGGCAGGTATTCTCTGATCCTTAGGGTAAGATGTGCACCCAACTCTGGAATCAAGAGCCGGGTCTTCTAGAAACACAGTACAAACTAAGGCTATTTGCACATAGAGTTAGGATATGCTGCCAGAAGACTTTCAGGATATAGAGAGAATAAAGCAGGATAGAGAAGCAGAAGGAGACAAGTACACAGGTAGTCTCAAGAGAAAGCATTAACCCCATAGCCTTAATCTGGTCCATGGGGTTCGGAAGCACCAGTTGTACTATGGGTTTGTCTAGCCTTGGGGCAAAAGATTAAGCATAAGTTTGTCCTTCTTATTTATCAGTCAATGAATATAGGTCTAAGGTACAGAAAACCTGTCAGGCATCTCCAGGCCAGCTGACTTCCGTCAGCCAAAGACAATGTTCCAGGAAGAAGCATGCTATCAACAACACCTTTTGTTACAGCTGAAAGGACAAGGATACAGATAGGTAAGTGGGGTCTGAGCAGGAAAACATTACTAGAATACAAAGTGATTCATAAGTGTGCATTGGCTATTTGAAATGCATACCTCTTTCCCTGGTAGACAAACAAAACCTTTCTTCATACAGTGCACTTAGGAGGGATATAGAATAAAGGTATGCATTGTAGAGAGACACTGGGAGATCAAGTGCTGGCCTGATATGGCAGAAGAAATATGGACATAATTAAGACTTGGACACAAATCTCTAGCTCCCAAATAAGGCTCTAGGTGGGAACTCAGCAAAGGGGAATAGATGGAAGTCCTCGGGAGCTAAGTAGCCTCACAACACAGTTCCTGTTCTACAAATCCTTCAAGAAAAAGCTTGGCAGCCCTGAGGCTACTTCTACGGGTTTCCCTTTCCTTTTCTGCAAGCTGCACATTCTCCAAGTTTGTAGTCTCCCGGGAAATCAAAGAGGCCTTCTGTTCTATCAGATGACAAACATCTCATTTTCTTGGCACCAACATAACAACAAGCAAATGCCAGATTTCCAGACTTCGTAAATGAACGAATCTAAAACCTAGAAAAATCCTTGCCAAGGCTAAAGAGGAGGTGGGTGTTTTCAGCTATCTATTTAGCATTTCAAAGTTAATTACATTTATTTTCCTTATCATTGCTTTCTGGTTCTAAAGAAACTTCCATAAAGCAAAGACATAGTTACCTTTAAACGTTCTCACTAATAGTTCATAATTTGTCTCCAAGGGGGGGAATCTGCAATCTCTTTTATATTGAAAGTGGGTAATGTTTTCTAATTGTGAAAGGTAACTACCTACAGAAACACACAATGTATCCTATTCATCATGTTGAATTAAAATAATTCTTAAAGCAAAAGTGTATTAGTGAGGGATGAAAGACACTGTCTAGACAGCTTGCTCCAGGCAGAATACACAGTGACTGGCACAGCTGAGTGGCTTGCCCTTTGAGCAATGGGCAGTGATAGGCAGCTGGTAACTCTGGGTGCACAGGAGATGGCTGGGGACTGTCCAGGTTCTGATAGAGCCGAAGAGCAAGCTGCACAGCACTCTGTCCTTGCTTGTTCCTCTAGGTAGATAGCTGTTACACTGTGCTACAACCAGCTCCTAGGTCACTGCAGCTGAGAGGTTTATGGTGCAGGTTCGCTCTTCACTATTGATTTCAGGTTCAACTGATGACAACTGAAGCTCCTTGTCTGGCCTCCAAAACTGTTCACCCATACCTCTGCTCACACTAGTAAATGATAACACCATTCTTCCAGTTTCACCTCTGTCTTCATCTCATCTCTTCTTCACAAACCATAGCCCATCCATTAGCCAATGCTGCTAACATTAGCTTGAGTCCCTGAACTTGACCATTCCTATCACCTACTGTGGTTACACTTGAGAACTCAAAGGACAAGGTTTGCAAAATACAACCCTCTAGTTACTGTGTTGATAATGTTTGGGGATTGGACTATCGATAGGTGACTACTTTTTGTGGCTCTGCCCTCATGGATGACTCCTTACTCCATTAGCAGCAGATCATTTAGTTATTAAAAGAGTGGCTTTGTTATGAATGTGTCCTTCTGGAGTATTTGGTATCTCAACTTGCAGCATTGTCTCCCATGTCATGCTGTGAAGAAGGCCCTCACTAAAAGCTGGGAATCACTGGTGCCTTGCTATTTCTATGTCTAGAATTGTGAATAAATCCTTTCATGCTATATAATTTTCTCAGTCTGTTTCATTCAGTCACAGTAACAGCAAGTAAACTAAGAGGCTGGGGGATACGAATGAGTGATTGCTTGGGTTATGTGATGCCTTAGGTGGAATCTCAGCACTACAAAAAAAAAAAAGAAAGAACAGAAAATAGACTAAGATATCACTTTCATTGTTCCTTCAGTTCAAGACATCACCATATCTTGCCTGGTAGTTAAAATATTTCCATCAGTACCTTCAAATGGTCCTTCTTCATCATCAGCCCTTGGTTCAAAGTACAGCAAGAGGGATCCTTTGAAAAGCACAAATGAGATGCGTTGCAGATGGTTTGTCAAAACTTTTCAACTCAATCGAAGTGAAGCTAAGGGTGTTTCTAATAAAACACCTACCAGGCTCCCACATATAAACTACATTGCCCTTTTGTCTCCCTCACTTGACAGCTCTTACTTTCCCAAACTACTGTTTCTAGAACCTCCAGGTATGGTCTCATCTTCTGTTCTTTCACAGCAAGGCTGATGTAGGCTTGCTTCAGATAAGTCTTCAGTCATACATTGTCTTCCTGATGTGTGGTCTCTGTAACCTAGTAACAAGTCCTTAAGTTTTTACCGTACTAATATATTGCTTGTCTATGGTGTTTTCCTCTGAAGAACCAAGTGCCATAAGAACAATGTTGTGTACCTCATCTGTTCACAAGGTGGTGCCCTGACTCATTAGAGACCTGATAAAGACTTACGGGAAATTGCAACCTGGTGACTTGGCTCTGATTCATGAAGCTAGGAGAACAGACCATCATCACTCAAGGCAGACAAGGCTCCTATCTTTATAGGTTTTAGGGTCCAGGGTTGTACTGCCCTCTATTATTATCCTGTATTATTGCCCTGTATTCCCCAGAAGAGATCATTTAAATGTAAAGTCATTAAAATTAAGTAGAATAGAAGAATCAGGTTTTCAACAGTGTCAACCATATTACAAGTGTTCAATAGTCTCACTGGGTGTAACATTCTAGTTGGCTGTTTCCTTCATCTGAGTTAGTTCCAATGAAAGATTTTTGTTTTTGTTTTTGTTTTTGTTTTTGTTTTCGTTTTTGTCTCTGACAATTACTGTAGACTTCGTCTACCCCAATTCCCTTGTGAAAACCCTGGGCTTCAAAGAAACAGTGACTCTATGAAGATCATACAGTTGCTCAGTGACAAATCCAATATTGAATCCAATGCCTCCAATGCCTCCAATTCCACAGATTGATGTGGATAAACGGGATGTGGACATGCTAAGGATTTCCTTACAATGTATCAGTGTAGGAGACAAGCAACCAAAACAACTGATTTCTCTCTGTGTGTAGTCATGTAAATACAGTTAGTTACAAAACAGAACAAAAGTAGCAATTTGGTTAGCATCTATTTCTTTTCTCCTACCTCTGTCTGAAACCTTTTTCTTCCAGGCATGAATTTCTTGCTGTATAAGACTTTTTGAAATGTAGAGACTAATTCTTTTTTTAGAATATGAAAAAAAAATGACTATTTTCCCTCCTTCATCTTGCAACTGGGAGATGGATTTGTGAACAATCCTGGCTAATCCAAGACAAAGGGAACTTTATAGACACAGAACATGAGGGAGTGGCCACTCCTGGCCCTTAGGCTACTGCCTGTATGGAACATAGTTGGACTCCCATGTGTTCTACTTTATTTTATTTCACTACTTGTTTGTTTGTTTGGATGTAGACTCTTACTAGATATTTCTTGGATTCACACTCATCCTACCTCAGTCCTCACAGTACTGAAATTACGAGCACAGTTTACCATGTTCACTTTCCTATTTGAAAATTCTAGCTGTCTTTCTTATCACCTGAATGGACTACCTCATATTCCTAAATCATTCGTTTTTCAAGTCAAATAATCCAGAGTTTATTTCAGTTGCTTGCAGCTAAAAATACTGCCTGATAAAAAGCATTAACCATATTAAAATTAATTTGATTTTATAACAAGATAAAAACTGTTTTTCCCTTAAACCTCCCCTCCCCTGTTATTACTCACTTCTCCCATTCTCACCACCTCTATTCTATCATTTCCCCTTCTTTAAAATCCCTACCCTAAGTCTCCTTATAGTCCTTTATAGTCCCCTAGCTTCTCCACATACTCCAATTTAAATACAAATCTTAGTAAGAAAGAAAACATCTGACTTCTGTCTTTCTGTGATGGGTTACCTTACTCAGTATGATTTTGTTTCTAGTTCTAGCCATTCACCTGCAGATTTCTCAATTTCAGTTTTCTTTACAGCTGACTGAAAATCCCATTGTGTTTATGAACCACATTTTCATTACACTTTTATCCAACTGAGAGATATTTACTCTGGTTCCACCTCCTGCCCTCCACTTCCCAACCCATATTGCAAATACAGCAGCACTGAACTTGGATGAGGAAGTGTCTCTGTAGTGAATATAGAATCCTTTCCGTATATGGCTAGGAGTGGTATAGCCTGATCATGTGGTAGATCCATTTTGAGTTTTTAATGGAAACTCCCTAATATTTCCATAATTACTGTACCAGTATTAGTCCCATCAGCAGCAAATAAATTTTCCCACTTCTCCACATCTTCACTAGCATCTCTTTTCTAGATCTTTACCACTGTGGCTAGAATAATAGAAAAGTAGTATTAATTTGCATATCCCTGATGGCTAAGATATTGAATAGTTTTACAAATATTTCTTAGCTCTTTGCATTTCTTCTTTTGAGAAATTCAATTCCACAACCCACTTTTTAATTTGGGCTTTTTTCTTGGTGTTTAGGGATTTTTACACACACACACACACACACACACACAAACACACACACACCAATTCTTCGTATATTTTAGATACTAATCCTCTGTTAGATGGATAGCTGAAAAAAAATGTCCATTCTGTAGGATGCTTCTTCACTTGATTGATGGTCTCCTTTGCTGTCAAGCTTTTTAGTTCCATAAGTTCCTTGGGTGACCATTGGTTGTTATTCCCTTGTGCTATGGGAATCTTATTGGAAAGTCCATACTGCGTCTCTAAGTCTCTAAGCACCCTCTTCCCTATCTTGCCCTATATTGAGGTCCTTGATGTATTTGTAGTTGAGATTTTGGGAATGGGGTCAGGGGGTTGGGAGTGGTGTCAGAGGTAAGAATTAAATTTTATTCTTCTATATGTTGCTATCTAGTTTTCCAGCACAATTTGTTGAAGATGCTATCTTTTCTTTAATGGATATTTTTGTCAAAAGTTATGCTTTTGTAAGAGCATGAACTTATTTACATGTTGTTCCTTTATTCTATTTTATTGATCATTATGCCTGTTTGGAAAAAGGATTGTAAGAAACATTAACTATTAGTCTTTTCTATCTATCACTGAAAATTTTCTGCTGATAATAAACATTCAAATCTTTGCATCTCCTTCTTGGAATTGTAAGACATTTATGCAAATGTTTTAATCCCCACCCCATGCCAGTCAACCGCTTGTTTATAGGAAAGATTTGCTGTATTTCCAGTACTTGATGGCCTGGAGCTACGACTCCTCTCTTTCCTTCATTTTCTTTACCCCATTTTTTTTTTAATACCTAGCCAATCAAGAAAAACTGTGAGGTTGAAACCCAGCCTACAGGATAAAACCATAACCACCACCTTTGTTAGAAAAAAACAACAACAAAACACAGAGGATTCCTGCCCTTCATGCGTGTTCTTGTGCTTTTGTGAGTATTGCACAAAACTCCTCTTTAAATTGTGGAGTCATCAATCCTTACTAGGTGATGCTTTTTTTTTCCTTTTGTTTGTCAATGACAATAATTAAATCAAAGGCCCACAACAGGTCAAAGGGCAAAGAATAAGGGACTGTGGAATGCTTAACCCCAAATGAGATATTTGTATCACACTTCTTCCCTTGAGGCTCAGAGTATATCACAAAAAAAAGGTTGTGAAAAGATTGTAAGAGAAAGAGGTTGGGGAGGTCTGCTTCAAAATAACATCCTCTGCACATGACATGAACGAATGTGGGTGCATTTGAATGCACAAGACTAGCTTAAGTCGAAGCCTGTCAAATTCTAGCACAGATGGAGGAGGGACCTGGGAAGCCCCACCACAGGCTGTGGAGCTATTGGCAGTAAATAGCTTTTGTCCACAGTTTTTAATATCTGCACCTTTAGATACATGCATAATACCTGCACAAGACCATGCCAGTCAGTTATTCTGGCACGGACAGGTAAGGGATTCATGAGGTTCCACTTCTAGGTGAGGAGTTATGGGCAACTGATGACTGCTGAGGGGATTTTCAGTATTTAGGGCCACAGTATGTTCCCCGGCAAACTAGGTTTGGCCATTCTCAACTAACTAAAAGAGCAAAATTAAAAGTGAAAAGCAGAAAAAGGAGATTTACGCCATACAGTGACATTAAGAAGAGAGGCAAAAAGGTCCTGAGGGATGTCTTCCTCTTTTATCTTCATCACCTAACAAGAGGGGAAGGTTTAAAGAGGAGCTAAGAGATACGTGTGACCAGCAGAGGTATTGTCCTCTGCCTACTATTATCACAGCTCCAGTCTCTCCTGCAAAGTCATCAGACAGCTTGTACATCTTTCTCTTAGAGACAAGTTTCTACTCTGGCTGCCCCAGGCCTTCAACCTTTGCTTTCTCCAACTAGAGATTCCTGTGGAATTCTAGTTCTTGGGGTCCATTGTTTCAGGAGTTGTTAGAACCAAAGAGCAGTGCAGAAGTGACTATTTTTTTTTAAAGGTTTATTTATTTATTTATTTATTATATGTAAGTACACTGTAACTGTCTTCAGAAACACCAGAAGAGGGCGTCAGATCTCATTACAGATGGTTGTGAGCCACCATGTGGTTGCTGGGAATTGAACTCAGGACCTCCAGAAGAACAGTCAGTGCTCTTACCCGCTGAGCCATCTCTCCAGCCCCAGAAGTGACTATTGAGAATATATTCATTTCTGATAACAGGCCAGTTACATAGGCAGTCAGTTTTCTCCGTGGGGATGGCCTGTGGTTATCTACATATGCTCAATTAGTGGCAGCACTAATTGTACTCATTGACTACAAATATAAATAAACAAATAGGAAAACAGAGGAAGATATCAAAGTGAGATTGGGGTGTACTGGGAAGGAAAGTTGGGGTGAACATGATTAAGGATCTAGAGTTAGAGTATATTGCTACTGCAGGAAGGTGGAGGTAGGACACCTTCACAGACCGTGTCTTGCTTTTTTCCTTAATTTCTTTCAAATTAATCCTGCTGCTGCAGTGGCATTAGGTGTCATGTTTTACTCCCCTTTAGTTTTTCTCTTTAAGATGTATTTGTTCATTTTTTATGTATATGAGTGTTGTATCTGCATATATACCTGTGTGACAGAAAAGGGCGTCAGATCACATTATAGATGGTTGTAAACCATTGTGTGGTAGCTGGGAATTGAACTGAGGACCTCTGGAAGGGCAGTCAGTGCTCTTAACTTCTGAGCCATTTCCCTAGCCTACCTCCTTTTGGTTTTAACTTGGAGTTTTCTGGTGTTTTGTTGTAGTGAACTTTACCCACTGGACTATCACTCTGGCTTATGAGGAAAACAGAGTACGTAGATGAACATCAGTAATCTAAGATGGGCTTGAACCTATTGTTTGTTTGGAGTGATTAGTCAGTTTCAACAATTAAAATTAGCAAAGGTAAATATTTCCAAATCCATAGGTCACTCAAGCTTTGTACAGCCCTTCAGCAGATACTTGGAAAGTTGAAGCTTAATATGCTGTGATACTTGAAGAGTTCTGACCAATGTTTCTTTGTGGTTTGTACAATATTAGGCCTTAATAATTATTGCTGGACAATCTTATCCATTTAGGACATGTTTCTAAAAGAGAAATGCAGAAAACTAATGAGAACATTTACCATATCTGAGAGTCAACAGAGTAAAAATTTCTGAGTGTTCAGGAATAAAATAGCTTTGTATATAAATTTACCATACTTAATTTCTATTCCCCAAATGATTAGGCATTTAATTTTTTTTCTAAATCTGAACAGTCTGTATCAACCACCTTGACCCAATTGATATTTATAGACCATCTTACCCAATAACTGCAAAATGTATTCTTTTTAAGTACAAGCAATAGATTCACAAAGATAGACCAAATGTTAGGGTATAGATAAATCCTCAACAAATTTCAAGGGATTCAAATTCTACAGAATGTGTTCTTTGCCTACAGTGAAAGTAGATTAATAATATAACCTTAAAAATCAAAATATTTGAAATTTTTCTTCTAAATAATATATTTAAGAAATTATTAAAATACTAAGTATTAAAATTTTATGGAAAGTATTAAAATATTTCTACAGAATGATAGCAACAGAGTTCGATGAAATTCACATGGAAGAGTCTTTAGTGCCATCCGCCAAAATAATAAGACTGATTAAAGCATACCTAAGGGTTGCATAGTACATAGTATATATATTTTCATCTTACCTTACCCACTAGAGAGGGCTTAGTATGTCTGGGTGTCATTATGTAATTGCCCTAGCAGAAATGAAGATTTTCTAGAGACAGTTGTGTTCCTCTTTCTGACTATCAACTATTGAAACAATGGACCCCCAAAGAAATGGGAATTTACTCAGGAATCTCATGCTGGGAAATCCAAGGGGATTGGTCAAAGGGCAACTTGCCTTCCTAAAAGGTTTCACACAATCCTCACAACTAGTGACTAGCTACCATTTAATCTCTATAACAATAAACTAAGTAAGAATAGTGCTTGTCATAGACAACATACACAATATGCATTAAGAATTTTGAGACTGAGAGATTATCCTGGGTTATCCTTGAAAGAAGCAGACCCTAGGATACTCCTTCATGCAGAGAAGACCATGAAGATGAAGAAAGGAGGGATTTGAAGATTTGAGCCTTGAAGACTAGAATGATATAGCCACAAACAGCTTAATGCTTTATCTGATTGTACACCTGAATTAGCCCTGAGGTCACAGGTGATGTCAAACGTCATTGTATCTGTAGTGGCTAGTCGCATGACCTAGGTTTAAAAAGGTAAATGACCAGAAAGCTCCTATAACACATAGCAAAGACTGATCTTGCAGAACAAACAAACTTCTTATTCTAGAAGGGAACACAGAGAGACATGAAGCAGTTACAAAATCCCACTGGACACAGAGTATGTAATTTGCCCTGAGTACTACCTCAAAAGTAGGGGACTTCCTTGAAAGACCATGATTCTGCCCTCTGGGGAAAATTCCTTGCCCTTTTACCCCATACCATTAGTTCTGCCCTCAAGGTCTTTTATGTCCATATACCTCTGTGTCTGAAGAGCACAATGGGAACTAGATCTTCCATGAGGGATACTTAGCTTTCATAGTCAGATTTTTACCTGCAAATTTTAGATTTCTGAAGACTGTTATGGGTTTCTTTTCCATTTGTTTCTCAATACACATTTATCAAGCATATGTTCTGTATAAGAACCTGTACTGACCATTGTGTATAGTGCTTGAAAACACAAATTCCTTTTTCTCATGTATCTTATATTCAGTGAAGGGGACTGTCTCTTGTTTCCAAGTTCATACAGAATCACAGTTGCAATCATGTGCTTCAAAAATAATTTAGTATGGTTACATCATTATATAGTTCTGATCCTAAACATACGTCTCACGTCCTGTAGCTTCTCTGTTTGGTTGTTTGTCATTAGTTTATGTCCTAGTCTTGATGTTTTTCTGCTGAACTATGACAGTTATTCTGAGGAACTATAAAAGAAAAGGATCAGGGTTGCCTGACCTTTGTCTTGGGCTAAAGCCTTCTGTTCAATATGAAGCTTTCCTGGAAGTTTGTCAGCTGAAGCCTTTTCAGTTTAAACTGTTGCTATGTAAGGGTTCAACCCTGTTCTAAGATTTTCTTGATTTCCTGTGATATTTACTTCAAAACCAGCTGTTTCTTCTTGAAGTCTCTGACCTTCTAACACCTTGCTAACACTTGTGTGTAGCTGTAAGAATGCAGGCAGGATACCTTTTCCATGTTCCCTGCTCCCTAGAACAAAGGTTCTCAGAATTCTGTTCCCAGGATAGCAGCATCTGCATCATGTGGAAAGCTGTTAGAAACACCAATCCTCAACTAAGACTTAATAAATATAAACTTCCATGTGTGGTACCTAGGAATGTGTGTTTTATGGCACTCCCATGCCCACCCAAGGTGAAGCTAAGCACACTGATCTGAGAACCACTGCTTTGGGGCCCCACGACTGATCTGCCAAGCTATGACACAGGAAGAAATAGGGAGAACTGGTGAGTTTACCAAAACATACAGAGGACAGGAACCCATTAACTATTAGGATAGGGCATTTATTTTTAGTCATTAGTAAGGTCTCCATAGTTTTTCTGAGCAAAAGTTTTTAAGTAAGAATTACAGTCTCTGTCAGGACAACTGTATTCTTTGTTAGTGGTTATCGTGTGTGCAGATGGTATTGATGGTTTCAGTTTTTCTCTTTAGAGGATGTCGATGCTCTATTTCCCTCCATTGACTGCTATGCAGGTTTCCTTTAGGTATCTGTTCCTATTCTAGTCTACCTATTACCAACAATACTGCCAGTGATGCTTGGGTTGCAAAAGAAGCTGTGTGAGAGGCTAGAAAGATGGTTGTGGTTAAGAACATTCACTGCTCTTCCAAAGGACCCAGGTTAGATTCTAATACCCATACGGTGACGCCCAAGCATTTGTAACTCCATGTCTAATAAATCCAATGCTCATCTGGCCTCCATGAGTATCAGGTGTGCATGTGATGCACAAAGAGACATGTAGGCAAAACATCTATGCACACATTTAAAAAAAAAGTATTTTTAAAGAAAAACTGCAAGTCAGGGCTGGCTGATTCTGGTAATTTACCCCTGTTTCATTAGCAGGTACTATAATCAAAGATATTGTAACTCCATTAAAGTCACTCAGAACCAGTGACTTAAGAGGCCACAGTTGTTGGTATACATGTCCAGAAGACTGAGCATAAAGCACTTCAGAGTACCTTGTTAGTTAGGGTTAAAAAACACTGGTTGTAACATACAACCATCCAGGTTTGGTACCTGAATAGAAAAAATAGAGTTCTTGCTCATGTAAAAGCCAAGGTGAGTATTTAAAGACAGAAGGCAGCCTTTCACACAGCTAACTTTAGGCTCCGTAGCTTGGGTCCTAATGTCTGTCCAGCACAACGCTGGAGAGAGAACATCTGAATGATTCTATATTCTAGAATACATTCAACATGGCTAAATACAAATATAAGGAGAGGAGGGGGGTATGAGTATGTGACAGGAGGCAAAGGAAAACATTGTCAACCATAGCAGTGTGAACCACATACCCTACTGACAGTGACTGATACACTGGCAGATGTATGGCCTAAGGCAGCTAAGCAGAGACCTTACCCAGGATGTACTAAGGCTAACACAGAGAACAAATGTACTGAAGAAGTCCTGACCAATTTGCTTTGGGTCTTGCATCCATTTATTTTTCAGGAGAACTCTAAATTCATGCTTCCTAATGACCTCAGCCCATATGGTCCATCTTCTATTAAGTGACTTAGGTCCTGAACTAGACAGTCCTGGTCAAATACTTCACTTTTCCCAGGCATATCTTATCAGTGTGTCCTAGGAATACTGCATCTCTGCTAGAGTGAGAAGAGAAGGGGAAGACAGATTGGCTTTCTCACTATAAAGCAGATAGAGCTTTCTTGTTCTTTGTGTGTGTGTGTGTGTGTGTGTATGTGTGTGTGTCTGTGTATACATTGCCTTAAGTTTTAAAACACTTATGTTTATAGTACAGATAAATGATAACAAAAATAGAAACAAACCTATTTGAATAAAATCTGTACCTACTATTCCTCTAAGTTTCATAAGAATTCTTCTGCAGTTGATGATTGAGGTGTTCGCCCAAATGCCCAACTGATACAGTATGGGAGTACAAGCCTATAGATCTGCTCTTGCTCTAGAAGGCCTGGGAAAGTGACTTCCCCCGTAGACATCCCAGGAATCACTAATAATGTAGTAATTGCCCCAACCTCATTACAAGGCATTCTGCCGAATTGTGCTGAGGCTTGAATTTAGCTGACACACAACCCATTTCCCTTCTCTCCTGGAGATCTCTGGCAAGTTCTTCCTGAGATGCCCTCCATTTCTTCCATTCCTGGGGAATTATCTGAAAGCATCATCTTCCCTCCTCCTATGTGCTACTCTTGTCTTTCTTTGTTATTGACAATGTCCCTGTCCTCTAACTTCTCAAACTAATTCTAGTCTTTCCTGTATAGAATAGGCAGGTTTAGCATACTATACCTGTACTAAAAACACTTTCAGGGAACTTGGCCCTGTAAATAGCTTCAGAATGTATTTCTGACTATGCCTTTCCTTTCCCCAACCAACCCAGTGTTCTGCAGATTCCCGCTTTGATCCCCATTCTGATCTCTATTCATTGGAGTTAGGTATTTGCATCCTTATCTTACTAAAGAGATCGGATATATTTCAAGGAAAGAGACAACCCTCCATGAGATAATGTTAGTCTGGGTTTGAACTCATAAGAGGAAGACTTTATCAGTAGTGGACGTAATAGTGTATGTAATTGCAAAGTGTTGTGTGGACTCCCTGTGACTCATCAACCAGGAGCAAGAGGCAATCCAAATATTTGCAGTAGTAATTCATCAGGACTCTAGCATTTTGGGTATATAAGACTAGGCACTTTGCTATCACAAGTTAAAAACTAATCTTAACTTGAAGATCACGTTCTTCCCAGTTATACTGCTGATTATTAGAGACATTATAATATTACTTTATGTAACTTTTAGTAAGTGAAAGGTTGGCACTAAGACTTTAAAAGATTATTAGTTTAGTTACATTCTGATTTCAGAGATACATACATACATACATACAGTCTATCAATATATATCATCTATCTATCTATCTATCTATCTATCTATCTATCTACCTATCTATCTATTCATCTATTTATCAATCCAGAAATTATAATATTTAAACTTTGATAAAAGCCTTGGCTTGGGAAACTAATTTTGATTCAAGATTTAAATTTATAATTTGAATGATGTTAGAAGTTTTACCCCTAGTTTCCAGAATGAAATCTAAAATTTAAGTCTACTATCAAATTTTTATGTTGCAGTCATGGGCATATTTAATAAATTGATAAGTGCAATATAATGTAAACACAAATAAAAAGAAGTTGACAGAATCATCAGTTGTCTAACCAAACCAACCTTTTCTCTATTTCTTCCTTATTAACAGAACAACAGTTTTATTTAAGTATCTCGGGAATCCTGTCTGTTTAGAAGATTGGAAATCTCAGAAGTCTAATATGTAAGGGGATGAGTCATACTTTTGTCTAAATTAATTTGAGTGGTTTTCCTTCTTTCAAATGATGGCTTTAGGTATGATGTAATCGTAGCCAATATGAAATCAGGATTAGTATTATGTGTAGACTTTACAAATGGGATGTCATAAGTATATAATAGAGGTGGTGAGCAGAAGGCTACCATCACTGCAGGTATTTTATTGCTGTGAAATGGATACACATTAACTTACTAAGTGAGAAAGGCAGGATAGAAACAAGGAAGACCTTGGATCTCAGGAATGATAATAATTAATTAGAAACCAAACCTCAAATTCCCTCCATAAAGACCTTTTGAGCATGGAGTCAATGCTGTTGTTAAAATATCTTAGGATACATTTTTCTATTATTATATAACAGAAAAGAACTGAAACATATAATATTCAATAACTATGAACTCTTTAACTATTTTGTTGCTCTTGTAACTTGCTTAGCTGATGTCTCTGTTCCTAAGTGTCTATCAAGTAGAGAACCAGAGAACGCTGTTTGCAGTTATTAATAGATGTATGAGGTGATGAATGTGGGATGCTTAGTCTCCTGCTGAGTCTGAAGAAACCACCCCTAAGGTGTAGCTCCTTCTCTTTCCCCCTCTTCTTATTTTATCTTTATTACAACTATGGGCCAATGTGATATGTTGTGTTATTTGTTGATGCTTTAATGTTCTGGGATATGTCATGGTTCACTCTGAGTAGGTCTAACTATTCTGCATCCTGGATGTTCAAAGTTCTGAATGTGCTTGCATAGTTCTCATCATTTTCTCATACCTTTGATGTGAGAAAGTATGTCCCAAGTAATCTTCCTATAGTCTGGGTTGAAGAATGAGAACCATAAGGAGACCTCTAAAAGCAATATACTCTGTAGAGAGCTGGTGAAACCAACATGTGGTTGCTTGTCTAGAAAGTTTCAGGCGAATCATCTAATTAGAAGCACAAATGTCGGGGCTGGAGAGATGGCTCAGCAGTTAAGAGCACTGACTACTCTTCCTAAGATCCTGAGTTCAAATCCTAGCAGCCACATGGTGGCTCACAACCATCTGTAATGAGATCTGATGCCCTATTCTGGAGTGTCTGAAAACAGCTACAGTATACTTATATATAATGAATAAATAAGAAGCACGAATGTCTCTGTTCAGAGATACTGACTTTCTATGAGGGAAAAGGCCCGGGCTATAGCATGAAGCTTGTCACATACTCTAAATGACACATGTGGCCAGGTTCCTTCTCTAGCAAGGTTTTTCAGGGTTCCCAATAACAGCCAGTGAGACAAAGTTAGCTAATGTTGGCTCCTGAGGAAGAAAATGGCTTTGACCCTATCAGAGGCATATGCTGAGTACTCTGTTTGCAACATCAATCACTCTAAGGAGAATGAATCTTAGAAGCTAGAGCCGAGTGTGAAGAACAGAAGGAAGAGTCAAATGATGAAAAACAGGGCAGAGTGAACAAGAGCCAAAGATTAAGAGCCCATGGACCACGGTTAGTGAGCGTTAAGATGCTTGTAAGTGACGCACTGTTAATGAATGAATTAAGTGGCAGTCAGTCATGAGGAATAGGCAGTAGACAGGCAAAATACAGCAAGAACACATTTTGACACCTTTGCCATTTGATCTGGCTATTTCTTGTTTGAGGGTAAGCATCAATTTCACTTTTTGTACTTCTTTGAGACAAGGTTTCAGAATTTCTCCTCCTGCATTTAATATGCCCTCTCTCCACAATAGAGTGTGTGTTTCCTGGCATTACTTTCTCTTTGTTTGGAGTCTGCAAATGGACTGTTGTCAGATCCATCTTATGTCTGTCAGAACTCCTATTAACTTCCTCTTGCTGGCCTTCTCCTTTGCTGACTTCTAAAGGAGCTGAACAACTGAATTCCACCTGCACAGGGACCCCCTCAATGGATCTTCTACCTCATCCTTCAGCCCTTCACCCACAATCATCTAGGAGTATCCACACTATGCTCTGTGGTCTTCAGTTTCTGGTTACCCTCTTATAGGCCTTGCATATTCCACTGCCCAAGATCTGACACACTCAAGGCCGAGAAAAGCCTACAGCCTCCTTGACTGACCTTCTCTACTTAAATTTCTGATCCTTGAAATTATACTTTTATAGATGTGGTCCTTCGGTTCACATTAAAATATAAATTCCCCGTGGGAGAGACCCTATTAAGCCTTGCAGGGAATTACTAATTTACATTTTAATGTGAATGAGGTTATTGGATCCCTCCCCTGCTTAAAGCAATCTTTGGTAGGAGACAGGGAAAGAAAGGTAGAGGAGGAGTAATCACCAGGTGTTTACTGGTGATTTACATAAGAGAGGTTAGGAAGATACTTGAAAGACAGGAAAACAGATAGAGAAGAGAAACTTTGATGCATGACAGTGTGTGAGTAATGGTACTATTTTTTTCTGGGATGCTCGAATGGTAAACATTTTATTGTGGTTTCTTTGGAATTGAATTGAGTTATTCTGTAATGGAGTGCCATAGAGCACTGTAAAAGAAGAGGGATTGGTGATGTCTTACTCATTTTCTGCCGCTGTAATGGGATACAGACAATCTGGGTAAATGATGGACAACAGAAGTTTACTTGCCTCGTGATTCTGGAGGCTGGGAGCCCAAGCTTCAGCGACATCTAACAAAGACCTTCTTCCAGTGTCTGACACGATGAACATTATCACACACAGGGATGGAAGGTGAGAGGAAGAAAGAGAACTGGGATTATTATTTTCATCAGGTTTTCACTCCTGTTGTGACATCATCCATCTATGTCCACTCACAAGATCAGAGCCCTCAGGACTGAATCGGTTCTGATAAGTCCTCCTCAATACTGTTGCAAGGACACTTAAATTTCAAAATTTCTAAAACAAGTTTTAGAAGCTCCACTTTCAAACAGTAGCAATGGGTAACTATGGATGTCTCTTTACCATGAATATCAGCCTGCACTGACCAGGAGAATGATGGACATACAAGAATCATAAAACTGTGTGGCTGCTATGTCACGTACAGCTGAAGCAACTCAATGCATTTCTCTGGATGGCCCATCTTTCTGTTGTCATAGATAATCGCATGTCTTATTTTGCTATCCTAATTTGACATCAGTCCTAAGTGTGTATTTCAGAATTCAGTTCTGGTAGTGTATAAATAGATCATCCTCATAAGACTGATGCACAGTTCTCAAACTCAGGAGAGTTTGATGGAGACACCCTTTTGAGCCAACATGTACCCATTTTTTCCCCATTTCTTTCTGAAATACCTGACAAATGCAACTTTAAAGGTGTTTATTTTTGACCCATAGCTTAAGAAGGGATATGGTTCATCATACATGGCAGACATAGAAGCAGAATTATGGAGTGCGTTTGGAGACAGAAAAGGAGAGAATGGACAGATAGCAGGGCTTGGCTATGAAGCCTCAAGACCCACTCTCAATGATTGATAACTTCCAGTGAGTCTCCACAATCTCCCAGAACATCACTACTAGCTACAGACCAAGTGTTCAAACTGGAGGCAATGAAGACCATTTCACATTCAAATCACAATCTTGAATTCTAATTTCTACCACCAGCACACTTGATGGCTGGTAAAAGGATCATGGGAGTGCCAGCAGCCGCAGGATGACAGCCTGGTTGGAAATGAGTGGAAGGGCTTATCATCAATGCTACTACCGGGTTTTAGGTGCCAAGAACTATGCCGAACACATTATTTCTTATTTAATTCTCAAAACTGCCCCTCAGCAAGTGTTTTCATTACAGATTAGTAATTGCAGCTACAATAATGTAAGCTTTCCTTACTCCAGGCAATGGGGATAGAAAGAGCTCTATTTCATCTCTAAGCCAATAAAACCAACTAGTCTCAGAATACATGGAAGAAATAGAGTTAGGTCTGGCTATGGAAGAGGGGGTAAGAGATGAGCCCACAAAGCTACAGGAGTATAGTCCACTGCTCCCATCATAGTAAACCTAATAGATGTCAAGTCCGGGTCTCAGTTTATATCTCAAGGCTGAGTTTAATAAATTGAAAAGTCATTTTCTCATGCCATACCTACCGGTCACATTTTACCTTCTTGAAACAATTGGGAATGAGAACAACTTAAGGCTCTCTAGAGATGAGTCTCTAGTTTCCAATGTCAAAGAGTTGAGGGTTTTTTTTTTTTTAAAAACGTGCGCCACCACTGCCTGGT
>NW_022196897.1:121142666-121191989 GCF_008632895.1 Mastomys coucha
TTGCAATTGTTTTTTATTCTGAAAATTGTAAAGCAAACATTATGTTATACTTAGGAAAGCATAATTTCTAAAACAATAAAAGCTGTGAAATGAAACAATCAACCAAGACTTGAGTTATGAGTGGATTCTTTTGTGTGGCTAGCTCTTTTAGATTTGGGGGTAGTCAGAGGTTCTTCACAGTTAGGAAAGAAGACCACAGATGTGTTGGTCCTAAGGAGGACGTTCCCAACAGCACCCATCCATTGTGACTATTCTACACTGTGCAGGGATGTGAAGGTCTCGTACCAGTAAGAGAAAACAAATTGATATTATTACATCCAAGGACTTATAAGGACATTTTAAACCATTATTTTTTAATTAAACAATTACTTTCTAAAGAATTGGGTCAAACAGGCAAAAATCCAAAGGTGATCTAGGTCCAAAGTAGTGTATGGCAAACGAGGAAGTCCAGCCAAAAAACGAACATTCATTTCCATGTGTAAGTGTCTCCTCTATGTTCATTCCATTAGAATTAAGCCTGTTTTCCTTTAACTAAATATCAGGGTAGTACTTACAAATTGGAATGTGTTATCTCAATACATATTCATTAAAATAAATGTAAAAATAAGTTAAATGAAACATACGTGTGTTTAAACTTTACGTATTGCTTACCGTAGAAACTTCACGTCTACTGAAGTTTATCACTTCACTTGTTCCAGTATTTTCAGGACATTGGTGTTTTGTTTGTTTGTTTTCACTGTGAATACAATAGGGTCTGGAGGAGCAGAGTACAGGAGCACTCCCTTAGGTGATGGAAGTTTTCCGTCTCTATGCTGTCCAAGGCAGCTGCTCGTATCCATATTTGGTCACTGAGTGTTTACGCCACTATTGGTGTGACTAATTAAACAGTTATTCCTGACTCATCTAAAGTAATGGTTGGGTATTGTAGTTCTTGCTTAGTGAAAAGGGGAAGAGGAGAGATAAATAAAAAAATAAAATAAAGTTCTTTTCATATAACTGCCAAGTGCCTCAGTTATAATTGCTACGTATTTTTTCAGATGAGCACACTCATACTCAGAAGGACTAAATATTATGCCCAATTTTTTTTCTCAGCTGAACTGTAAATCTAGGTGAGTCACAGCAAAAAATTTTAATTTCCCCCAAGAATTTGGATTGATTGATAATGCAATTAATAATAGGGCAGAGAATGTTTCTGTTTTCTTGATTCAGTTTCTTATTTTTCAGGACTTCTTATACATTGAAACAAATAAAATATAAAACAAATATAAATATAAACTTCTGTCTGGAGATTGTATCTTAAAGAGACTACTATAAAGTGTCACGGGTGTGCAAGTGACAGAGTATGCACGCCCTGGGAACACTCCATTCCTTTCTTTAAGTGGAAACAATTAGGCTAATTTAAAGACTGAAGAGTGAACTGAGTGGGTAGATCAGTGGCAAAACCCCTGCCTGACTCGCATAGCCTTGAATTTGATTCTTCCATACTGGAAGAGAGAAGATTGGAAGGCACTTCCCACTTAGTTATTCAATAAGGTCTATTCCTACCTCTGTATAAATGGTTTTCTTCTCCTAATTTTTAATATTTATTTTTGATAATTTGATGTCTGAGAACTATATTTACCTGGATTCCCTTTGCTCCTTTCATCTAACATGCCTCCTCCTCAAATTCATGGCCTCTTATTCTTTAATAAATATTGTTACATATATACATCAAAATATAAAATGCAACCTGCTGAGTTCATTTAATGTGGCTCGTGTGTGATTAGGGCTGAATATTTGTGATCAAATAGCCTATCAGAGGCCTTGTGTCCTATTTTGAAGCCACATCTCTCCACATGTTGAGAACTCCTGGCATTCTGAACTTCAGAGGATCCAAATTATTTTTAAAAAGCTTGTTCAAGTGACATCAACCCCAAATGCTTGGCATAGTGGCATATGCCCATAATCCTTCAGCTCTGACCAAAGGAGGAAGAGAAGAAGAGAAAGAGCATGCACACACACACACACACACACACACAGAGTGAGAGAGAGAGAGAGAGAGAGAGAGAGAGAGAGAGAGAGAGAGAGAGAGAGAGAGAGAGAGAGAGAGAGAGAGAGAGAGAGAGAGAGAGAGAGAGAGGGAGAGAGAGAAAGTGAGCAGGGGTGATTTCAAAGAGGATCTCTTTGGGGACTTCCAAGGATGCCCATATGTTTAAGAACAATGAAATATTTGTTTGTTTGTTTTGTTTCTGTTTGTTTGTTTTTTTTTTAAATTCTGGAATTGTAGGAAATAAAGATTCCTTTTATTTTATTTCACATTTCGAAGTTTAATCCTCACAACCTCTGAAAGAGCTTAAAGCTTTTAAAGAATATCAGCAGAGATTGTTGGTTGGACCACAGAACCAATAAAGACAAACTGTTGTATGTATTTGTAGCTAGTTTGGATGCTGACCTCCTTGACAGATAAATCTAGAGACAAAGAAATGTATGAGCAGAAAGTCTAATGAAACTGGGGTAGGAAGATAAGATAGCTCAAAACCATGATGACGGCTTGGCAACAAACACCTTCCATTCTCATAACACTTCAGGAAAGAGATTCCTGAGGGATACGAGGCACCTGTGGACTCAGATTCCTTGGGGATGATAAGGGTAAACTTCACCCCTGGAGTTCATGGCTAATTAGTGACTCTCCAATGATAATTCCATAGAGAGCAAAAGGCAACAAGAAACAGAAAATCAGCTCTCCTCACTTAGCTTCTCAAACATCTCAGCATGAAGTAAAATCGAGTTCCACCACCACACTGATGTCATAAGAGGGGGAAGGGAAGAGAGAAATTGTCTCGTCTAAGTAGCTTATATGTGTCATCACTCATCAAGTCATCACTTTATGCACAAGGAATCTACACTTTAGAGCTCCCGTGATTCACAAGGAAAGCACATCCAGATTTTATTATATGTCTTGTGTTGGATTTTTTAACATTGTATAGCAAGTCTCAATATTCTTTTTTATTAAGATTTTCCTGTGTGTCTTTTAATAATATAGACAGAGTAGTGGAACTCCTCATTCATTTCAAGAAGGGAGACCAGTCTAGTCACTTTACAAGACAGATTGGAAGTTTCTTGTAAAGGTAGCATCTTTAACATGTGAGCCCAAAGAGTACACTGAGTACTTCAAAAGGAATAGGGGGACCAGAGAGATTATTCAGCAGTTAAGAGCACCGTTGATTTCTCCTTGTCTTTTGTCTTGGAATAGGGAATAAAGAATGCTCCAACCCATGCTTGTCTTGTAATGGTCAAAAGGAGACCTTTATTCTAGTGGGCCCTTGTCTTTTAATCTGGAGAAGGTAGTGCCATCCAAAGGCCAAGAACAATCTGTGTGGACAGGTCCTGCTGATTTATCTATTCAGCACTCAGCAATAGAGAACCTATTTCTCTCTGGCGGTACTCCAACTTGATTGTGCACGCTTCATTCACACCTACATAATGAAGTGACCACAAATCTCAAAAGAACATGGTCAGGAGAACGAACCGTCACTTAGCTGAAAAAGGGAAGGTTCCTGGATGGCTTGGCCATTTAAAAACAGCATGGAAGCTATATGTCTCTTCTTATCCATCTCTTTATCCGTATCCCTTTTATTATGTGTATAACAAACAGGGGAAGTGGGTGTTTCTGAGTTTTGTGAGCTACACAAGGAAACCAAGTAAACTTAGGGCAAAGTCATAAGAACCCCAGTATAACGTAGGTTAATCTGAAGTACAGGCGAAATAACCTGGGGTTTATGGCAGGTTATTATTATATCTCTAATATAAGAAAATTATATTACATGTAAGAATATATTACATCTTTAATATAAGAAAGGGCGATGTGGAGGATTGTGACCTCAGTCTGTAGGATCTGATCAAGTAAACAGCATTGGAACAATTGGTTTAGAGGATACTCTGCTGATGTCTACCACAGCCTGCTCACTCTTAGGAGCCTCACACCTTTTAACATCATGGAAGTTTTCTACATTGATTGTAGAGTTAAAGCAGAGGAATAGCAAGACAAGTCAATGTTTTTCACTGGCACACAATCTTCAAAGAGAAAAATGGTCCTGCATTTGATCATGACTGCCCTTTGGTCACAGCACCTCTTAAAATGGAGAGGGAGGGAGACCTATCAGTCAGGGAGATTTAGCATAAAAAGACTTACCTGTTCTTGCTGCCTTGGTGAGAAAACAGGTGATAAGAAAACAGGTAGGTGGCAGCCTCTGACGCTGAGGACAGAGCTCAGATAACAACCAGCAAGGAAATGGGAACCTCAGTCCTACAACAGCCAGGAACTGGGCCCTACACACAGTTCAATTGTGAACAAGAAAGCACATTTTCTCATGGAACATGGAGAAGGAAAATCAGGAGGCAAATATCTTTCTTGATTTTTAGCTAGGTAAGACACAAATGGGACTTTTACCCATTATGACTTTAAAATAATAAATTTGTACTGATTATGCCCAAGCTTGTAGTTTTTCATTACAGCAATAGCAAATACTTAATGCAAATAGTGGGTTATCTGATGACAACTTTAATGGATGCTCTCTTCCTTCCTGCATGGACTACTGTCTTCCCAGACTTGGAAGTTGTCACCCATCTCGTGAGTAATGTACATCTGCCAAACAGCTTAGGAGTTTTGGGTGACCTCCTTCTTCCAAGATCAATTTTCACATTAGTCAGAATCGGCTAGAGTATCCTTTTGATTATAAAATAATAAAAAAATCTCAAATGATGAGGTTTATTTCTTACTCATGGAAAACCTGAGAAGAGCCAAAATGAATTCCAAGGCAGAATTCCCTTCCAAGAGATGACTCAGAGCCCCATCTGCTTGTATTTCATGACACTGTTGAATCTAATACATATCTTTCATGGGGCCACAGCAGGGGGATAAACACTGGAGAGTCTCCAAAGATTTTACTTTCTTAGCTCAAAAATGAAACTTAATGACTTTTGTTCAGAGTCCAGGGGTCAGAATGAATACACAACTCTGCCTAGCTATAATATTCAGAATTCTTTGTTTGCCTTGTATGCAGTAAAGAGAGAATTAGATATTTCTATCACTACTAGTATCTCTACTACATTTATTTAAGAGTTCAGAGTGATCCAACTTGGGGCTCCATTATATTCTAGTTTGAACCTAGCATAGAAGACTTTTAAACTTCCTGACTCTGAGATTTGGAGGAGAGAAGCTATACTGCTTAAATATAAACTGTCTTTCCAGGTTTCTTTCTTTCTTTCTATCTTTCTTTCTTTTTTGTTTTTTTTTGTTTGTTTGTTTTTGGTTTTTTTGTTTTTGTTTTTGTTTTTTTTGAGACAGGGTTTCTCTATGTAGCCCTGGCTGTCCTGGAACTCATTCTGTAGACCAGGCTGGCCTCGAACTCAGAAATCTGCCTGCCTCTGCCTCCCAAGTGCTGGGATTAAAGGCATGCACCACCACCGCCCTCCCAGGTTTCTATATTGATAACATGACTTACTGGTGGCACTAATTTGGTATGTTCTGGCAGATGTAGTAGGTGAGTCTAGCTAAAGGGAGTAGGTCAATGGGGGTGTGTCCTTGAGGTTTATGTCTTGCCCCTAATCTCTGTTTTCTGGCTGTCATAGGTGTATCTCATCTCATACATGGTCCCTGTACCATATTGATGTGCCTCTCCATAGACTCAGAATAAACAGAGCCAAGACTACAAGTAAAACCTCTAAGACTATGAGCCAAAATGAATGATCCCTCCTTTTATGTCACTTTTGTAGGCTTATATTTCTTTGAAAAACAAACAAACAAACAAACAAACAAAAAACCCTACTTTCATAAGGGTACTTAAACACCACCTTTTAACCCACCATCTACCAGAGGTAGTGGAAAGGAAAGGTAAATAGGGCAAAAGAGGATGTGAACCTGTTTAGAAATGGTTCTTTTGGGCAGATCCAGTCAGGATATCAGCAGTTCAGTTCACACGAGTGAGTCAACAGCGATAGCTTGTTCCATTTGCAAACACCATTCATGAATCAGCAATGGCAGTTTGATCTAAAAGAAATCAGGAGTTTCTGCCAATTGGCCCAAGTTTGTGGAAGCAGCAAAAGAAGTTCTTTGGTGTGTTTCTCTGTACAAAGTCACAACAAATTATGATCTGCAAAGAAGGCAAGCGAAACTAATGCCACAGAGGATGGTCAGCAAAGAGCATTAGCAGCAAAGCACAATGAAGACCAGCAAAGAGTAGCAAGGTGAACCAATGCCACACAACAGATCCACTCTCTATTGGGTTATACTTGTGTCCTTTCCAAACATCATGTGTCCCCTCAAGTGTCTGCTCTAACAAAACATCACATGCCTCTTTTCAAGACAGCTTCCAGAAAAACACCATGTGTCTTTTCTTAGCAAAACATCCTCTCACGTGTCGGCTTCAGCAAAAACTTCTTCTCATAAGACTGTTTCCAGGAAAACATCACATGACACAACTGAGTCTACAAAGAAACCAGAAATTTCCAGTTCTGCTTTTTTGTCATTTATTTGTCATAGCAATAGAAAATATAGAAAATATGACTAACAGAAAAAGCTATCTGATGCTTCCTCTGGAAAGGGAAGGGAGAAGTTTCTTTTCAGGGAATGCTTCCCCATCTCCTTCTTTTCTGTTATCTTTCAGAGGTGACAGAGAATGGGAGGAATGGAAATAAAGATGACTGGCTGTCAGCAATAGGATATGCTCCTACAGTGTGAGGATGTTGTTGGTGGCCTCCTTGTGGAGTGCTTTTGGGGCCACTTGGCAGGGATTTGACATTGGGCCAGGACACAGAAGTAAGCTCAGGCAGGGATCTGATTTTGTGCTATAACAAAGAAGTAGGCTTCAGGCAAGAATATGACTTTGTCTAGGACAGGGAAGTAAGCTCAGATATCTTGGTCATCCTGATAAGCCCTTAGAAACAGTGATCACAGGACCTTGTTTATTGCCTTGCTTGTTCCTTGATTCTTTGTGCTCATTGTCTCGCTTGTTCCTTAAACTAGAACTGACCTATTACTTACATGTAATTGAAATGATATAAAAGCAGATTGGGAAAAAATAAACCAGCCTCAGCCTCAGATCTGTCTGGAGTTAGGCTACAGTGTTGTCTACTTGTCTTTTTCTTTTTAATCATCACTCCTGCCCTGTTGACTGAGTTGACTTGGCCAGGTAATCTTCATTTGGTTGTTGGGTTGTTATATCCAAGCTCCTGGTCTAATGAGGACCCTTTGGAGAGTTGCATCCCTGCCTCCTCTTGTCTCTGGTTCATTCTGTGAGATGGCGATTCAAGAGGCCATTTGGTTTGTTTCCTTTCCTGTTCTTTACGCTTCCTCACTCATGTGAGTTGCTGCAGCATTTTTTGGTGCCTTCTGAGAGTCTCAAAGGAATAGGCTATGGTGAAGATTGATGCCATCTCCTTACCTGTATATTGTGCCATTTCATCCCATCCTGAGTAGTTGCTTGCTTTTTCCCCACCCTCCATTCCATGTTCTTGCCAACAGTATCTATCTCCATATGAGAATCAGATATTATACTTAATGTCCATTAGTTCCCTTAACATTCCATAATATTTGGGCTACTTCTCAATTTTCCCCAAGAATGTCCTTCTTGGCCTCCAATTCATTGTAATGGTGAAAATTGGGCTGACCAAGGCTCACAGCTGTCTTAAAACTACATGCCTAACAGTACACCAATCTTTCTCTCTGAAAAACAAGCCCTTATCTCCAGGAATGGCTTGTTCAGAATATCTTCTTTTTGTGGTTATGAGATGAGACAAGAAGTCATCTCCGTTCTTTAACAAGCAGGCAGAAAAGCCATGACTGTCCTAACTAATTCAACAATTGGAGATGACTGCAATTTTCTTGTTTTTCTCTCTAGTACCCCTGGGAAAATAAAATGGTCTTAAATAATCAATAAAACATATTTCAGTACTATAAGTGTCATAAAAAGTCACTTCTTTATGGTTCGGCTACTAAAACAACACAGAAGCTCAAAGAAAGAATAAAATTAATGAGAACTGGAGGTGGTCAGAAAAGCATTCATTAGTACAGCTGGGTACAAAGATAAGATGTGGCTGTTGACTTCACATGTCAATTTGATGTGGCCCTATGAAGTACAGACAATTCAGTTATTGTGGGTGTTTCTGAGTAAGATTGAAATTGGAAGTGATGAGCTTTAACAAGACGTTGACTCTTCCTGGGCCTCTAGAAGAACAACTTTGAGAATGGAAGTTTCACCAACCCATTCTCTTTGTGCTCAGGATCTCTTGTTTGGACTGAAAATTCCTATTGTCTTTTTGTATCTCTTGGTTTCTGAATGCAGACCTCGGGACTTCTCAGCTCCATAATCACATGAGTGAATTTACCTCTCTATCTCTTGTCATGTTTTCCTGAACCCTCTTGACTAACATAGCATGAACCTCATTTAATCCCCAAACTAGCTACTAAGTACAGTGATTTGTCTATTCTCACTTAACAAATGAGTATGTTAAGATTCAGATCCCCCAGGTAAAAAGATCCCTACCCAACAGGCCCTTGTTATATAAAAGACAAAAGATTTAGAAGACTGTGAAAAGGAGCAGGGGACTGGGTAGTCCCTTGAGAGACTATTAAAATGAATTGGGAAAAACTGCCAAAGATTCTGGGTCAATGTCCTTCCTGAGGTCCTACAGACCTTACCATGGCATTGGCTGCAAACCTATGTGAGTGGAAAAAAAAGACACTTCTCAGTGGAATTACAAGAAGAATCCAGGAAAGCAAAATTATATATATTATCTATATTTTTCTTGAGGATAGAATCTTCTTGAAGTCTGTTTTTATATGGCTTCTATAGAGTTCAGAATTGGTTTTGAGCACCTACTAACACACCAGTATCTAACAAAAGATCAATTTTTTTTTTTTTTTTTTTTTTTTGAGACGGGTTTTCTCTGTATAGCCCTGGATGTCCTGGAACTCACTCTGTAGACCAGGCTGGCCTTGAACTCAGAAATCCGCCTGCCTCTGCCTCCCAAGTGCTGGGATTAAAGGTGTGCAACACCACTGCCTGGCACCTCTTGACAGTCTTAACTTAGATTACCAAGAGCATACCTGGAAAGTGGTTTTGGTTGAAGTCCTGAGCCCCTCGTTTGCTCTGGCATTTAATTCCACTTACCTCATTTCTGCTTCTACTTAATTTTCTAAATTTAGCCAGAAGGCTGAGTCAACCCAGCAATAATGCCCATAATCAGTTGGGCCTGGTTCCCTGCAAAAGTACTGCTGTGCCCTCTTGGAAATGACATTAAAGTAGGCAGAAGAAAAAAATGATCAAAGCCAGAAACCTAAGGAAACCAATATGGTGCTTCCTTGGAAAAACACAGGGGTAATGTTATAAGATTGTGAGGGTCAGTGGCCCCAGGGACTCTGTCCTGAAGGCATCTCCAAAGTTCAACATTTGTGTGGCAATCCTCAGAACAAATGATCAACGGAACTGCAGTGCCTGATTGGAGCCAAGGACCATACATGTGGCAGGAAAATGCAGGACTATACAGAGAAATTCTCTCTTGAACACCCTCACCCTCCAAAAGGAAAGGAAAGGAGAGAGAAACAAAAAAGAAAAGAAAAGAATTTTCTGCACACTATGAGCAGTATCAAAGAAATTTGCCTGGGAGATCTTCAGTAGTTTGCATGGCAATTTTCAGAACCACTGTTTAAAAAGAATGAACATATCTAGCTCTTCAAGGTGTCAGCGCAGTACAAGTTGAAATCAGTTTATTTCTGGGGTGTGTATGTTTGTGTGTGTGTGTGTGTGTGTGTGTGTGTGTGTATACATGAATGTGAGGAGACCAGAGGTGGTCTTTACTTTTTCAAACAGGGATTGTCATCGAGCCTTGAGCTCACAAGCTGATTTGACTAACTGGCCAGAGAGCTCCCGGGATGTCTAATTCCTGGTGTCCAATTCTAAATGCTGGGATTACAGGCACATGACACCATTCCTGCCTTCTTTGTGGGTTCTGGAAATGCCCTCTAAGCCATCTCTTCAGCCCTTACCTTATCATTTAAAAAAGATTTATTTATTGATTGATTCATTTATTTATTTAATGTATGGGAGTACACTGTTTCTCTCTTCAGACACACCAGAAGAAGGCATTGCTTGCCATTACTGATGGTTGTGAGCCACCATGTTGTTGCTGGGAATTGAACTGAGAACCTTTGGAAGAGTAATCAGTGCTCTTGACCACTGAGCCATCTCCCCTGTCCCTCTATTTCTTTAAATAAAATCTAGCTCGTTTTAAATAAATAGCTCATTGGTAGATGTTTCAACTATAGAACGTGATGTACTTTCTGTGTCACTTGTGTTCTCATTTCTGTAAGTCCCTCTGTTATCAAAAGTTTTCTACACAGTTCAGTTTATTTCCCATTTTAAATTCATGTTTCAAAAGAAGATTTTAGAAATTCTTCTTTTTCTCAACATGAATTTAAAATATTTGTATTTTATCTACATATAAACTGTAGACTTTGTACATGAAAGTATTCTGTGACAGTGTGTAGAGGCAGCCCTCACTCCTTGGCTTATAGCCCCTGTCTTCCATTTTCAAAGCCTGTAGCACTGGCTCCAGGTTGAGTGCTGACCATGGGTGTCAGTAACTCTGTTCCTTTGCCTCCTTCCTCTCTTCTCTTCCTAAGGAAGCTTTGGTTCCATGAGCCAGCCTAGATGATGGAGGAGAAGCTTCAGTGCTGTAGAACCTTTAGCTTAGTGCATCCCCAAAGCCCCTGTTGTCATGGAACGGGATGTATCTAGAGATTTGGGAATGAGGGCGAAGATGATTGAGACACTATTCTGCCTGTCACAGAGATGATGGGAATGAAGTGGCAAGCAGAGCACTGTTATGCAAAAGAAGTTGGTTTCTTTTCACATCAATAAGGGCTGTGCACACTGAGTGGGGGAAGTGGATACAGTGCCCAGGCCTAACCAAGAAGCTGTTTGTAATTGATACCCTCTGGCAAAGGGAAAACCATTTTTCTCCAATGGAGTGTCAATGGATACTACCACATTCGAGGGCAAGTCCCATGACTAGGAGTAGTTGGCCAATACAAATGAACTCAATGATGTTTTTCTGGACCTTTTGTTTCATTTTTCTTTCTTTTAGTTACATATATATGTGTATATATAATATAATATACAAGTAATATATAAATATAATAAAGTATAAATACAAAAGTATAATATACAAAATTATAATATATAAATATATAAAATAAAATATATAAGATAAAATAATATAATATATATTATTGATCTTTTACCTACTTTACTTGTTTTTTGTTTTTGGTTGTTGTGTTTTTTTGTGTGTGCATGTGCTTATTTTTTGAAAGAGAGAATGAACATAAAGTTGGGTAAGAAAAAAGGGTGGGGAGAATCTGGGAGGAGTGAGAGGCGGAGTGAGGGGAGGAGAAAACTATCAAATTGTGTTGTCCAAATTTTTTTCTAATTAAAAATATAATAAAAAAAGAAGAAAGGCTTTTTTTGTAGGGCTGTGTTTTATCTCAGTGATAGGCCAGCTGACCTATATGTGAGGTAAGTGGAAATCCCCTGCTCTAAAGAGTAAGGCTCAGTTTTGTTTTTAGGAAGAACAAAATATATCATTTAAAATATAGGAAATATTAAGTATTTCCCAGGCTTACTAGATGACAGGAAATATTGTTAGATTAAAAATAAATATAAAATTTTAAATTCAAACCTTGGAAGCCAAGTATGATGATCCTGCTTATAATCCCAGCATTTGAGAGGCTGAGCCAGCAAACTGACACAAGTTCCAGGCCACTCTGGGATAAAGAATGGGAGTCTGGATAAAAATGTCAGAGTCTGAAGAGAAGCCTCAATGTTTAAAATCATATACTGCTCTCACCGAAGATCAGAGTGTGGCACCCAGCACCCAGGTTGGGTGGCTTACAACCACCTGTAACTCCAGATCTAGAGGATTTGACTCCCTCCCCTGGATTGTGTGGGTACGACACTCATATGTGCAAACACATCAATAAATGTAAAAATATAATTAAGAAGAAAATAAAGTCTTTTAAAATAAACAAACAAAAAATTACCCTTGCTGTAAAATATCTCAATAAAGTTATGTTACCTCAAAGGTAACATAGCATAGCAAAGCTTAAAAATCTTGATTTTAAAAATTAATCATCTTTAAGGCAAAAGCTATCAATACAGCCTCAGACTTCCTCCAGCAATGTGACACGCTGGCAGTAATGTATACAATGATCCTAAGAAATAAAAGGAAATGAAAACAAGCCTTCTACACAAAGCTGAGCAATCCTCTCTCTATACAGTAAACATGCAGACATCTTGACATAAAATCTTTAAGGAATATGGATCTCATAATCCCTTTTAAAAGAAGTTATTCTGGAGGCAGATGTCAACAAACCAAGATATGAATGGAGAAAATGCAATAAATGAGCCATTGCTGAAACCATTTAGCTGTAAGACTTAGATTAATTCAAATGCCAATCAAATTTGCAACATGAACGAATAACAGAAATAGCACTGGGGAAGGAGACCTGCAGGAAACAGTGCAGGTACACCACAGCAAAGTCTGGTTCCCAAGCATCCAAGACTTCAGTTCCAGGAGATCCCATGCTTTCTTTAGACCTTTGAGGCCTCCAGGTGTGCATGCGGCATACATACATGCATGCATACATACATACATACATACATACAGGCAGGCAGAACATTCATACACATAAAATAAATCCAAAAAAAGATTAAAACTCAGAGGTATTAATAGGGGTGTCTTCCTCAATTTCTCTCCACTTTTTTTGTTAAAATAGGATCTCTTACTGAACCTGGAGCTTAGTAATTCAACTAGCTGGACAGATAGGCCAGGAAATCCTCTGTCCCTGTCCCTGTCTTCTCACCACTGGCACTGCGTATGTAAACTAGCACACTGTCACACCTGGGCTTTTTGTTGTTGTTTTGTTTTTTTTGTTTGTTTGTTTTTTTATTTTTATTTTTTTGAGTCCTGGGATTGCATTAAGTCCTCAGGCTTATACAGGAAGCACTTTACAAACTGAGCCTCCTTTCCAGTCCGACATTAATTGTTTCATTGATTATGGCACATCCATCCAATGGGAAAGATTGGGGCCGCTCAATGTGCACAGATACACCTTCAAGAGAGAGCAGATTTAAAAGGGTACATTAGTCGCTTTTGCATAACACCAAAGTTTCTTAGAGGACAACTTCAGAAGGTTCTATGATCACTTGACCTTGTGCCCTTGGGAAGAGCATGACTGTGACAGAAACAGCACACCTCATGGCAAGCAGAAGGACAGAGAGGACCAGTGACCAAGTAAAATTGTCAAAGCATCTTGTGCCCTGGCCTCACTTCCTTTCCCTGTAAGCTTCATCTCCCAAAGTTTTCATCGCATCCCAAAGCAGTGCCCTTAGTCGGGGATGAGGCATTCTGCACAGGTGCCCGGGGGTGGGGGTGAGGACAAGGCATTCTGCACAGGTGCCTGGGGGTGGGGTTGGGGACCAGGCATTCTGCACAGGTGTTTGGGGGTGGAGTTGGGGACCAGGCATTCTGCACAGGTGCCTGGGGGTGGGGGTGGGGCACGCTTCATATTCAAACCATAACAGAGGAGAGAGGAAGGAAAAAAGAGTACCTATGTGCAAATGAGTTCAGATTCCTAGGCAGGCTAAATAAGATACAGGTATATATTAATTTTCTTGTAGTGCATGAACAGTCCTTTGAAATTTTTATCTTGACCACATCTTACTGACTTTAAAATATAGGTTGCTATTTCTTTTGTTGGGGGAAAAAAGAAAGAAAGAACCAAGATCCTGATTTTGCAGGGCAAAGTTTTACACTCCTTTGAGGTGAGACAGACTAACAGATATCTGTAAACCAATGAGGCAAGTGCTATAAAACAGAAATGTGCTCTGGGTTGGAAGAAAACATAGGAGGCGTAATTCCATCCTGAAGGGTTAGAGAAGTCATGTTCTGAATGGCCAGGATGACTTAAGGGGTGCTTTAAAAATGGTATCAATCAGTACTACTTAATGAGTGACTCAGAGTATAATGTGTGGCCACAGAAGTAAAAATGACTTTCTGGCTCTGGTTTCAGCCACTCAGCAGATTCCAAAACGGGTGGGGTTTTGTTGCTGTTTTTGTTGTTTGTTTGTTTTGTTTGGCAAATATTCATTAAGCACTCACTCTGTCCTAAGTTCGGTACAGCACCCTGGGATTGCAAGCAGATGAAAAGTGGCCCCTGCCCCTCAAGAAGGCGTGCTCTGATATTGTGGCATGGCAGAGGGCAATGATGATCCTAAGTGTTCGACTCTCTAAAGAGAGTGTTTATCTCATCAGCTTCCACCCATGATGGGCTACTACATATGGATAATTAATAAAATAAAAAGTTATCATTTTTACTTTGGCCTACACTTAAACCCTGAGCCCAATTCATCGGCTTGCTTTGGGCAATACAGTGTAGGTACATCCAAGCCTAGGCAAGAATGGGTTTCTGTCTTTGACATTGTCTCTGTGTCACTGCCATTGTGAGTTCAGCAGAAAGGAGGTCCCCCAGGAAGCAGTCAAATGGAGACTCTCACTTCTGATTTTATCATCAGCATCTTTTAAAGATCTACTTATTTTTATTTTATGTGTGTGTGTGTGTGTGTGTGTGTGTTTGCCTGCATGTATGTAAGTGCACGGCCTGTGTGCCTGGAGCTTGAAGCGGCCAAGAGGGTGGTGAATCCTCCTGAAACTAGTGGCAAGCCACCATCTGGATGCTTGGCACTGAATCCAGGTCTTCTGTAAGAGCAACCACTTAACCATTGAGCCATCTCTCCAGGCCCTTATCATCAGAAAGTAGAGCAAAAGCACAAACATCAACAGACTGTTTTCAAGGAGCCAGCTGTACGGAGGGAAAATAATAGTTATACCTGGTTCCTGGATGTTCCTTCATCTCTAATTTTCCAAAGAAGGTAAACCTTCTCTGCAGTTGACTTGGCCCTGGGCTTAGCCAGGGACCATCTCAGCCAATACTTGCTCCATTTGTTGCGTATCTTTGTACAGTGAAAGACTTGTCCCACAAACATGCCATCATACCAAGATCCTAGAAAGAATTTTCTTTAGTGTTCAGATCTCAGGTGGCTCTCAGAAATCCTGTATTTTCCTCAGTTAAGAGCTAGAAAATGTGTCAGCCCATCTCAAAAAGCCAGGAAGGGAAGCCTCTTTGAAGAGACATAACCTACAAGAAAGATTTTATTTTTTTAAAATCACTAATTTAAAAATTAGCAGGCTACATAGAATGTTGTGGCTATTCTATTGCTCTTTTTTTGTTTTTGTTTTTTGAGACAGGGTTTTTCTGTGTAGCCCTGGCTGTCCTGGAACTCACTCTGTAGACCAGGCTGGCCTGCAACTCAGAAATCAGCCTTGTATTCTCTGTTTTGGGTTATGTAGAACAGCGAAGGTTGCAATTTCTGTCATGATAGTTAAGAGTCCTGGCATGGCGTTGGCTAGGTTGCTCACCAGGGCAGGTAGCACAGTGTCTCTGAGACTGACTGATCACTGTTGACCCATGAGTTGGAATGATTGGATCATTTAGTTTTCTCCAGCCACACCAGAAGCAATGCTGTAAAAATGTGTTGTTTTTCATCTTGGTCAGGATGAATCACAATGGCAAAATTGACTGCAGAAGGAAGGTCAAAATTATTATTATTTTTTTGGTGGGTGAAATTTTGGGCTTCCTGAGGCAGAGAGCAATAACAAATTTAATGGAATTGTAGTTTTGTTGCAATTCCATCCACATAGAGGCAATGAAGGAAAAAAAAGGGAACATTGAGTCTCGTGGAGTGCTCAGTTGATATCTGTGCTGTAAGAGAACACACTTTTCTAACCTCATTTCAGCACAACAGAAGGAAGGAGTCATTGTATTTACAGACAAGACATGCTCCCGTGTGCAGATTGGAGAGACACGTGTAATCATGTGATTAGATCAGCACTGATGGGCTCATTAGGCAGTGTGTATATTTCCACATAGTCTCATTTAATTTTATGTTATCTTGTCATACGCATGAGTAGGGGCCACTAAGTAGGGACAGCACCCTCACTTATGAATCATACCCTGCCCCAAATACTGCTGTGTGCTTTGGAAGCTTTATACTCTAACCCCAGTAACACACATTTTTGTCATATTGGAAGGGAACGGTTATTACTATTCTGGCATTAGTCTGCTGGCCTATTTGAAGAATGTACTTTATATTTTTATCCAGGGATATCCTGTCACCTTATTTGTACTTTTTGAATAAAATACATAGGAATTTACCTTTTTATCCTTCCAGAACAATCCATGAACAGAGGGATTGAGTCTAGCGTATTAATTAGCCTGTGCTGGGAACAGGGAAAATTCAAAGAAGAAGTGCATTAATTATCAGCACCATGCATGGACCATCTTGGACAGTGTTTTTAAGAATTTGGGCCGTGGTGGCACATGCCTTTAATCCCAGCACTAGGAGGCAGAGGCAGGCGGATCTCTGAGTTAGAGGCTAGCTTGGGTCCTACAGAGTGAGTTCCAGGACAGCCAAACCTACACAGAGAAACTCTGGCTCGAAAACCAAACCAAACCAAACCAAAACAAAAGTTCAACATTTTTCACCTCCACAATAAGTAGGATAAATTGATTTTATTGTATTCAAGCAATGATGCTAGACTGTAAACACGACGAAATTGCAGACAGAAGCTACAGCAGGGATGAATGTCAAAGACATAATGAATGAAAATGCTAGTCACAGTCTTCATGATTCTCTTTACACGAAATCTGAGACAAGCAGAGGCAACTCTCTAGCGTTCGGATTGGGTGGGGCCTGTAGTGGTGGGGATAGTATGTGTGCACACAGAAGGAGCAGTGACTGGAAGAGAATCCGGAGAACCTTCTGGAGTGGTAATAATGCTCTGTATCTTGATGTAGGTGGGATGATGGTCACATGGGTTATTATATAAGTGAAAATGTCTTGACTCCCACTTAAGAACATCATGCCTTCTTGTATATAAGTTATATTTCCTGAATAGCAACATTATCATCATCGGCCCATCATCACCATCATCACCATCATCACCTTCACAGTTTATTAAGTCTCCATCTGTGAGCTTGGCTCACAGAAAAAAAAAAATCAACAAATTGTTTAGAATGTAATTAAACTGTCATTTCCACTTCGCCTTTTGTTATAATCTCTATTTAAACTGCAATCAACAATTGATATGACATAAAGTTAGGGTTTCGTTTTAACATTGGCTACTACAATGTACAAGAATCTAACCCTTGAACTTAGGGTTTTACTTTTGTGAACAGACACCATGACCAAGGCAACTCTTATTTATAAAGGATGACTGGGGCTGGGTTACAGCTTCAGAGGTTGAGTCCCCTATCAGCAAGGTAGGAAGATAGTATTATAGGCAGGCATGGTGTAGAAGAAGCCTAGAGTTCTCCATCTTCATCTGAAGGCTGCTAGAAGAAGCTCCTCAGGGAGCTAGGAGGAGGGTCTCAAAGCCTACCCCCACAGTGACTCACTTCCTCCAACAAGTTCACACCTATGCCAAGCAGGCCAGACCCCCTAATAGTGCCACTCCTTGGGCCAAGCATATTCAAGCCATTATAACCATTTTTGTTATAACCAGTTTCTTTGGTTCTCAGTGTTTTTAAATTGTTTAAACTCTCTAGCACACAGTGGCACAAGGTTAGGGAGGGAGACCCTGGGGCCAAGACACTTCATGTCAGGACTGTCTTTTAGCTGCCCACTTTTCAAAGATGTATGTTTCTAATTAAGGCAAACTGGACAAATGGGCCAGTGGTGACCTCTTCATTTCCAAAGAACAGCGTGTAAAGAGCTAGGTAGAAACCTTGATTAATGGGTCACTTTAAACTGGGATGATATCCGCATTGCCCTTTCTCTAGAGAGGATGTAGCGTGGTCTTTTGCAGTTTGGGGTATTAATCTGAAGCTCCCTACTGTTGCCATTCTCCCGTCATATTTCACAAGAACAGCCTTAGAGTTTGTAAACACTCAAGTGAGGGACTGTTCACATAAATAGATGCTTGCAGCTTTCCTGTGGCTAATGCTGATTGGTGTAACAGGACATTGCTGGGGAGTTATGACTGATGTCTGTAGCAGAAGTATTCAGGGACCCACAGTCCAGGAAAATCTTTCACAAGTGGGTGCAGGCATCCCTTATTGTCACCCAATCCACTTGCCTTCCTTTTTGCCAACCTGGGACTCTGGGAGGGTTAACTTTTCTCCATTTTCTCTGTGTTTCCAGCAGACATTGTGGAATTTTCTTTCAGAAGGCATGGTTAGTAGTGTGGCATTTCTAACATGAACTCCAGACTTGGGATGCCATGGAACATAGGTGAAATGTGCACACCCGAGGGTGGGAGTTGGAGAATCGTGCTTCAGGAGCCAACCCACTATCTCCTCAGTAGAGAAGCAGCAGTTAGACCTGTCCCGGAGAGTAACAGTGGTCTCTTTCCATAGTAAACCGAGAAGGGATCTCATTGGCCATAGGTTAAAGGCAAAGGATTCATCCCCTTTCTTCTCCCTTCCTTCTGAGAGTTCTGGGGAACTATGCCCAGATGGGCAAGGGGCAGCAGGCAGTGGACAGGATAGTATTTAAGTCAAACCCTGGGCTACCAACTTCTACTTTTTCCTTAAAGGAAACAAAGGAGCCTATCTGGGCCCATCCTGGGAGAAAGGAGAAACCTGAATGCAAGGAGAGGATTTTACTTGGTCTGAGTTCAAATGCTGTGCAAGGTATCAGGACTGCCCTAGTATGGACAACTGCGTATTATAGCCTCTCTCGCTGTGCTCTTGCGCCTACAGACATAATCTTTATTTTTTTTCCTTAAAAAATGTATTTTTAATTAAAACAGAATTATACCACCAGGACCCCTTTCTTCTTCTGGGCCCTCTGAGGAACTCTTCCTCTCCTACAAACATTTTCATTGTGAATCTCTCTAAAATCATCCACCCACCCATCCATCCATCAATCGGTCAATCCTGTCACAGTCATGCTTGACATCTTCCAATGGGAGTCACAGAGCACTTACAAGTTTTATGTCCAGAATCCTTTCTGTGTTCTTATTAGCTTTGGCTCCCAACTGTCCCTGAGTCCTCGATTCTCCTAACTTTATGCCTCTGTTGGCCACCCTGATTTCTTCCTGTTTCTGGAACAGGTGAAACAAATTCTCATCTTAGCTTCCTGCTCTTCCCTCCTGTTGGACAGGTTTCTTCCCAGACATTCACCTTTCTCTTTTCATCCAGGTCCTACTCAAATGTTAAATCCTAAGAGATGCCATCTCTCTGTCCTTGTCCAAACTAGTAGTCTTCCCTGCCTACTTCTGGAAGTCTTTTTCACTTCCTTTACCCATGGTTCTTAGCATTTTAACATGTTACTGGCTGTCTCTTGTGACGGTATCTAACTTTATCAAGGAAATGACTTTGTCTTATGTTTACCTTAGAGTTTTGGGCAAAGAGTAGTGAGTATGTCTGGCATATAAAAGCCTTTGAAATGTGTCTAAGAAGCCATTAAGGGGAGGGAAAGGAGACTCAATGAAATCATATTTCATTTAGGATTTAGAAAACTCCACTGTTCGTATAGCATTGAGGGATAACAAGCTCGGTCTCAGCATGAGCACCTGGTGTAACAAAAGACTACCATGGTTTTTTTTTTTTAACCATACGTAAAATGAAACGTTTAATCTATAAAACTTGGAGTGAACTCTAGGGTAGACGGCTAGATTTACAAAAGTTTGTTTATGTGGTGGACCTCTTTGAAATGGCCATTCTGTCTTTCATAAACTCCTATCAAAAAAAGCAGTGTATGAAGTACTGTCTTAAATTGGGACTTGCTTTCCTTGCTGCTGGGGGTAGAAGCTTGCTGTAGGAAACCCATGCAGAAGCATCCAGTGTGTGTGTCTGCAGGACAGAACTGCTCAGCTGGTACCAGTCCCAGGAGCTCATCCAGAGAAAGGTGAACACTCAGTAATTGTTTCAGGCGACAATGTGTTGGTAGTTTTGATAGAAATCAAAGTCTAATTAACTGTATTTGAATGTATTATGTACTAAGTTCTACTGTTAAGAACTGTCAGTCACATAAATGATAGCTTCTTGCTTACCTTTCTGGGGATAATATTTGAGGAATATAAGATATATAAGAGAAACCCCAAGGAACTGGTTTGAGTTTAGCTCTACTATTGATTGGCTGCTCAACCTGGGGCAAAATCCTTTCCCTTTCTGAGCCACAGTTTTCTCACACACAGGGAGAGCAGGCCTAAAATACTACCCCAAACCCTCAGCTTAGGAGCAGCAATATCAGAATGTGTTGTTAGAAATGGAGAACACATGATTTTACTCCTGTCTTGCCTAATGAAAATCTGCACTTTAAAAAGCCTTTCAGGCAATTTGTGTGCCCGGTCTGCTACACTCTCAAAAGCAGTCTTAACACAACTGGCTTGAAGACCCCTGACCAATGAAGTATCAACTTTCTCCGTGATCTTTGTTGCCTTTTTTTGTTTTGTTTTTTCGAGACAGGGTTTCTCTGTATAGCCTTGGCTGTCCTGGAACTCACTCTGTAGACCAGGCTGGCCTCGAACTCAGAAATCTGCCTGCCTTTGCCTCCAAGTGCTGGGATTAAAGGTGGAAAAGCTGATCTGGGTTAGTGATTGTTTCTGTAGGCTCTGTCACATGCAGGCAGGCTCAGGGCAGAGAAACCTTTTTCAAGGCTCACTTAAACCTGAAGCTTTGTGTTTGGCTAGGGCTCTTAGCCCATCTCCCTTAGATTGCTAAATTATTATTATTTTTTTCTCGTTTTGAGACAGGGTTCAGGTTGACCATGAACCCATCGTATAGTTTAGGCTGCTCTGTAAACCAGCTGGGATTACAGGCATGTATGTACCATCACACATCACACTAGTTGATCAACTTTTGGTTGTTATTTTCTTTCTATCCCTGCTAGAAACGGCCAGAATGAACTAAGGAGACGACTGTTTTGCATTTTCAACTGCTTGTGTCCACAATGCCTGGATTGTCCCTTTGAGCCTACACTTCTGCCCTCTTCCTCTCCATTTTTTAAGCTAACCTCCAAAGCGACCCCTCTCCTCTTGACCCGCCAGACCAGCTCAGGCAGCTGAGCATGCCCAGTTCAGCCGCGAGCATGGGCCCCAGTCCCCAGTGCGCAGGTGCCACGTCTCCGGGTTTTGGTAGCCGCCGCCAGGCAGGAGAGGGAGGAAGCCGAGTGGCCTCGGTAGGAGGAAGCCCTCGGGGAGTTCCGGAGTGGCTCCAGTGTAGGGTCTCCACAAAGGGTGACGCTCGATGCACATGGCCAGGCCGCCTCAGCAGGACTTGGGGCAGCCGGGTGTGGGTTCAAGGGACAGGGAGAACTTGGCCACAGCGGTTCCCAGCATCCCTGGGACCGAAGTCTGGGGGTGGAGTGGGGTGCACGTCTCAGGATCACTTGGGGGAAGACTTTGGAAATCACTTTCTGGCTCAGTGTAAGCCTGTTGTAGTACTTCCTCCGGCAGATTGTTTCTCGAACTAAATGAATAAAATTCCTCCTAAATGAATATACAGTGCCTGCTGCAGTGTATATGCTCTCAGTGTTTGTTCAGTGTAACATAGACGAAAGCTCAGTTCCCGCTCCCAGCTCCGGGTTCTGGCTGGCTCGCGCCCCCTCCTCCCGGGCCAGGCACCCGCTGAGTCCCTTGGCTAGCGGCGCGTGGTGTCCCGCTGCGGGTTCAACTCAGTCCCCACGGGTGCGCGCCCAGACCCTGCACCGGGAAGGCAGCGACGACCCCGGGACAGCCAACCCCCACCCCGGCCGGCCCGCGCGGCCCCGGTCCACCCCCAGCCCCGCCGGGCGCCGCACTGGGCATGCTCCGTAGCCCGGGCAGGTTGGGGCTGCGAGGCGACGGCTTGGGCTCCGGAGGCAGCGTCGCGGCCGAGAGCAGGGGCGGCGGGCCCGGGGCCGCACGGGGCCCGGCTCGGCGGGAGCGGCGGGCGAGCGACCGGCGCCCTGGGCGGCGGGCGGCCGAGGTGAGCGCGGCGGGGAGGCGCAGGCCGGTGGGGGGCGGAGGCGGCGGAGGGCGGGGCGGCGCCGGAGGGGCTCGGCGGCCGCGGCGGCGGGGAGGGGGTGGCGGCGCGCGAGCGGCTAAGGAGCCGCGCCGCAAACAGGCTCTCACACGCGCGCGCGCACACACACACACACACACTCACGCACACACACTCACACACACAAACACACACACACGCGTGCGCGCGCGCACACACACACAGCGGGGCTCCCGGAGGCGGCGGTGGCCGCATCCCCGGCAGCGACTCGCCTCGAAGTGACAGGTAGGAGAAGGCGCTTTGGGTCCCGCCCGGGGATGCTCCCGCCGCTCCCAGCCCGCCGGGCTACTCGGCTTCCCGCGGGTGCGTCCCGGACGCGCGCGCGCGCCCCCGGTCGCCCTGCCGGGGACCCGGTGCAGGTGCGGGGTGCGAAGCGTCCTGCGCGGGAGGCAGGGGACCCCGCCGCCACCCGCTTTCCCGGGCAATCATCTGCTCCTGGGTTTCCTCTGCCTACCCGGACGTTCACCCTCTTCTGCGCTCCAAATAGCTCGGCTCGACGTGTATATGATTATTTTGGTTGGAAATAGTTGGCACTGTGCAACGCATGTAAATGTGTGTGCGTGTGCATCTTCAGCCTCTTCTGGGGACAGCTTACGAATGATAGACCGTTTCCAGTTGACACTGACAGGCTAAGCGCTCCTTCAGGGCAATATTTGGGCCTCCTGAAAGCATGTAAAAGAACATTGCTTTATTTTCAGAAGTTTAAAGTTGTTTTTTTTTTCTTAGTCAATTAGACCCTGTCTATATTGTACACTTTCTGAGTTTAGACTCTCTAAACTACTGAATCTAAGTGTGAAAACACAGAATTTTTCAATTGAACAACTCTAGAGTTATAAAACCAGGATTTTCTAGAAAGAAAGGCAAATGTCTTATAGTTCCACAAATATGCTTGCATTTGGGATATGACTTTAAAAAAAAAAACTAAACTCCTATAGTGATTCTTCCTATTTCTCTGAAAAAGGGACTTGAGATTTAATTTGGGGCAAAACATTTGTGGACAGTCGCCATTTTTTTGAAGTAGAAGTGGAATGCATGGTGGTCCATAAATTTAAATTATCCGTTTGTGGAGATAATGTTTTGAATAAACATAGTTAGCAATAATGTCCAAGCACAGGCAGGTGTATAATGCTTTGAAAAAAAAATTGAATTTTTCTTTTAAAGAAAAATCAGACCACAAAATAAAGATGACCAAGGAAGAGCAACCAGTGACTTTACATGGGCAGCCTCCCAGGGGCTCAGAAAGTGAAGAAGTACTCTTTAGGGTAGGATGATTGTGAGTGTGTGTGTGTGTGTGTGTGTGTGTGTGTGTGTGTGTGTGTGAAATTTCAACTTAATCATTTTCATATTTTAAAGACTGATGGTTTTTTAAAAGGTGTGTTTGAATTGAGAACCAAAATGTTTTGAACCCTTCAAACTTTGACATCTTAAGTTGCAGAATGATACAGAGGATCAGAAATTCAGCTCACCAGGATCTTGTGGTGTAATCCCTGACTGTCTGTGTTATGTAATCTAGAATTTTTTTTCCCCCACAGAACAATCTTGCATATTTTTCAACTGGTGTATTGATCTATTAGATCATCTTTTTTACACTGTAGACATTTAATAAATGACTGGTGTCTTGGGGGAACCCCTTGTAAGAAAAAAATTACTTTGAAGATGGAATGGCATTTTCTGAGCATTTCTATGTGGGTGAGCCTTGTTTGACAGAAGGAGTGTCTCTTTACATGTAACAGTGTGCTGCAGAGTGGAGCGCGCTGGGTTCCTTCGTGTGCCTTGCTGCCCGCCCCCCCACTTTTATTACTCAGCCATCAGAACTTAGTTTTGATTTAGCTTTGATGATATCACTACCAGCTCTGAATTAATCGCTGTGGAAATGCTGTTTTACAAGTAACTGTCAAAACAGAATTTCAAAAGACTCCATTTGATCACAGAGAGCACATTTACATCTGTTGGAATAATTCTACTTTTCCTTTACAAATGCACACCCACGCAGGAGGGCTTTGTGCTGATATATTCTTTTGCGAGCTTTATATTTGTGTCTTTTAAAACGTGAATGATGTTAAACTTACATGCCCCGGAATCCAGGCTGCGTGCTTTCAGTCATATCAGATAGGGAAATATGGGAATTTAAAAAACCCTTAAAGGTTTCAAGAGAGCTTTTTTAAGAAGTGGATTTTTAAAGATTTATATCTCCCTTGAAACATTTCTTTCTATCCCCAGTAGAGACCATTTAGTGCTTGTGCTAATGTATTTGTTTACTCTCTTTCCAAGAACGTATCCAGCTGCCTGGAGATCAATGTATACTGCCGATTTCTGCAACATGGTACATATTTGGCAACTCTAGTGAACATTGCTATTTCCATGCTACTACTAATTTGTTTTCAATTTTGGTTCACTGGTAATTGAATGACTAAATGATTGCCTTGCGTTCCTGCCTACCTACCCTTCATATGAAATTGGGTTTATACATGGCTGTGATGTTGTATGTGAACCCATTACAGAGGCATGCTGTGCTGTGACAGGATGGGATATAAGCTTCTGGGTACAGTGTCTGATTGTCATCCCCAGTTTTTTAGGTGTAGCAGGCAAAGCCCAAATGTCAGAATTGATGAATTGGGGGATTTTTATAAAGTTAATAATTAGCTGCCACATTTTTTTTTTTAATTTAAAAATCTTCAGTTGCAAATAAATTACATATTTTTGGACCAGGGCAGTTAGGTAATAGTACTATAGGAAGAAATAGTTTTTGCACTTTTCACACTTTCAACAAATCCCTTGTTAGTGAACTCAGGTAGTTTGCGGAACTATTACTTGACAAATGAAAATTATGAGGCACATTAGGACTTGGTTAATGTCATTTGTGACCACTTCCAGTGTAAGAGCTTTTGAAGAAACCTGCTTGTTTACCAGCAGGGATGACACATGTTTTGAAAACCTGATCTCTTGAGAGTTCAGTAAAAGAAAGATGCTCTGCATTTGACACTTAGAATGAGGTCAAGGACCCTGAGGATGTTTACTGATCACTATTGGTAGTTCATGTCCAGACTGCGGTCTGTAAACAGTTACTCTTCGCTTCCTAAGTAAAGGAGTCTGTGGAGGAGACATAACCACCTCTTGAGAAATAAGGACATCCCCCTGCACTGACAGGCACTTGGCTTTGCAGCTCAAGTTCAAATGTTAACCTTGTTTGCAAGGATACTGTTTAACTCTCAGGGCAGTCTGTGTCAGTGTTTCCCATTCAGTGGTCATACCCAGGGCATAGAATAACCTTGCTTCTATCCCTTCGTATTTATTTTTCTGTGTAATAGTTTCTTCTTTGATAAAGCCTCACCCTTTAAAGTAGAACTGCTTCCTCAAGCCCTAATATTGTTTTCCAGTTCTACCTTGAGTGTTCATGCCTCCGGTTCTTTACTGACAACAAGGAGTGGGTTCACGTTGCCTGCGGTTTGGGGAGACTCGAGTATTAATACAGCAGCGAGTGGATGACTGAGAATCCTGCATTGTTCTTAGAGTTCAGCCTGTTTTCAAAAAGTCACCCCCGAGTGATCTTTATTTACAAAACCCATTTCACATGAGTGCAAACCTCACTTTCTGAGAGCCTGGCTGGGTCCTCCTTCCTTTGGATGCTCTTGTTCTGTGGGAGGTGTAGCCAGAGTTCTCAGAGGGAGGTAGGAATGCCCTCCCTTTCAAATCTTAGCCAGGGCATCATTTTGTTCAGGAAAATGAATGGCCAGTTTTAGAAAAAAAACAATTTCCTGGTATGAACTGGATCCTTTCTCTCCTTTACTTTATGGAAGAAAAACAGGTGGACAGGACCATAGGTCAGAAGGAGTCTTCGCTGAAGACCTCTCCCAGCTACTGTTTATAAAACGATGTGCAATGAGAAGATTATACACTGTGTGAGCGCGGAGCATTCTCTTTTCCCCTTTTCTCCCTCACAGTTCTCACATGATCCCTTGGGGAAATCCACCTCTAGCTACTGAGAGGGACAGGCAAATACATCACCCCTGTAAAGCATTCTTCTCCTCCTAAACAATTAAAGGATGCTATTTGGCATGAGTGAACTAAAGTAGCCATTTCCTTAGAGGCAGGAAGAACGAGTAACTCAGATTTAACTGAAGTGACCAATCCAGAGAGAACCCAGAGGACCCATTTATGTTAGACAGCTCTTTTCTCCACCTAGACCGGATGCCTTCACCTCAGATCTCTATCACCGTGGTCTGCACATAGTCCACGAATATTGCTGGTAGGTCTTTAATTTTTATATATTTCCAAGTGACAATTCCAGCATGAATTAGAACCATTCATTGTTAGCCTTTGGTATTCGGTGGGTTGAAAAGATGTGCATTTCATATGAATTCATTTTGTTTTGTTTGTTATGTTTTAGATTTATTTGTTTTAATTGTATGTGTATGGGTATTTTGCCTGCATGTATGTCTTAGTACCATGTGTGTGCAGTGTTCTAGGAGGACAGAAGAGGGCATTGTTTTCTCTAGAGCTGGAGTTACAGAAGGTTGTTAGCCACCCTGTGGGTACTGGGAACCTAATCCTGGCCCTTTTGGAAGAAAAAGTGCTCTTCGCTACTTCACCACCTCTCCAGCCCAGTGTGAGTTCATTTAAGAACTTATTATTCTGATAAGTATGATTCATTTCTGTGGTACTTACAAGTAGTATTTAATTTTACACATTTGAAATATAATTAGAAGAGTCTAGAGCATTTAACAGACTGCAGAAATGGAACATAACCTCTACATTGTGAAGAACACTGGCCTGAGACACAGTTGCTCTCGGAGTTGGTGGATGGATAGGTGGGGACTTGTCTTTTGAGTTTTCCTTCAGGAGTAGACATTGAGAGCTTAAAGTGCCGGAATCAGTCATCCCTGAGCTTTTCTATCCTGACAGTGTCCTCTGTTGGCCATGTGGCCCCATGTATTCAACTCAGAGCCTTGGTTGACTCTCTTATTAAATAATACATTCCCCAAGCCCTTGGTTAGGAATGGTGCTGGATGATGGTGATTGGTGCTGGGAACAACACTTCTGTTGCTGTGACAACCACTCTACCCCTTCTCCTACTGATGCTACCAGAATCTGTGCCCACAATACTCACTTTCCTCCATCAGGGTAGAGAGCACTGGCTTCTCTGTTGAAGCTCACGCAGAAGCAGCTCATTTAAAACATGGAAGACATACTGGAACTTCCATCTGGCAGTCAGGGAATGTTGCAGTGACCCAAGGGCCACCTCCTGATGCCACATCTTCCTCTGGACTCATCTCACCCTGTGACTGCATTTGGGTAGAGCAATACAGCATTACTCAGCTCTAATAGCCTTAAAATTCAGGGAGTATGGGGTTTTAAACTGTAATGCAGGAGCCAGATGCCATCCCCAGGGCCTCTGTGTCCTCCAGCAAGACTTCAAAAGAGACCATATTAAGCTAGTTAGCTTTAGGAGGGTGGAAACATCCGTGAGAAGCGTTTGGGGATCATTGATGTTTAGGGGCTCATCGTGTCTCATCGGGGCTCTCTAGTCCCATGGGCATTAGTGGGAACATTTCAACTTTTTTTGCCTACAGTCTCACTAACACCCGTAAAGGGGAAACAAAACAAAACTAAACCCCCAAACCAGATATTTGTCGAGAACTTGAAAGATGCCACTTCATTTGATCTTCCTAGACACTTTTTGGGGGGTGGATGGGGTGGGCTAGGGAGTTGTAACAGACTCTTAGGTTTACATTTGGGGAGAACTTATATTTGGGAGGTCAGTCACGTGATGGGCTTAGAGTTGAGATTGAAATCTAAGTAGATTGACACCTAAACCTTTTCTTTGTTGTTGTTTAGTTTTTGGGTCTAGCTGTGTAGCACACACTGGCTCCAAACTGCAAATCCTTTTGCTTTAGGCTCTCACAGGCTGAGATTATAGACAAGCATCTTGTTAGCCCAGAACTCCAGCTTTTAAACCACGGTTCGGTGTTACCTGTAGTTGGTATAGTGCTTGCTGCAGAAGGGACACTTTCTTCTCTCTCTCTCTCTCTCTCTCTCTCTCTCTCTCTCTCTCTCTCTCTCTCTCTCTTTCTTTCTTTCTTTCTTTCTTTCTTTCTTTCTTTCTTTCTTTCTAAACCACAAAACATGGTGTGGCAGTTATTTTAAGTGGCTGGGCTAAGATGTAACAGATCTGCTTCTGGCAACTGCTGTGAAGATGGAATCAGAATAGCACGCTGAGGATAAAGCCCTGTTTCCTAGTCTCCTTCTAGGGGATTTTACTTCTGCAGTTGCATGGACTGGAAAGCTGAAGGAGGGGAGTAATTGGCGCTAACCTGGGCCAGAGACTAAGAATGAAGATTTGCTATTATCTTTTCTTCGGTTTTTGGGAGAGATCATAAGGGCGGAGGGGTGGGAGGATTGGGAAGTAAGTGCATTCTTTGAAATTTCCAAATAATCAATAAAAACATTAAGGTTAAAAGGAAAAGTAAGGTGTAATAAGGTCGTCTCTCAAGGGTCAGTTTTCAGCTGGCAAGGTTTTATGGTTTCAGTGCAGTTGTTGTGACTGCTGGTTGAGGAGCCAGGTAAACCACATACACAAGTGCCATTGAACAGGTGTCAGGGACCTTAGGCACGGTGACCCATGTGTGTCCCTTTCCAGGAGGAGCTGCCAGAGGAGTCTGCCATTGCATGCACATTTTATGAGGCAAGGAATTCGAGTACCTGGAATGTGAAAGTTCTTCGTTTGAAAGTGCTTGAATGTGGTTTGAGAGCTAGTTCAGAGTACTGGTTGTTTTGTCCTTCTTTCAGAGGACCCAGGTTTGATTCCTGGTGACTTAGAGCCGTCTGTCATTTCAGTCTCAGGGGGATCTGATGCCCTCTTTGGCCTCTGTGAGGACCAGGTACTTACATAGTGCTCAGAAACTCGTACACGTAAAATAGATGAGTTAAACTAAAACGTGCTTGGAAGTTTGGCTGAGGAGACTGCTCAGTTGGTACAGTGTTTTCCACATAGATGTGAAGACTGGAGGCAGAGCCCAAGAATCATGTAACAAAGCTGGGAATAGTGGTGTTACTCCAGAGAATTCCAGAGACAGGCAGATCCTGGGGCTTGCCAGACAGCCGGCACAGAGCAGTCAGTCATCCCCAGGCCAGTGAGAGACCCTGTCTCAAAAAAACAAAGCTCAAGGATCTTGCAACTGAAGGAATGACATGGGAGGTTGACCTCTGGCCTCCACTTGCATGCACACAATCCATGTTATTGCCAAACTGGGCACATTTGTGGCAGGAATTCAGCCTGACAGTTTCCCACGTCTGCTCTTTTGTCAAGTGTAAGTTCTCAGATGCACTGTGCCCTAGAAAATGCCACTAGTTTTATTTGCTTTTAAAGACTTTTTTTAAAGGGGGGAGATTTTAAAGTTTGTTATATAGTCTCCCTTATTTTGAATGAGCATAGAGTTTTTAATATCTGACTTTTTTTTTCCTTGCCCCATTTTCTAAGGTGCTGGCAAATATTCAGAGTTGGGAGAGGCAGGACATGGTTTTCAAGCTCATTTCTTAACAGTGCTTTGAAATGAGCGACTTCTCTTATTATGGGGTCAGAGAGGCTCTCTTGCCTCTGTCACTGGTTGAATTCTGCAAAACATGGGGAGGGTACCGCTCCCTGTATTGACAGTTGCAGTATTTAGCCTGAACACTAAGTTAGATCTGTTTTTCCAAGCTAGTATTTCAAGGTGCACCCGCCCTAATTTTTCCTTCTCAGTATTTTTTTTTTTTTTTTTTTTTTTTTTTTTTTTTTTTTTTTTTTTTTAGTTTTTAGTTTTTTTGAGACAGGATTTCTCTAGCTGTCCTAGAACTCACTCTGTAGACCAGGCTGGCCTTGAACTCAGAAATCCACCTGCCTCTGCCTCCCAAATGCTGGGATTAAAGGCGTGCACCACCACTGCCCAGCTTCTTCTCAGTCTTAAGTGGAAGATCACTTTGGGTCAAATGGAAATCTAGTCCCTTGAGATGGGGTTCTCCTGCATCTACTGATGTTTGGTTATTGACTACATAGCCAAAGCCCTCTCTGCAATTTAAGTTTTTATTTCCTCCAGTTTCTAAAATGATGTAAGTGATGTGCTAATATGTTCCAGTTGAAGTGACAATGCAGAAATACAGAAGCAATATGTAAAGCACTCTTTCCCACCTACACCCTCCCCAGATATAACCATTGGCAACAGCTGCAAGTATCTCTCCTCTCCTTTTGTCCATTCATTTACATACACAAATACATATACGTGGTTTTCTTGTTATATAAATTGAATCATACTGTACATGCAGATGCATTTTATTATATAAACTGCATCATACTACATTTATTTTTCTGTGACTTGCTTTGTTTTCATAACTATATTATGATAATTTTATTTATTGTCTAGATACTGGTTATCTCATCATTGTAACACTGTATACTGTCTGGTAAGACATGCAGTCTTACAGTGCTTTAACAGTGGACTTTAATGGTTTTCTCATGACTGTACAGTGAACGAGAGCAGATTTCTTATTAGTCTTCATGAATTTGTGCGAAAATTTTTTATTACTAAATTCCAAGAAATAGAATTGGTCAAAATGACTTAACCACATTTAAAATTCAGAGAAAACACTATCAAATTGCCTTCTAAAATAAAGGCCCCTGATAGAATTTCTGTCTCACAGAACCTCAGGTTATACATACAAATGGATTTCTAACTGAAACATAGCCCAAATTGCTACACGGCTTTACTAGTTCAATTAGAGTCAGTTATATTGCATACCCGGAAATGAATTTAGAAATAAATCATTTACTTAAACTACAGTACTTAATAAAAAAGTATTCTCCAGCTAAGGGGCTAATGTGAAAGCCCTTTAATAAAGAGATATTTTGTGGAGTCTGTTTTCTGATCATCTTGGTTAGCTTTGAGACTCTCGGCTTTCTCCAACAGGGACATGCCGTTAGCATCAAGAAGTCAGGGCCCACAGGGCGGATGCATCATACAGATTGATACTGACCTTGGGCAGTTAAGTTAATTTTGGGGTTACGAATGCCTGTCTGGGCTTATTGGTAAATTCAGATTTGCTAATGTAGTCTCCTTTCCGTGCTCTGGGTTCCGATAATTACAAGTCAAAATTGTTTGGGAGAGAAAAAGTATCTGTCCCGAACATGTACGTATTTACTTCAGGCACTCTATAACTGAGCTCTTTCCTCAGCCCTAGACATTTTTTGATGGTTATTCCCTGAACAATACATTATTATAACTATTTATGCTGTGTGAGGTACCACCAATAGTGAGATGGTTTAATATATAAGGGGAGATGTATAAACAAGTAGCACTCTGTCTTATCTAAGGGACTTGAGTATCCATCTGTGGAGTCCTGGTAGTACAAACTGCTGGCTGCTGAACAACATCTCTATAGAACTATCAAAGAGTCCACCATGAGCTGGGGTTGGCGGTTCTTACCTGTAAGCCTACCACCAGGAGGCTGAGGAGAGAGGATGATGAGCTTGAAGCCAGCCTGGGTTACATAAGCATTGACCCATTCTCACTACACCAGCTCCCCAACCCAACCCATCCCAGCCAGACAAACGTGGGAACAGCCTAAAACAAAAGCTAGAAAAATTGGAATCCCTTGTCCCTTCTCCCAAGAGATCTGGAGGGATCAATGGTAATGCTCTCTTTCTAAGTGGCATTAGTGAGTACCTGATGCTAAGTTTCCTTTGTCTGAGAAATGAATTGTAGACAAGAAGAAGCGTGTACCCTAGAAACTGCATTGCCTTTTCATTTCAAGAGTTATTGGGGAGCATAGTAAATCTAGGTCACTGATATTGACCTCTTTCAAAAGTGACATTTGTGAACATTGTAATTATGAACAGTCATATAAATCCACTTGGTTGCTTTTCAGAATTTGATGGCGTGTTCTTAGGAGCTAGCATCTCAGGGTCAGGGTCAGGATATCCTGATGGAAGCACATGCCGGGAAGATGGAATCTTGTCTCTTTTCCAAAGATGGGTTTGAATCCTTCAGCTGTTTCTCCAGATACCTATTTTAAAAACAGACTTCTGGTCAGCTTGGCAGGGACATTCAAATCCTGAACGTATGTCTTCTGTATGTTTATTTATTTATTTATTCATTTTACAGCACACTGAGAATTGTAGGAATGCAGTAAGATTCAGTTGGATTTCCTTAGCATTGAAACTTTGCGTGTTCAAAAAAGTCTGTGCTGGGTTTATGGAAACCTTATAGTATGTCGCGGTTTACAGACACTTTCCTTTCACGGTGTCTGTGAAAACCCACTCCTCAATCCTTTGTCTTAGGACTGGACTAAAAGGTATGTGTAAACCAAGTCCTCTGGGGAGGGCTCTTAAAGTGAAACTGTGGGCAGATGAGCACAGCGAGGGTAAGTGCTAAAGGGTGGCCTAGCAAGGAAGACTGGGGCTTTGTGACTGGAGGGAAGGAGCAAGGAGACACAATCTGGAGCTACGACCTTTGGAAGGGACATGGAGGCCCTGTAATATTACAGCAAGGAAAGCAGGAATGTGAGTAAACCTACCTCTGTCGCCTAGATAGAGGAACCCAGATAAAAGCTACCTGGCAATTGTGGGCAGGGTGGGAAGAGCTTATAAATAGTCAAGAGAGGCGAATGGCGGGGTTCAGCTACTCCCCAGGCCAGAGTAGGAGGCACGCGGGCGAGGCGCAGGGTCAGAGCAGAAAACCTGTAGTCTATTTTGTGAAAAGGAAAATAAAACTCTAGCTACAACAATTAAATTGAAACCTGAGATTATTCCATAGTATCACATGGCTGCTATCAGTAAGACTTGTGGTTGTCCTTAGAGCAGCATTGGTTGACAGTTTTTCAGTGTCATTTGGAATAGACTTTTTCATTGGTAAAACCATAGAATGGAAAACTTAATATGTTTATCTGGTGGGCTAGGGTTACAGGTAAAGGGGATTCTGTCATTATTAAGTTGGATACCTGGGAAGTCATTCCTTTGCTTTTAACATTTTGTTAAAATCTTTTATCTAAACTATCAGGTATGGTGGGGGGAGACTAGAAAGAACTTAAGTTATTAGTGGTAATTTTTCTTTGAAGAAGTCAATTTAAGAAAATCTTTAGCATCACTTGCAAGACACGAACAAACCGTATTTTCTCATTTGTTCAGCAGAGCAGTAAGACTCCACACATGTTCAGCTATGGCTGCTGTCTTGGGTTTCTGCTCCTGTTCTTTGAAAAGGTGAAGACTGATCTGTTGGCGTTTGTGCATTTGTTCTTCGCATTCGTTCTTCTTGAACAAGCATTGGAACTTGATTAGAATCATAAAAACAATCGGGCAGCTGAAAGGATTCACCTTTCTTTACATCCAAGGGTTATCGTTCAAGATTCTAAGACATTAGCATTCTAAGACATTACATTAGCATCTGCTGACTTGTGGTGCCAGAATCTCCAACCAAGGTGCACCATCCCCACCCGCTTCAGAGCAAACAGATTTTGCTTGCTTGATTCCTTTTTGTGGTTCCTGCCATAGACTGGGAAGTCCCTGCTTCCTAGGACTTACTTGTCCCTTGCACACAAGTTGTTTTTTATGTATTGAGGCAGAGCTTCACGAGGAGCCGTCACCACTCAGCACTTGACCTGGTGTTCTCTGGAGGCCTCTATACTGCTCACTCTAAAACTCTCTCCGTAGGAGATGGTTCTTTTGCTTTTACCATTCTGTCACTTATTGTTTACTGAAACTCCCATAGCTGTAAATTTTTGTCTAGTTTCAAATGCATCCTTTGTCTGCTGGAGATCTTGACCTTGAAGTCCTATGGGTACCTGAAGGTCAGAATGCCCCAAACAGAAGCCCTCAACATCACTTCAAATGTATGCCTTATCCCACTTTCTAAACCTCTGAGTAGCAAGTTGCTCACCTAGTGAATCTGCTGGCCCCCAACCCCACCCACATTGATAGCTCTTTGTCCATTTTTTTTTTTTTTTTTTTTTTTTTTTTTTTTGCATCTCGCTGCCCAAGTTTATGACTGTAGTGGTTTTTCTTGTTGGTAAGACAAAATGCGGGACAAGAAACAATTTAAAGGAGGGAAAGTTTGTTTTGGCTCGCAGTTTGGGAAGGTACAGTCCCTTCTGGCCTGGAAGGCATGGGCAGATCTGGCCGGTACAGGGTAGCAGGAGTGTGAGGTTGCACGTTTACATCACTGCTGATAAGTAATCAGAGAGAACCTTTTACCAGAACATGGATAGTCATGCATGAGACCTATTCCTCAGTGACCAGCTTCCTCTAGCTAGGTCCCACCTCCTAAGGGTTCCACAGCCTCCAAAATGGCACCGACAGCTAGGGACCAAGGGTTTAAATACATACTCCTGTAGTAAACATTTTAGATCTAAACCATAGCCATAACAATACCCTTATCATTCTAAGCCCAGATTGTTTTAGCTGTATAATCCACCCCCATCCCTCATCTGTCAATCATGTATTCTCTTGGCTTCAGAGTAAGCAGCAGGTATTCTTTACAATGATGCTGGGTTTGTGTGTGTGTGTGTGTGTGTGTGTGTGTGTGTGTGTATGTGTGTTGTTGTTGTTTTTACTCTTCCATGTAGGAGTTTACAGTTTGCAGGAAGAGAGACACACAAACAGTGACTTCATACCTTTACATCGTTGCCTATGACTTCATTCTTCACACCAGCTAAAGAAATCTGCACAAAACAAGCCTTGGGGCATTATTTATAAAACCCTCCCACAACTCCCCAGGGCTTTCAGGATTAATTTCTGTTTCCCTAATTTGCCGAATGCAACCCATCCTCGGTCTGAACTCTGCAGTGAAATTTTAACTCCTTTTTCTTGTCTAACCTGTATTAAGCGTTATTAAACTCCAAGAAGCTAAATGCTGTGGCTGCTGTGCACTTGCTGGCTTTGAAGTCCTCACCTCCTCCTGGCTCTTCTTAGACTCCGGAGGGGAGGGGGGAGGGAGGCTTTATCCCTAGCAACCTTAGATTCCAGCCCCAGTGCCAGTGGGTGCTGCACCTCTGCCTTCATGTCAACTGTTCCTCTGCCTTCATGTCAACTGTTCGTGTTCTCCTTACGACATGACTCGTGCGCAGAAAAAAATGGGTGCATGTTTGGGTCTAAATCAGTGTCTCCTAAATGAGTGAGTGCTAAATGCCAGCACTGCAGATGCTGCCCATGGAATGAATTAGAAAAGCAGTGAGTGAGCAAGCCAGCCAAAGGAGTGCCACAGTTAAGCTCAGGAAGCCGTCCACACACTTACAGGGGGAGTCCCTGGTTGCTGACACATGGCAGAGGAACCATTTTGGAAAAGGTGATCAGTAATCTGGAAATGCTGTGCTTGTTATTTCTCTAACAGAAATTAACGTTATCATTGCAAATCACGCTCAAAGATGTTTCCCAGGAGACAGTCTGTCTTTCATCTATGCCTGGAGGACTCATGGTCCTGTTGTCTTTTATGTGTCATGAGCTCAGTTTTAATATATTTTGCTTGTTTTCTGTATAGTGTATTTCCTTATAGCAGCAAGTTAGAGAAATTTCCCCACTTCAAACTTGCAGGGAATTCAGGGAGAAGCAATTTATATAAAAAATTATTTTATTTAGTTGGGCTCACCATGATTTAAAATGCTTTGTACTTAGTTTTTGCATTGTATTTTATTTTCAAAATGACCTGGGGATATATCACTGCCAAATAGAAATATACTTAATTGAAGGGGAATATTCCACTGGATATTATTTTTGGAAGAGTGTCTCCTTTGTGCTCCAGAGTTGGGGGACTGACCACGTTATTTACAATAGTTTGAGTTACTCTGAAGAATGGCTTTTGAACTGTAACTCCGCCCTCCACACATGTGGCATGGTAGTGTTTAAGAGCTTTCTTTTCTTCTTCAATTTACATCTTTTTATTTAGCAAATCTCTTTTAGCTTTGTATTGAAAAAAGTGCTGCTGAGAATGTTAATTATTAAATAGATCATTATTCCACTTTCAATGGAGGCAATATTTAGGAGGATTTTAGTTTAGTTATTGCAGCTGCTGAGAAAATACAGCAGCACTTGAAATGAACAGAGTATTTCCTCTTATTTAGAGCCCTTTGGACCCAGGATGCTCTTGCAGAATCAAGAGCCTGGCCTCATTCTGTCCGTTTTCCATTCCCTTTGAAGGCATCAAAGTAACTGGCTAAAGCTCCTCTCCATCTGTCATAAGTAGCGTGCAGGGGCTTTCTCCGGCCTCCCAGGGAAGAGGGAGATCTGGAAGCACACAGGCGACTTGGGTCTTAGTCTTCAGCCTGAGGTGGCGCAGTATCACTGTGCTCTTCTAAACTGTTCAGTTACAAGCCAACCCTTGTTTTCTAAGTTTGTATTTAAATAGGATGAGCTCTTAGGGTTCTCCTAAAGATTGAGAACTGGGAGGAGTCTACTCCTTGACTGAGAGTCACTGATGTCTGTTGAACCTTATGGAAGTGTGCCTCTTTGTACCAGACCAAGGTGTTCCCAGCATTGTGGGAGAATAACTTGGAAGGTGCACTTACTGTCTCAACAAGGTATTTGGTCTGAATGTTTTAAGAGAAACTTACCTATTTTCTGCTAGAAGTCAGCACAGCCTTTATACCCCAGAAACAATGCAATATCAGGAACACAGTGCTTGGGGGTCACTGCTTCCTACGTTCCTCCTACCTTCCCACAGGTCTGAGACCGCTCAGAGTGGAAGACACACACACACACACACACACACACACACACACCACAGGCATACACAGAAAGACACAGATACACACACCTATGTACCTATAGGCTCACAGACACAGACAAACACACATGCCCTCCCTCCCAGACAGACAGACAGACAGACACACACACACACACACACACACACACACACAGAGAGAGAGAGAGAGAGAGAGAGACAGAGAGAGAGAGAGACAGAGAGAGAGAGACAGAGAGAGAGAGAGACAGAGAGAGAGAGAGACAGAGAGACAGACAGACAGACAGACAGACAGACAGACAGGAGACAGAGAGACACAGAGACAGAGACAGAGAGAGAGACATAGATACTTAGACAGATACATACACAGACAGACACAGCTAGGCAGGCAGACCGGCAGAAAGACAGATGCACGCATGCCCAAGCAGTGACATGATAGACAGCAGGTATGAATTGGGATATACAAGAAACCATACTGGAGACATGGAGTGGTTCTGTGGTATTTTAGAGTCATTATTTTGCAAAGTCATAATATTTGAGAAGTGTAATTTAAAGTTGTACTACTGCAACATTTTATAATGTGATTTCCCAGGTTACTTTGAGACCCAGCTCAGAACCCAGTGTGCTTTAGATCTGTGCTGTGTTCCTTGGGCCTTAGGAATGCAACCTCGTACTTTGTGTAATCCTGCAGGGTAGGCATAATCATCGTTTGATACTAGAACACTGAGTGATTAAAACATTTATTCAAGGTCTTGTGATTGATTTACGGTACAGATAGGCTTCAAAATAAGCTTGTTCTGAATGCGCACTGCTGTATCTGTGCCTGTATGAATACAGAGGAAAGGTCACAGGAGGACAGAGATGAGAAGGTAGCAAGTCTTAGCCAAGGAGACAGACATCAGGAGAGGCCAAAATTGCCTGAGCCTTGATCTCAGACTTCAAGCCTCCATGACAGTGAGAAAATAAGTTTTCTGCTGTTTAAGCCACCTGGTCTGTGGTGTTCTGTAACAGCAGTCAAGCAACATCATATACATAATAGGGTCCTATTGAGATAGAAACCTAGAAGTAGACATATTACAGAGTACGGTAGTAGAAACCACTTATTAGCTGTATTGGCTCTTTTAAAAATATATTTATAAGTGCTAGTCCCAGAGCACCTGTGATTTTGTACAGTTCAGTGTTTACTTGTTTAGTGTTCAGTATCTCACCACTGTATACACACACACACACACACACATACACACACACAAACACACAGGGACACACTCTCAGCCCAAAGCTCCCTCAGGCTGAGACTCTGCCTGTTTCCCCACTAACCTTGCACAGTATTTGACACGAAGGAAGTACTTTATATTTGCCTGTTGAGTAAGTTATGTAAAGGAAAGTGCTTGGCAACTTAGGAGAGCAAAATGATGAAATTAGTCTAATAGCCTAATCTTAGAATATCAATTTTGGCCTTTGAGCATGAGCTCCTTGCCTCCGAAGGCTTGATTTACAGTGCTTTTAGAAGCTTTCTTAACGTTTTGTGGGTAGAGCTTAAAAAGTCCTGTCTTTCTTATCTTCTTTGACTGTGTGAACTTCACATACTTCTTTGAGAAATTCCAGAATGGAAAGATAGCCACATTAGATAGTCTTAAATCATTTCCCCAAATTACTAACTCAAATCATTGCCCAGTTTATAACTTTATAAATGACATATAATTGTAAGTAGTTTTAGAACAGTGTCTTGTTTTTTTCTCTAGAAAATACCTTAAGTTCTTTTTAGTAGCTGAAGGTTTCCATTTACCAGATTCTTTGTTTGGAGAATAAATTATCGTAAGACTTGCACTAAGTGCTGTACACCAGATTTCATGGCTTGGTATGCATCATGGGAGTACATATAGCAGAATAGAGCTGTTATGAATGTGGTATTTTATTCAGTGACTTCTATGCAAATTACAGGTATAGAAATAAAATACTTGTGGAATCGAGGTTATAAAATGGGGAACATACCTGCTAAGCGATTTATATTCAGTATATTCTTAAATAGAAAGGTTGACTATAAAGGTATCATAAGTAGAAAGCATAATGTTATTGTGCTCTAAATTAAAAAGGAATACATGGATATTTTGAGTAAGCTGGTAAAATATTATAGTGCTAAATCACAGAGAATTTGATTGTGTAGGGATGATCTACTTTTATCTAAGGCACTCTATCTGGCGCCTGATTTAGCTACATCATAGAATGAAGATAGGTAGATAGGACATGTAGTTTCTTCCAGTATATGATTAAAATTTTGGTGATTCATTTTAGCAGCTATGGTCAATTGAATTTATTTGAACAAAGTATAAGCTGTGCGGTCTCTTTGGTCACAGTGAAGCTCCAGTTTTTAAGTGAGAATCATGCAGCAGCTAGCACACAGTAGGTTCTTTACATGCCCTAAAATCAATATATAAGCTGAGGAGAGAGGCCACATGCTGTTCCTCCACATCTATCCTTAGTTCATTTTTTTTTAAAAAAAAAAACCTATTTTGGATTTTTATGCATTCTGGTGTTTCTATAATTGGTATCTAAGCAATGCATTTTTTAACATTAATTATCAAGTTTTGTCTTAGTCTTAAATTTTATGTAGTTATGTGAGGCAGCATAATGGGCGTCACCCACCTTGCTGACACCTACTTTCCTCAGTGGGAAGTATGTTGACCTTGACTGTGACTTTGGCCTTGGGGGATGGCTGATGATCTGAAAAGATAAAGCCCACTGGATTGTACATGTCCATTCCTATCACATCTTCAACTACTCAGTAAGGTAACACAGAAAGCTGCCAAGACTCAGACACTTGGGATACGGATTACCTTAAGCATCACACCAATTTACCTACTGGAAGTAGTTCATTTTCTGAAGAATCGTTCTCCATCTTGTAGGTTGGTGTTACAGCCCCAGGAACAACATGATTCTTATTATAGCTTAGAACAGAACAGAGGGGTTGCTGCTTTTAATTTTGAAAACGAAAAACTTACAGTTGAGCCTTTTTGGTTTGAGGGATGTTTGAAAAAGCACCCACTTCCGTGACTTGGTTTGGACAGAGGAGGAGGTGATGGGAATGAAGTCGTTCTTGGGCTTATGACCCTCCCTTCATTGCTTACTTCACTCTTGAGAAGAGAGGCAAAGCCACCGGACAGTAAAATGTGGCCATCTGAAACTCATTTGCGTAGATAGAAGAGAATGAATGTTACAGTCTAAGATCCGGTGCAGAAAGTAGCTTTTTGAAGTTACTCTCAGGTACAACATCCATGTCTCGGAAGGAAGCTGACATTTTCCAAGTGTCTTGGAAGGCTTGGAACCCCAGGTAGTCTTCTGGAGGAGGCTTTAGCAATGTGTTATGGCCTTCCAAAGCTGTCCGTGACAGGCCAAATCGCCTTGGGCAATTCTGATTCCTTCCTTATTGATTTTCTTGTGTGTCCTGGGAGGTATGTGGCAATGTCCTCATTCCGTGGACAAGGAAACAGTCTTGTTGAAATAATTTGTTGAGGGCTGCAAAGGAAGCAGGTTACAGAGGGTGATCTGGAGTCAGACCCCTCAAGGCCACTCTGCCTGTGTGTCCTTTTCCCCAGAGCCTTCTCCTCCAAGGCTGCTGTTGCCTAACGACCAACCCATGGTTCTGCCCAAGTAGAGTGTTGTGTTCCTGATGAAAAGACTTGTTACGGGAAATATGAAAAAAAAATGAACAGGCCAATTCTCCTCGGGGCCAGGCCACGCGCTTCCATGCTCCTGCTGTCACTGCCAGCTCTCTGGAGCTTGGCCCCGCAGCATCTGGCTCGATTGTCCCTTGAGCCACTAGTTCCCTCTCTGCTATATATAATCCCTTGTAACAGGCGGCCCCACAACTCCAGTGACCAAATAGATCCACCATCCTTGCGGTTTGATAGCACAATACCCAGTAACCCGGTAAAATCAAGACTCTTAAGCTTATAGGTAACCAATTAGATTTATGTACCAATAAAATCACAATTTACAAGATGCCAATAAATAATTTCAGAGCCAATTGATACTGATAAATCTAGCCCCAATTATTTTAACCTTTTGATAACACCAAGTCAGCCTCTGTTTTCCCGCTGCCAGTGCAACTCTTAGCTCCGCCTCCCTTTTCCCCTGTCCAATCACACACCTCCTCTGCACTAATGTAATTGGACAGGGAAAATCCTCTGACAAAGACTCAACTTGGAGGTCCCTAGAATATGAAGAAAGTCTCTAAAGCAGGGAGTTGGGAGAAGTTCCTGGTAGCTGGTCCCTGGTAGAATTTGGCCCTGACCGATTCTTCCGGAGCAGGCTGTGTCACTGCTCTCCCTGTGAAGAGGTTAGCTAAGTGAAGGCTTAGGGTTTCAGAGCCCTCTTTCAGAGTTGTGCTTTTGTTACCTGTCAGGGCCACTCTGTCTCCCGTACATCTGTCTGTTCAAGTCCGTTGGGCCTTGGTACAGCCAGTTCAGCTTGCATTTGCTTTTGCTTCACTTGGTTTAATACTTTTTCATCTTTTCAAACCTTCCATGTGTTTCTTATCCAAAGGGTATATGGATCTCTCAGTAGAGATTGATTGATTGATTGATTAGACAGCTGGACTTCTGGCAAGCTCGACTGTTTGGGTGAAATGTTTGGTCTCTTTCCACCGAATGCCGCTTTTGATAGGGCTGTACTTGCGATGGTAGGGATATGAGATGCAGCGCCCTTTTGATTTTGACTTTTCAGCACTGCCTCAGGTTTTTTGTTTTGTTTTTATTGTTATTGTTTTCGTATCATAACTTTATGGAAACAAATCTACAGGTTGGATCCTCAGTTTAACTGAGCTGTTGGCTGGATCACAAAGTATAAAACAAATAGAAAATAGCTTTCTTTTTCTCTGTGCTCTGTTGGATTGGCACATTTGACACATCCCGTGATTTTGCGTCGTTATAGTATATTTGGAGCAACCCAGTTTCAAATGCTAGAGAAAAGTGTCCATGAATGTCAGTCAGAGTGTCCATTCTCTCACCCAGTTTGTGTCTTCTCCCAATATCAGTTCTCCTATCTGACCCCAGGCTTGGTCATCAGTCCTGTGAAAGAAAGGCAATCCTTAGCAGGATTGGTCCTTCCTTCTGTCCACTGGCTCAGCTTGCCAAGAGATTACAGGGAGTACACAAGGGGCCAGCGCTGCTGTGCTTAGAAGAGCTGTTGGATGCATGGCTCTTGTTTCTCAGACATATTCAACCCATCCTTTGGAGTTTCTTGCAAGATCATTGGATTATGACCTTGTTTGGTGAAAGCAGTGCCCTGTCTTGATAACCACATAAGAATTTGGCACTTCTCTTTTAGTGGCACTTCATTGGATTGTTCTTGTACCTTTGTTCAGGAAGCTTACTTGGGTGGGGCACTTAACAGCATCAGTGAAAATGACTGTCTTCTGAGGTATCTATTGCCCTTCTCCCCTTTACCTGGGAACCTGCTCTGTTTTGTAATCACAGGCAGCATCAGCCAGGCATGGGTGCTCCACCCTCTCATGGCCTACAGATCAGTTTGTGAGTTTCTGTGGGTAGGCATGCGTGCAGTCAGCAAATGGAATACCAGCTTTCCTCACTACACATAGCCCTGTTTATGAGAATAGTTTTGGGAACTTTGTGGGGCTGCTAGAGAAGGCTGGAGTGGGAAGGATTAGATTGTCGTTGAAGAGTCCTTTGCTCTATGCTCTTCAGTATATTGGCTTCTGGTTTGGTCTGGCCATATGCTGCAAGGCCTGGAAGTCTGCAAAAGAGCACCTCTCATTGTCTGGCATTTCAGGTGATGGGTTATCTTCGGAAACATCAGCACAGTTCCCGTCCTGCTTCTCTTGGAAAGAATTCAGAGGTTAGGTTTTTAGCCCTAGGATCGTTGGGAGTGTTAAGCCTTGAGTAACACTCACTGTCTGTGAGCCGCCACAGCCTATAACCTCCCTACTCTGTAACAAAAAATACTAAGAAGCAAATGACCAGTTAATAAGCTCAAGGTGATTGCTGGCTTGGGTCTCTGGATGAGGTACAGATGACTGACATAATAGGAGGAATGAGATTTCTAATATGTAACAGTCTTTACTTATTTGGTTAAAGAATACGCCACTCAAGTGGAAAAACTAATTCAGAACTCTTGTTAGCTCAAACTAGTTGGTCAGGTTGGTCAAGGTAGATAAAGGCAGAAACTGGCTGGGCAGGTGTCTCTGCTAGAAATCTGTAGACACTGCAGCCTGCGAACATTATATATCGTTTATATTTTATGTATGTTTGTTTGTATGATGAACAGACATTTCTGTGTGTATATACATGTAAGTAGAAGTGTATATTGTGTAGTCCCAGTCTAGCTTACAGATAACATTTAATGTAATAGTGTGTATGAAGTTGTCTTAGTTAGGTTTACTTTTGCTGTGATGAAACACCATGATTAAAAGCTATTTGGGGAACTCAGTTCTGTATAACAGTTAACCATCAAAAACAGTTATGGCAGGAACTCATACAGGGCAGGAACCTGCAGGTAGGAGCTGATGCAGAAGCCATGTAGAAGTTCCTTACTGGTTCCTCCCATTGGATTGCTCAGCCTGCTTTCTTATAGAGCCCAGAACCACCAGCCCAGGGAGGGAACCATGCACAAAAGGCTAGTCCCTCCCCCATAAATCACTAATTAAAAAACTGTCCTGCCAGTTTGCATACAGCTGTATCTTTTTTCAATTGAGGTTCCCTCTCTGATGGCATTAGCTTGTTTCAAGTTCACATAAAACTAGACAGTACAAAAATATAACAAATACATTTTAATAGTTGGTCAAGGATAAATGGCTTAAAGTATAAAACATACTCAGTTTTTAAAAATTTGCAATTCATATATGCATGAATATGAAATGTGTATATTACTTTACTGATTTAGAAAATAATTTCAAAATAATTAAAATGGTTTTATCCCATAGTCTGGTACATTCTAGTGGTGCATGATGAGAAGTCATGTTAAAATTATAAATTTAATTTTGGACAAAGTTACTTGTCAACTTTAAAAGTTATAAACATCATTTTTATATAATATGAGTAAAAATGTGATTACATACATCTTGGTAGTATTCATGAGACTCTTTTCTTTCAACCAAAAGCTTTGGTTTTAATTATATCTATGGATGTGGTCTGTCTGTGGGTTTGTGCAAGTGAATGAAGGTTCCCGTGGAGGCCAGAGGTGTTGAATACCCTGGAGCTGGAGTTACAAGTGATTGTCAAATGCCTGATAAGGGAGCTGGGACTCGAACTCCCATTCTCTGCAAGATCAGCCCTCTGTAAGAGCAGTGCATTCTCAACCACTGAGCCATCTCTCCAGCCCCAGGTTGCAAGAGTCTGAAAACTAACTTTGAGCTTATAAACACATTGCATGAGCATTCATAAAATACTGTTGAAAACTGGAGACCGCGGAGGAACAGTTGCATCCTTGTCTGCTCATAACACAGCGCGGTGGACCAGGAGGAGAAATGGTGCTTTGCTTCTTATTGGTACTTTTTCCCTATGAGTGACCAAAAAGTTGTCTTTTCATGGTGGAATATGTTTAATTCATATTTAGTAAAATAAAAAAAAGGGAAAACAAAGAAACAAAGAAGAGGGTTGAAGAGATGGCTCAGTGGTTAAGAGCACTGGCTGCTCTTCCAGAGGCCCTGGGTTTGGTTCTCAGCACCCACGAGGCAGCTCTTTGTAACTCCAGTTTTAGGGGATCTGATGCCTTCTACAGGCACTGTATACACGTGGTGCACAGATATGTGCGCAGGCAAAACATCCATACACATAAAATAAGAGCAAAACTAAAAACTAAAACTAACACAAAAAACCCCAAGCAAACCAAGAAGTTCTTTTATGGTCAGACTTTGTAGAAGATTGTGTCCAATATAATCATAAACCTGCTAGGTATAACTCCTCATGTTTATTTGTACATTAGCTGCTTCTATGATTTTTTTTTTGAGATTAGTCAGATGTTGCTAATTACTTTAAGATGCAGAAAAAGAGATAAGGGAAGACAGCTGACACAGGAAGAGAGTAATTGTGACGGCTGTCTTTTAGCGTCAGTCCTTGTATCATGAGTGGCAGCCAGTTTTGTGTGCATCCGGGTATTCTGTTGTGTGAATGGGACAGCGTCTTTCTGATGTGGAGTCAAATGCGAAGGGGAATATCAATGCCTTTGGCCTGTTTTTCAGGGTTCCCTCAGAGCAAGGTAAGCTTTCATGAAGGATTCCCAGTTTGCTAGGCAGCCGGTCGTTTGAAATTTAAAAAAAAAGGGGTGGGGGGGGGGAGGAGTGGAAACAGAGTTCACCTTTGTGGCCAGTTACTGTCTTTGAAAGTCACCTTCTTCCTCTGTCTTTGTGATCTTGCCTTTTAAAACCATTGGCCTTTGGTGGAGGATGAACACTTAGAGAAATAACTCTGTTGAAGGATTGTGGGCGCCATCTGAGTGCACTCTTCTGCCTTTGTATTGTGGGTAAAGTACTGAAAGATGCTACAAGAAAAGAAAGAGGGAAAGTTGGAAAGAAAGAAAGAAAGAGATAGAATGAAAGAGGAAGAACATATTTATCTCTTAAAAGGGAGGTAAGTCACTATTAGAGGTTTAAAAAAAAAGTCCACGTAACCTAAATACTAAGTTGAGATTTAAAAAAAAAATCAGTGTGTGGAAAAATTTAAAATCAGACACAACTAACAGAAAGGGTAAGCAAACAATGGAAATATGCCTTGTCACTTAATAACTTCAAATACATTTGGCTTCTAACATTTCATTTTTATATCCTACATGGGGATTTGGCAGTCATGCATCTATTTTGCTAGGGATTATGACTCGGAGAAACCCTCATTATTGCTGCAGAATCGTAGGGTTGTACCAGCTGGGTGGCCAGGCAGCAGGCTGTGCTAATGTGTTGTGGTTCACGTTCCCCTTCAGTAGCAAATACTGCAGACTGTGTACATATTGTGCAAAAATAATTAGCAAGTGTTTCGGGGGTGGAGAGTCTGTTTCTTCTCCATGAGCATTGATGAAGTTGTTCGAGTGTGTGTGTGTGTGTGTGTGTGTGTGTGTGTGTGTGTGTGTTTGCGAGAATGTGTCCTATCCTAACAGCTTATGTCACTAAGATGTTGACTGGATAAATATTTTCGCTGAGGTTTTCATCAGCTTGAAAGAGGCATTATTTATTCAAGAAAAAGTGTTAACCATATAGTTGAGTACCACATCGATATCTTTCTTTGTGCACTGAATTTGTGCATTGATATTTTCCCCTGTTTTCATGTCGGTTCAGTGGAGTCCAGTGTCTTACCCTGCTCGGTCAATCTGCTCAGGAATGGTGGATCTTATTTCAGAGGCTCCCACGGTCTTGGTATGTGCTTTCCAGTCATGACAGGGCTCCTTTAGTATCTGTGGACCATCTATGAGGAGGGATCTGCATAAGCTTTATGTTACTGTGACAGAGTGCCTGACATAAGCAAACTCAAACCTGCAGTATTACTTTACTTCGCTGCAGGAATGCTTGATTAAAGGAGTCTGTTGTCTTGGGGAAGATGGAATAGGTAAAATCAGAGAGGGAAGGCAGTAAGGTGGGATTGAAGGCTGGAATGGAAAGTAGGGGATTAAAGTCTCACTGTTCCCTTCAAACACAGGTCAGGGATCTGAAAACATCTTAGCCCTGCATCTTAAGGATTCCTGGGGGACATGGGATGTGAGATTGGGGACATGGTGCAGGAGACAACACAACAGCAAGCCTTGATCACGGTGGGGAGACATTTAAGATCCGGATTCTAACAGGTCACCTGACTCTTAGAGACACTGAAGCCTTAGGCTTGTCTAGGTTGGACAAATAGCTTTTTCATAAGTGTGCCATAGATGCTCAGATAAGTTAGGGAATCCCTATGTGGGGCACAGCCATGTCTGCCTGTGGATGTGGCAAATACTGTGCTTCAGGTTGCTTTGGGGTCTATATATGAAGGCTCGTGCAAACGTTTCCTGAGCTAGTGTCTATGTGTAGTATGCTAATAAATGTTTTAATAAAATGTTTTGATAAAAACCCAAAGTGGAAGGCATGGTGGAACAGCAACTTGAAAACTGCCCTTCCTGAGTTTGACAATTAAGTGCCTTTTACCAGATACAGAACTTAAGCTGGTCCCTTCAGCTCCCTCTAAACTTGTGCTCATCTGAAGAGTGATGCTGATGACCAAAAGCTAGGTGGAAAATGCTGAACTGTCTGTCTTCTTGTGGCGAACAGCTATGGTTGGGTGCGAATTCTTGCTGGAGCCATTGAGCAGTTACAGTGCCATGATAATTCAGCTGACCTGTTTATGCAGGTCATTTTTTCTTTTGTAAGGCTGTATACACTATAATATCTCTTTAAAAATAACCTATAGGGCTGGAGAGATGGCTTAGCAGTTAGGAGCACTGACTGCTCTTCCGGAGGTCCTGAGTTCAATTCGTAGCAACTATGTAAATAAAATAATAAACCTTTTTTTTTTAAAGTAATCTATACATTGATATACATATTCAGTTATAAGCATTTATGGCCAGCTTCCTGGGTTCTAAAAGTTTAGACTGTGTCAAGGTAAATCGGTAGCTAGAAATTACTATGGAATTTTATGGTCTATGAGTTTGGGCGGTGGCTTGGGGGAGGAGGACAGATAGGAATGCTTGTTGCACATGAATGAAGGCCTTGGTTAGCTCTTAAGCATCTATGTTAAAAAGCCAGGTTTGGCCACAGTCTCCTTTAACCCCAGCAGTGGGCAGGGGTGGGAGTGTAGGAAGCTTTGAGGGGATAGAAGGAGGTGGAGGCTGGAAACAGGTGGATTACTGCAGCTTCCGTGAGAGGACCTATGTCAAAATGAATTAGGCAGAGAACAATAGAGGACACCCAGTGTTCTCTAGCTTCTGAGTGTTTGTGTGGAGGTGTTTGCATGTTCACACACACACACACACACACACACACACACACACTAAAAACCAGAATTTTACCTTAAGGTTTGGGCCTTGGGGCCCATAGAAGCAGAAAGTAGTCTTTGAGTCAGGTTATCCATTAAGCCCTCAACAATATCTCTAAGCTCTTGTTTTTGTTGGTTAGTGATGTTTTGTTTGTACTGTTTAATCTAGTCATCCTTGATTTTCTTTCTTGAGACATAGGGTCTTGGAGGCTTAACTGAAACCTGAAGAATCCCTATTTCTTTGGTCATTGGAACAGCACTGAATATTTTTCCTTCGATTATCTTTCTGTTCCATCCCCAACAAAACACTTGAGGTCCACAGAAGGGCACATCGTAGCTTGGTGCACATGGTCTTGTTGGCCTTTGAGGATAGGACACAGTCTTCTGAACTGTTGCTGAGTGATTGTGAAACCTGTTCTTAGACAGTTGTGTGGAGCACTACCGTAGAAGTGGGGCAGCCTCTGAGAATGCAGCAAAGGGAAGAACAAATTATCTGTGGCTGCTGAGTTCCACTCGACAGTGAATTATAGAAACATCAGCTTAAGGGCATAGAAGTCTGTCACACCTAACATGAAAAACTGGAAGGTAGATAGCTTTCCAAAAGGCCACCCAACAGCCAGATGTGCTGCTTTTCTTCATCATACAGTCTTGTTTGGTTCTCAAGGTTTGTTAGATGGCATGGAACCTTCCAGAGAAGAGAGAAGGGGATGTTTCTCTCAGCTTCCTAGAAGCCTTCTCCAGGGCAGCACAGTGGTCAAGGCTGTGTCACATGGCTGCCATCAGCTTCAGATGAAATCTAGGCTTCAGATCTTTTTGGCTTGACATATCCCTTCCCAGAAGGAAGCCAAGATCATAACTGTGAGACAAACAGTCATGACATCACACCTAGGAACTTTATTTTTGGTACTTTAAATGGATTTAGTCCTCAATTTTGTGACTTGACAACTATGAGTTGCTACTCTATTTATGAAATATTTAAAGTCCATAATAGATCATTCCCAATCTAGTAAAATCAGACTTTAAATTACGGCTACAGAAGTGAAAATTTTCTACACATGGTTGTAAAATAATGGAAGTTTCTCTTAGCTCTTGGAATAAATTGTTGGAAGTGTGATTTTGAAACTTGAAACAACTGAAGTTTGTTTAGCTGACCTCTGCCGCCTGACTCATTTATAATTATTACCCATACACTCCCTTCTCTGACCTTCCATCTTTTCACAGATAAATCTGGAAGCCTGCCTCATAAAGCTGAGTTCCTCTGAGTTTCCTCTCATGTCCCTTTCCAGCTTTTGCATGCTTACTCATTAAGTTAGATAAATTTCTTTTGTAAAGTTTGCCATTCTTGCTTTGTTGGAAAGGAAACAACTTGTTTTAGGACAGGAAGAGTTGAGAAAGAAAACAGAAAATGACCTACTCTTTCCCTCCCCCTTTCTCCCCCCCTCCTCCTGTACTCTTCTCCCCTCTCTCCCTCCTCTTTCCCTCACCTCCCTCCCTCCCTCCTCTCTCTTCCTCCTTCCTTCCTCTCCTCCCTCCTCCCTTCTCT
>NW_022196897.1:121192712-121232199 GCF_008632895.1 Mastomys coucha
CCTCCTTGTTCTCCCTCCTCCCCTCCTCCCCTGCTCTCCCTCCTCCTCTCCCACTCTTCTCCCTCCTCTCCTCCCCTCCTCTCCTCTCTCCCTCTCGCTTTTCTTCCCTTCTTCCTCTTATTACTTTTTTTCCTGTGTTAGAAATTATACATAGATATGTCAGGCCATTTTCTTTTCTCTTCCCCCCATTTCCCACTTTCTACTCTTACCTCCCTTTCTCTCTTCTCTCCTGCCTCCCTCCTTCCTCTCTTCCCTCCCTCCCTCCCTCCATGCTTCCCTCCCTCCCTTCCTCTCTCTATTCTTCTGAGAGAGTCTCCCATGTCCAGTTGCTCTAGAATCCATATGTAGCGGTAGTTTTGTTTTCAATCCTGAGGTCTGGGGTTGCCAGTGGTGGTGCCCACTAGTCCAGGTAGACCGCTTTGGACAGGGCGTTGAGTGCTTGCAATGGGCCCCATTGGGGTCCATTTATACAGTGTTAGGGACCTAGACCCAGGACATTCTGCCTGCTAGACAAATACTCTACCAAGTGAGCCACACCCTATCACACATCAGGCCATGTTCATGCTAGTTTATAGTGTGTCTCACCCTGCGATACCATGCTCCTCTCCCCTTTACACTCCCCTCCAGATAGTTCCCTTTTTCTTCCAGTGTGGCTTCTGCGTTCATGCCATTTTATGTTTATGATTTTACATATTCACAAAGACTAGAAAACAGGCAATATTGGTCTGTCTGAGGCTGCCCTTATTTGTATAATGATTGTTTCCAGCTGTACTATCTTCTAAAAGACCTAACTTCATTCTTCTTTATGGCTAAAAATTTTCATTGTATCTATAAATCCCATTTTCCTCATCTTTTCCTCTTTTGGCAGATCCCTCAGTTGGTTAGACACCATGAGTGGTGATGCAGGAAGCAGAGATGTGCAAGTGTCTCTGTGGTGACTCGGAGCCCTACAGTTAAATATGCAGGAATGCTGTAGTGGGCAGGCCATAAGTTACGCTTGTTAGATGGTTTTTGAGAAATCTCTGTACTGATTCCACAGTGGCTGAACTAGTTCACAAGATCTGTTGATTTGTTCCTCAATTCTGCTTGTCGAGTAATTGGTTGAGAATTTTTGCATCTTATGGTTATCACAAAGATCGGTGTGTAATTTTTCATTGAGTCCTTTGACTTTATTCTATTGCTTGCCTATTGGACTGAATTGGTTCCTTTTTGAGGGTCTGGTAGAATGCACCATTGCATCTGTCTGGGCCTGAAGGTCTCTAGTCAGGAGGCTTTTAAAATTGCTCTTTTAAAATTGTTGCTTGTTAGAGATGTTTAGTTTGTTTATCTGATCTTAGTATATGTTTGATTGTTCATATGTATCTAGAACTTCATTGGCTTCTTTTAGATCTCCATACTTAGTAGAAAATATGTTATTTAAGATGTGTCTTACAGATTTTCTGAACTTTACCAGTACCTGTTGTAATGACTTCTGTTTTATTTATAGTATTGATGAAAAGGTATAGATTCTATACTTTTATTAATTTCGGTCTTCTTTCTTCTGTTTAGTTTGACTAAGCTTGCTAATTTGTTTAATTTTTTATCAAGAGTCAACTCTTTATTATTACATCAGTTCCTTGTATTGTTTTTAATGTTTCCATTTCACTAATTTCTGCCCTGATCTTAGTTACTTCCTTTCTGGTTCAGGGTTTGGTTTGTTCCTGTTTTTCTAAGGTCCTAAGATATAGATTACACTCTTATTTGAAATCTCTGATTCTTTAGCGTAGGCACTTAGAGCTCTCTCTCTCCATGCTTGTCTTAGGGATGCTTTCACTGAATTTTGTAGGTTTCGTATTGCTGTTTTCAATCATGTTTTAGGGATTCGAGCTTCCCCCCTGGATTTTTCCAGTGATCTATCTATGTCCATGTTTGTACATGCTCTGCAGTTTCTCCTGCTGTTCATTTGTATTTTATTTGTGATCATACAAGTTACAAAGAATTATTTCAGTGTCCTTGTATTTGTTAAGACTTGCTTCCTTTCTTAAGAGATGACCTATTTCAGGGAACGTTCCATAGATCGAGAACGACTGAGAAGCCTGTGTGTACCATAATGGTTGGCCGATGTCTCAGCAGCTGTTTGGTCCATTTGATGTATGCTGTTGTCATTTAACTGAGATGTTTCCCTGCTTATTTTCTGTCTGATGTGAGCTGAGTATAGAAGTCACCGTTGTTACCGTGTTGAAGTTTACAAAGTTACTTGTGTGCCAGTGTTCAGTGCATATGTGTTCAGAATTGTAATTTTATTTTGGTGAATTCTTCTCTCATTCAATTGATTGAAGTGTATTTTTTTTCAGCCATTACAACATGACCCATGCTTGCTTTCTAGTTCCATTTCCTTGGAATACCCCTTGCATCCTTTCTCCCTAAGGTGGCATTTGCCTATGATTGTAAGAGATGTTTCTTAGGAAACATATATATGGATCCTGGTTTTAAGTTTATCTGCTAGTCTCTCTTCTGTGATTCAGGAATTGGGTCCCAGAGTCACTCCTGAAAGGGAAGTACTGTGGATTGCTTGGTGTCTTCCTATTTGTATCCATTTTCTACTGAGCTTCCTTCATCCTGCGTGTGTTTATTTTTTCCAACGATTCCTCCACACATATTCTAGAGTATTTGGTTAGTGCTCATAAATTCCTTCAGCTTGTTTATATCATGGACAGTTCTTTCTCCCACTGCTCTGGCAGATAGTTTGCTCACTAAGTAATCTGGACTGGCAATTACTGTTTCCCAATATTTGGAACACATCATTCCATGTTCCTCTGGCTTTTAGGGTTTCTGTTGAACAACCTGCTATAATTCTAATAATGGCATAATTCTATAATTCTGATACGTAACTTATAACTTGGTATTTCTCTGATGAGCATTCAGTATTTTTCTCTGTGTTTCCTAGGGTTAGTGTTTTAACTGTAATATGATGTCAGGAGATTCTTCTCTCGTTTGTTTGTTTGTTGTCTGGGTGGTCCTCTCTCATGATCTGGAAACTGTTCTTTGGTGATTTTATTAAATATAATGTTTTTGCCTTTAGCTTGAAGCTATTTCCATCCTCATGATTTGTAAATATGGTCTTTTAATGGTGTCCCATGGAATTTGCATTGTCTGTCCACATTTTTAAAAGTTCACCTTTGCCTATTTTCTAATTCATCTGTCTTTTCTTTTGTCTGTCTTCCACTTGATCCACTCCACTAATATCAATTTCTTTTGAGTTTTCATTTCTACAATTTCAACGTGTCTTTCTTCATAATTCTGTTTATTAAGTTGTGGTTTCATATACTTTCATATATTATGTTAAACTTCTCATTTTGCCTGTTTATTTGAATGCTCTCTGAATTAATTTTGGAGTTTATTTGTATAAACTTTGATGTCATTAAACATTGTTATGATAATACTTTAAATTCTTCTTTCCTGGTATTTTATCTAATTTACCCTGATGACTATTATTGGTTGTCACATTGAACATCTGGGAAGAGGCAACACTCAATTAAAAAATTGCTTCAATCACTGTTGGCGTGTCTACGGGACATTTACTATTACTTATCATCATCATCATCACCATCATTATTACTAATCAGTGTAGGAGAGCCTAGTCCACTGTGTGCAGTGCTAGCTCCAGACAGGTGGGCCTGGGTTATACTGGAGAAAGTATGCTGAAGATGAGCTGGGGAGTGAGGCGGAAAACATCATTCCTCCGTAGTTTCTCTCTTGGTTTCCTTCCATTATGGACTGCAATCTATAAGATGAAATGAACCCTTTCCTCTCTAAGTCATGCAGAACATGCTGTTCATCACAGCAACAGGGGCCGCCACGATGAAGCTGATGGCTTTCAGGGGTGTACTGCCTTCATTTGTCATGTTCCTTGTATTACTGCATGAATACACACTGCAGTTACTTTACCCTTCCTTCTTTCCTCCCTCCTTCCCTCCCTCCTCCCCTCCCTCCCTCCTTTCCCATTCTATACATCCACACTTTCACCATATTTGCAGTATCCAAGTGGAAATAAGTTGTGGTAAACTTGAACTTCATATGCAGCCCATATTCTTGGGGCACTAGTACGACCCCTATATTATTCTTGGAATAAGATATTAACTTCAGGAGCAACCCAGTGGTAGGCCCTCTCTACAAGTCCCATAGCAGCCAGTTTAAAGCAGCAGTTTCTTTAAGTACCATAGCTACTGGAGGATCAGCAAGTAAGGCTCTCTTGATGTGTGGTGGGGCATTAGGTACATTAGATTAAAAAAGTCATGACAGTCACTCTTTCTTCCTTGGTGAGGTGAGATCTGAATTCTTTCCCTCCTGGCTTCTTGAAGCAAACCATGCTGATGAGGCACGACAATTTTCATTTCCAGTTCAAATATATTAATCCAGATTTGGGGTTTAGTCTATGCCTTAGTTAGGGTTACTGTTGCTGTGATTAAACATCATGACCCAAAGCAAGTTGGGGAGGAAAGGCTTTACTTGGCTTATACTTCCACATCACTGCTCATCAAGGAAGTCAGGAGCTCATACTTCCCCATCACTGCTCATCAAGGAAGTCAGGAGCTCACACAAGGCCGGATCCTGGAGGCAGGAGCTGATGTATGGAAGGATGCTGCTTACTGGTTTGCTCATCATGGCTTGCTCAGCCTGCTTTCTTAGAAAAATCAGGACCGCCAGGGCAAGGATAGGACTACCAACAATGGACTGAGTTTTCCCCAATCCATTACCAATTATGAAAATGCCCTACAAGGTTGCCCACAGCCCGATCTAAGGGTGGTATTTTCTCAGTTGAGGCTCCCTCCTTTCAAATGACTATAGTTCCTGTCAGCTTGACATAAAACTATCCAGCATAGTACAGCTACATAGAGTTTCTGGCCTAGCTTCCCTGAATTTAGCTCTGTGATTCTCAGTTCCTTTCTTGATGTTCTTTCTGGATCAGTACCATAGGGCAGAGCAGGACAGGAGCGGTTGCTGAGGGTTCCTCTTGACCTTAGTGGTGTCCTTGATGGGGAAGCCTGCCATGCTTTCTAGTCATACTTCAGGTCCCTCACTCCCTACCCAGGGTGATGAAAGTGTACAAGGCTCTGACTCAGTTCTTCCCTTGAGCCTTTCTGAGGAGCCAGTGTGTATGGGAAATGGGATGGTTTGAGACTGCAGTCTGAAGGCTCCCACTGACCTCAGCCAAGCCTCACATCTGCTTTAGGTTCTTCAGCTCCTGGCCCTCCCTGCCAATTATGCATCCAGCCCTCGCTCTTCCATCTGTCTATGGCTTTAGCAGTGCCATGTGAGGGAAGCACTTCCTGGGGATTTCCACCTTGCCCAGCTGCTTGTGGCTGGCAGCTCCACCAACCCACAGCTGCTGCTTGCTTCTCCATGGAAATCTCACCTGGCTTGCTGACTTCCTTTACAGCTACAGACTCCTGCAAGAACAGAAGTTGCTGTGCATTCTGCTGACTGCGTCCTATCAGTGAGTACACTGATAAGGTTTCCCATCTGTTATCTTGCTGGGAAGTCCCCTCCTTTTTTCTTAAATCGTGTTAGGATGCAGTGTTGGGTCTTGTGCATGTTGTCTTTAGAGAGATGCCGAGTTTGATGTTTTGTACTCGGTTTGGCATTGACCTGATACAGCTGTACACAGCCTTCCTTAAGATCAAAAGTTCTGCTTTTTATTTTATGTCCTGGTCAGGTTTCTAGTAGTGGTTTCTGGGGTGGGGGTTAGGGGGTTAGTAAGTCATACTCTGAGATCACAAGGAGGCGTTTCCTTGGACTGTGGCCTTTCCTGCTTATTGTAACAGCTGTCCTTTGCCCTCATATGACCCCCTTTTGTCTCTTGAAAATTTTAGCCAGAATCAGTGGAATAATCCATGAATTGCCCATTTTTTCAGCTATTCCCAGCCATAGATCATTTAGCCAGTATTAGCAGGTTGCAAATATAATAGTTTATATCTGTGATCCCAGAGCTTGAGCCAATAAAGCATCTTTTCAGAAACGTGCTTTTTCTTAGACTACTTATTTACTCAAAAGTTTTGTTCATAAAACATATTACATTGCTAGTAATGATCATTTACCCATTTTCCACTTATATCAATCAAAGGTATATTTTAAACTACCAGCCATTTCTCCAAACCATGAGACACTTGAAAATAAAAGCTTCCCTGCAAGTAAACATATGCTTGTTATTTAATTTTTAAAAATATTTATTTTATGTGCATGTGTGTGTATGCTTGAGTGCCTGTGCATTGTGTACATGGATGGGCCTGGCAGGTCAGAAGAAGATGTTGGATCCCCTCATACTGGAGATACAGATGGTGTGAGCCACCATTTAGATGCTGGGAACTGAACCTCAGTCCTCTGTAAGAGCAGCAAGTGCTCTTAACCACTGAGCCATCTCCCCTATCCCATATGTTTGCTAGTTTGTTCTTGGACACTGGATTGAAGCTCGAAAGCTGCTGCTATGACGACACTAAGTTCTCCAAGTGTGATGTTTCATTTTTATTATTTTCTTGGGCTATTTCCTTCATCTCTCCCCCAACCCCCATTTTTTCATAGGGAGTGCTTGAAAACAGAACATGGTTATAGTTTTGATTTGTGCATTTATTCATATTTTCAGTTTTATAGGATGATCATTTAAAAAGCATTTTATCGTGGAACACGTTAAATATACATAAACTGTAGCATGAGCTTTACAATAAACTTTCAGGAATATTCTATTCTATTACATTAAGTTCCTCCATCGGTGACCTTAAATAAACCCTGTAAGTCATACTAATTTGGAGCCAGTTTTACTTAAAGTTGACAAGTAGTTGTGTTTAAGTTGCTGCCATGCTGTAGTTGGGCCCAACGCACATGCCACGACTAGTGTCTGGATATCAGTCAGTGACATGTCTCACCTTCTTTGCTAACAGAGGTTACCTACAGCTTTAATTTCAGAAAATAGAGAAGCCAGCTACTGCTCTCCCTTTGTGTTCCACTCAGTCAGTGGGTCCCAGTCATGCCGGCTGGCATTTGATGCCATGACAAGTTGGAGAGGGAAGATCCCAGATGCAGCTCTCTTGGGGGAGACGCTGTTTCGAAATTGTGTTGGTTTAAAGGTAATGGGTTTGGGGGTAAGTGTGAACTCACTTGGTGGAACTCGCACTTGGCGGTTTGCAGATGCGGTAGTGGTTGCAGGATTGAGTTCTTGGTCCTTTAGGTAAGATGGAAGTTTTTGAGAGAATCTTCTCTGAAAAGAAGGTGGCTCCTGAGTTACATGCTTGTGTGGAGTCCTGGAAATGACTCCTGGGGATCTCGCCCTTGGGTTCTGGTGGGTCAGAATCTTAGACACTGTTTTAGAATCTGTATATTTTCTCATTGACTGACCTCTGGCTCAAGGTCAGGGTCAGAATTACAAACCTAGGTCATTATTCCATTGTCCTTTTTAGTTGGATTTGATTAGAAATAACTTATGATTGAAGATGACTAGCTTTAGTAAAGCTAAACCATTTAGTTACTTTACTTAAAATATTAAAATAATTTAATCCACATAAAGTGATTTTGAAGAAAAAGTTTTACTTAGTATTTATTAGTTTCTGAGATTTTTAAAACTATTTTTATTGTTTATAATTATTGTGTGTGCACATGAATATAGTTGCCTGTGATGGCCAAAGGCATAACTGGGTGTCGAGTCACAGGTGGTTGTGAGCCATCTGAAGGGGATGCTGGGAACTGAACTCAGTACCTCTGGAAGTGCAGTAAGTGCTTTTAACTGCTGAGCTGTCTCCAGTCTCTAAAAAAATTGAGGTTTTATACCAAACATTTACTATGAGTGTAAAATAAAATTATAGGTATGATGTTTTAAGTTCCCTGGCCCATTTCTCTTAATCGTGAGTCTTAACTAAGGAAAATAAAGAATGTGAGTGGAGTACATTGCTTTGTCATTGAAAATTGAGAGGAAGGTAGGGGCGACTATAGGCCTTTCCCCTCTTCGCAACCCAACCCTGCCCTGCCTACTCTGCATCCCACTGGGAAAACAGAAATACAAGTGGAGTTTGGCACATTCATTTCTCCATTGACCTATTGATGTCATGGAAGTCAGCAACGTTTATGAAAATCCATTATTGGCATAGGTGTGCAGTCAATGCCTTAATTTCTGTTTTGAAAAACATTCATTTCCTTTGATCAGTTTCCCACCTGGCTTTTTCCATTTGCATCTTAGAAAGCAATGCACCGGAAACAAAGTCTCCAGTTTGATTCCTTTAGGTTTCTCTAAAGAGCTATCTTAAGTCTAGTTTTAAAGCTTCTCTTTGTCATTGGAAAGGAGTATGCAGCACTGCAACACTCAGGCCCCCGTGGCCTGTGACTTGCTCTTGTCACTACTGGAGGGCCAGTCTTGTATTGGTCATGAGTGAAGGGCCTGCCTTCTCTAGCCCCTCCTCTCAGGAAGAGATGGCTTCTCTGAAATATAGAATCTTGTAATGTTTCTTTTAAAAGGTGTGCATCTAAAAAGTTAATTAATCTCTGGTTATTGTTTTTGTTGTTTTCATTTTAAATAATTACAATCCAAACTGTTTAAGAAGCTGTTTTTAATGCCCTTAACATATGCCACAAATTAAAGCATCAAGTTACTTGATTTTCAATCAGTGATTGCCAGGTTTTGTAAAGAATGTCTGAGAGAAGCACTGATGCCGGAAGCACTCATGAGTGTGAGCCGTAATAGAAACCCTGAGTACTTACATTTTTATATTGGAATAGATTTACTGCAACCCATCTTGATTAAATGGGTTTGTCTCTTTCCCAGGTGATGTCTTTCTAGGAAACTCAGAATTAGAAATATGGGATGCTGTCTGCCAATAAATTTTGTCAAGTCTTTATGTTTTCTGTCTTTGGGAAATAAGGGATACTTATATAGCTCAGAGTGGCCTTGAACCCAGGACCCTCCTAACCCAGGCTTTATAGTGCTGGGATTGTAGATATGTAGCACTAAAACTGGCTTATCTGTTGTGTTTTTAGGTAAGACTTTTTTTTTCAAAGCAAGAGTTGTGAGATGCTGGTGTCATTGACTATAACAAGGGTGGGGATGAGCCTGGGTGTGTTTTCTTATATTCTCATAGTCTCTGACAGGTGTCTGAATTTCATAGACAAAATTTCTACAAGCCTGGCAGGTGCTTTGGTTTTTATCTGATACTTTTTGCTCTGCAACACGAATGACATCTGTTTACTGTCTAGGCTCAACAGAGTATTTAGGGGCTTAATTTAAAAAAATCTCTTACTTAATTATTTTTATTTTATTGTTTCGAGACAGAAGTCTTTCCATGTTGCTGAGGCTAGCCTCTAAGTCACTGGACTTTGGCCTCTGCTGGGATGGCCGCAGTGTCACTACCCTGCCTGGTAGTATTTGAAGACTTTGATTCAGAAGACTGTATTAGATACTCATCCAGGCTCGAATGCCATGGGATGGGTGTTGGACAAGGCTGTCGCCCCAAATCACAGATTCCTCATATTTTAGGCTATTCCAAAATAAGAGTCCTGACCATCTGTCCTTACCTGCATTACCCTCTAGTGTGCTCCCGATGTGGAGGTTGCAGCTCTCCAAACATTTCTGGTGAGAGATGTTATTAGGTGGGAACCTTCCTTGTTTTATTTATGATAATGATGTATTTGTGATGTTGATGTGAGCTTAAATATTCTTCTGGTATTCAGTTCTAGTGCAGTGTAAGGTCACCTCCACTGGGACAGGCGGTGTTCTGCTTGCCCGAGAGCTCCTGAAACAGCGGCTCCCATCTCATAAATCATCTGCCCACCTCTAGACAGTACAAGGGGAAATCAGAACATATACTCGCTAACTGAAAGTCAGGCATAGGGGAGAACCCCTCGCTAATCGTAGGACGGAAACAGAGGAGCTGAAGTAGTTAGCTTATTTCCTATAAACGGAACCAGCATCACATGTGAACACTATAGGAGTCTACTAATTGTGAACTTTAGAGACGGCAGCGATGAGCTCCAAAATGGTGCTTTAAGTGTCTGCTGCATGCAGACAGACTGCTTACTATGTAATTATAATAAATTAGAAAAGTGATTACTTTTTTCCTAAAATTTGATTCTGTAGATTTCGACATCCAAGATGATACACACAAAAGAGCATGTTGTAATTACAGAATGAGGACAATATCTGGTAAAGCTATGATCAGAAAAGTGCCAACCATGTGATAGATACAATGTTGAATTACAGAAGTGTGGTTTTTGGAAATTGGATTTTTAGACATTGATCATAATTAAAGTTGAAATGCCAGTTGTGACTAACTGCGAAGTTAAGAGCATATGTTATGGGTATGGTACCATAAATGAACTATATGTCTGCTCTATCTTAAGGTATACATTGAGGACTTTTGGCTTCCAGGTCCTTGGGAGAGTTGCTTTTTTTGCATTTTCAAAAACCAATCCAGAGCACCTCTCAGAACTAAAGAACCATATATCTGTGATGTAGCTGGATCCTTAGGGGCACAATCTTTACTAGGTTATTAGTCTAACTCTGTATTAGTTAGCTTTCTATCACTATAACAGAGTACTGGAGAAAACCAACTTAAAAGGACAAAAGGTATAGATTTGGCTCGTAGTTTTGGAAATTTCAGCCCATAGTCTGTTGGTTTTACTGCTTTTGGGCCTCTGGAGAGGCAAAATATCATGATAGGGAGGCTGTGGTGAGGGAAGAGTCTTATCTCAGGGCTCAGAGAAACAGACACCGCAAGGGCAAGGGCTCTTCTGTGTAAGGTCCATTCCAGTGATGGACACAACCTTCCACTAGGATCTGTGTCCTCCCGGTAGCACCGCAGGCTGGGAAATGAACCTTACTTAGACCAAGGTCCAGACCATTGCACCCTTGTGTGCAGATTGCAGAGCCCAGAAAACTTTACAGTTTTCTGCATGATTGTAGTCCTGGAGTCTATGGTCATAACAAGGGTTTCTCACATAGGAAATAAATGCTGTCTCCTATGCATATACAGTTTGCAATGCTAAGTAGGTCATTATGTGAAGAACATACATTAATACAAACAGGTTACTGATTTCAGAGTCACTTTCTACTTCAGTGTGTTTCTTAGCGCACAACTATTATAAATGACTAATAATTGTTACTGACATTAAAAATAGGTCCCTACAATAGAAGAAGAAGACTGTGCTCCAGAATATGGAAAGGTACTTGAATCAAGTTAGGGGAATGCTGGAGTGGTGGGGCAGGAGAGTGTGGGTGGGTGGGGGAATACTCTCAAACAGGCAAAAGGGAGGGGGAAGGGCTGATGTGGGATGGGGGGGTTGGTGGAGGGGAAAACCAGGAAGTGCGATATCATTTGAGATGTAAATGAGTGGAATAATTTCAAAAAAGTTAGGCCTGAACCAGGACAGGCCACAGTGGTTTTAAACTTATTTGTTTTTGTTTTTCTTTTATGTGTTTGTCGGGAAAGCAAAGTGGATATGTTTTCCTTTAGTCTACCATAGCCAATGATTTCTAACACCAGCTATGGGGATTTCTCCTTATGTTGTGGAGTCATTTCTGCAGTAGACTCCAGCTGAGTGTTCCAGCTCTATCAAAAGAGTAAGAGATTACACAGGATCAAGGTTCTGTTCCCAAGACCATCTCTGCCAATAATCAGGTGGTTTTACCTGGGCTTCCTATTCACTGGTCAGGCTTCCACCAGTCTCATTCTTGGATTTAATTAGTTTGCTCAAAGTGCTCCACAGAAGTCAAGAAAATGTATACCTGAGCTCATTGATATACTACGAGGGCTAGTACCATGGATGATGGAGATAAGCCTAGGGCGAGAGCTGAGGAAGAGGACATGGAACTTTCATGTCTTCTCTGGGTGCTCCAACTTCCAGGAACTTGGAAGTATTCAGCTGTCTAGAAACTGAACTCTGCTGTTCTGGATTTCTCTGAAGACTTGATTACAAAGGCATGGCTATCGATAGATCAGACCTGGCTTGGCCAGAGTCTCGTGCCTACCACCGTAGCATTCGTTTCTCTAGCCTGTGAGGCAGGCTATTTCTGAAATGATGTTGAGGATCATAGGAACTAATTAGAAGTAGTGTAGGTCAATAGTCTTTTTGTTTGTTTTCCTTTTCTTAGGGGTAATTAGAAGACAGAAAGGCAGTGTAAGGTTAGAGTTTCTGTAATCTGCCTTGGTAAGGAAAAATTGTAGTTTCTCTTACCTACTGTAAGCTGGGAGTTATGAACCAGGAAGTGTGAATGAAAAGTAAAAAAAACATCTATTCATTTATTTAGGTCACCTCAGGGTTTTGAACATATGCACTCATGGCGATAGATTCACAATGTAAAAGATACTGCCATGCCACTAGACCTTTGTCACATTAATAATTAGCCCTGTATGTTGTCCTGTTGACTGAATATGTCTCCAAAGACCACTTAGGTTTGCAGACTGACTGAATTAGCAGGGGACAGTAGAGGAGTTCCCTTTATGATGCTACAGTCAATCTGTTTTTTTACAAGCTCGGCTGGCTAGATAGAGCCTTCAAGCACTAAAGCTAGTTCCAAATATGGTCCTTTAAATTCCAGCATTTCCCATGCTGGGAGTGTGGCTCTGTGGTAGAACACTTGCATAATCTGTAATTCTGGGGCAGATCATATATACCAGTAATTTAAATCAGTTATAACACAAATAGGATCTCCTGGCATTCCGTATGGAAAGGAATATCCTTTAAGGAATGAATATTTGTATCGGAAATTTCAAACAATCAGCTTTGGCTTAGTTGTGGAACCATTTGTTTCCTTTGCAGAGAGTCAAGTTTACAATTTTGTTTCTCATACTCAGAATCTAATCAAAATTATTGTCTGTGGACAGTCACTGTACGTCTGATTCCTGCAGCTCTGTTGGTGTGTCTGTTTTGTTTGCTTTCTGGAACACACAGACTTGCATTCCATTTTAGGTTGTGTTGTAAACCCTTCAGCATATTGTCTTGTGCTTCCTATATGCACACAGCTGAGGCGTGCACAGCAGCTGTGCAAGCATCCGCATCATCTCTGCAGAGCTGCAGCTTCCTCTGTGCAATGCTCCGCGTGCATCCCATTGGGGAATCCCTTATCCCAAGTATAGCTTTGACAGGGTTAGGCTGCCTGCTCTGGACGTGAAATCTACTATGGAATGTTCACATGTCATAGGTATCAGAAATGTACTTTGCACTGGAACCTGTGCCCCAGAGACTCACACGCCATCTGTCCATCAAACCCTGTACTACAAATCTTGGTTAGTAAAGAGTTATAGAAAGAGTTAGGATTGTGCCCAATCTTCAAGCCCTGGGAACTGCAGAAGTAGCCTTCCTTGTCCCTTGGTGAGGACTTTGCCTCACCAACAGATTGTGAGAAAAATCACAGTATGCAGATCTAAATAAGGCTTGGGAAACCCTGTGTCCTGTCTCCCTTCCTTCCTCTTTGGCTTGGACATGGATGATGAATATGAGGCCTCAGTGTATGGTGAGAAATAGAATTCATTTGGATCTGGGTCCAAACTGTTGTATGACTGAGGTGTCTGAGGTCTCTAAACTAGGCAACCCACAAATGAACAAAAATTCTTCTTTCATATATATGTGCTTGTGCATATATGTGCATTTATTCACATGTGTGTATGGGTATGTACATGTCTGCATACACACACACACACACACACACACATATATATGTTAGTGTGTTTGTATGAATGTGTGTGTATGTGAGTCTATATGTGTCTGTATGTGTGTGTATGAGTATTTTATGTATTTATGCATGTGTGCATTTGCTTATGTATGTGTATATATGTAAGTGTGTTTGTGTGTGTATATGTGTGTGTTTATCTGTGCATTTATGTGTGTGTGTGTCTGTGAATGTGGCCTCTCAGATGAGTGCTCTACCTTTAAGGCTCATCCCACAATCTTGAATAGGAAGTCTTTGGTCCTAGTTACAGTTTTTCCCAGTAGAAATTCTGTGCTTGGAAGAAGTAGTAGATTGGCTGAGGGAGATGGAGCAGTGCGTTGAGCATGCCTCCACAGCTGTCTCAGAAAGCCATGTTACACTGAAGCCCACAGGTTGTTGACTCTCTTATCACTTACAGGCTAACTTCTTTTCTGCAGTTGCTCATTATCTGGAATGTTCTTATAATGATTAGTAGAATGGCTGAACCACGATTATAAGAAGGCTTCTTGTCACGTACCTCTCTCTCTGTTCACAGCTAGACCTGTGCTTTAGAAGAACTTAATGCCGTGTTGAAAAATCATTTAATAGTTTTCTAAAATTTAGCATTTCGGGTTATTATTTTCATTAAAAAATTGTGCCTGTGTGTGTTTTGCTTGCCTGTATGTCTTTGTATCATGGCCAGAAGAAGGCATCAGATCTATTAGAACTGGAGTTACAATGGTTGTGAATCACCATGTGGGTGCTGAGAATTGAACCTAAGTCTCCTGGAAGAGCACCAGTGCTCTTTATTGCTGAGTCATCTCTGCAGCCCCTTGAGTGATTTATAAAATTTAAAAAAATCACCATGAAGTTTATGGCACCTGGTTGTTCAAGTTTAGTGGCCAAAGGTATAGAAAAATTTTGATAGTCTCATTAGAAGACATTTCTCCAACCTAAAGCTTTTATGTATGGTATTGAGGCAGACAGTGTATATGGAAAAATAAATGAAATCTTTTGGATTCATATGAAATCCTCTCAGATTAAAACAGAGGGAGAAAATATTTGATGTTCATTCAAAAGTCTCCAGTGTGTTGGTCCATCATTCGAGGAATTAGAGATTAAGTGTTTGGCTTTGTACTTTTCTGTGCATTAACTAATATCATTTTCTTCTTCTAAAATATGAAAATAGCAGTTGGGTGCCCATGAGATTATTAATTTGTTTCATGATAGTGAGTAAAGTTTTTAATTAACATAAATAAAAATTATGTTAACAATTTTTGTCTATTGATTTAATTCACTTCTCACCCCTTCCCCTGCCCTCCGGTTCATTATTTCAGAGAACGTTTAGGGCTATGTATCATCTAGAACAAGGTAAGACATTTTATTATTGGCATACTTAATTGGAGACAGATGGTTTGATTTTCAGTATCCTATTCTTTATAGCTTACAACTGCTTCTAAGCAAAAATTATTATGAAGAACATATAGCATTTGTATAAAAGGAGCCATGTGGGTGTCATATCCACCTAAATGGTGAGGCTGATGATGACGTGTTAGGACTTATTCCCTGTGGGAGCCCCACAGAGTCACCTCTTTGCTCGCACTATCTGCTCTTCCATCAATCACACTTACTTTGGTTTTGGGGGCTTGGGATGTAAAGCCAAGGCGTCTTAGATCCCTTGTGTTCTTCACTTATGTGTGTGTGCTTTCTGCCTCAGCATAAAATGAACCTCAGACACAGTAGTCTCAAACCCTTCTATACTCTTAGCAAAACTTCTCTGGATCTAAATTTGGTAAGTGACTTATGTCATAAATATTTGCTGCCTTAGATAACAAAATGGGAACATTAAAATACTTGTTCATTTAAATAACTTAAATAAATCCATTCCATGTTAACCTAAATAGCTATATATGTATCTTGCATGGATGACAGGTCAGTATTGTGCTACATAAGGTCCACAGCTTGATGATATTCTAGCCGTTTACCTCAGTGATGTCTGTCTGTCTGTCTGTCTGTCTGTCTGTCTGTCTGTCTGTCTGTCTTACCTATCGACCATCTATCTGCCATCTATTGATTTACTTTGTAGCGCTATAGCTCTGGCTGGTCTGAAATTCACTGTGTAAAGCAGGCTGCCCTTTCATTCACAGAAATTTGCCTGCCTCTGACTGCTGGGGACTGGCTTAAGTACACACTCTCTGCTCAGTGGTTTTTAAACACTGAACATTTGACAACACGAGTAAGGCCATCTTCCATTTTTACAAGTCGCTCCTGTGACTTGTGTGACAGAAACTACTTGGCTTGCCTTATTCTCTACTGTGGCCAGTCTGCTGAAATCTCAAGCGAGATGAAACACCTTTCACACCCTGACTTGAGAGACCACGAGGGTGAGAGGCGGCCAATGCAGCTTAGTTTGTTATGAGCAGGTTTGGCACCATGGGCCCTTAAAAAGGCCTTGTGCACACAACGAGAACCAATGTCTACACACTGAATGCCCAAGCATTGCCTGGGAAGTATCTTCAGTTTTTATCATGTTTCCTGCCTTGTACCTGCTGCAGTCTGGTTCTTGAATGTGTCCTGGACCTGCATGGAAGCTGGGAGGAGAGCTCCAAGGGGAGGAGCATCCTTGGCTTGCTCTGAGGGTGGGCAGCTTGGCTTGGTAGAGACTGGCTGGGAGTGCTGAGAGGCCTTCTGCAGGAGACTAGGTGGCCGGCTCTTTAGAAGAAGGCCTGCTCCATTGCTCTCCACAGCCGATCCCGATGAACAGAGACAGTCCATGGTTTTAAGGCATTTATTGTCATGGCGGAGACTGGTGATGGTTAACCATACCCCACTTTTTCAGGGCAGGCTTGAGGTTAAATACCTTTTGCAGGGAGGAGTGTCTTGGAAAAGGGAGCTTAGTTGGCTAAGTCCTTCATACCTTTAGGTAACTCATTAAAATGGAGATCTGTCTTGAGGCCATGTGACCACACTTGAATGCATCCCAAAGCTATGTGTTAAAGAATTAGTCGCCAGCTTGCCTAGAGGGTGGCAGAAACAGAAGAACTGTGGCCTGGCAGGACATCTTAAATCACGGATGATTTTCTTTTTTCTTTTTTATTGTCATTGTTTTTCAAGACAGGGTTTCTCTGTGAAGGACAGTTCTAGGCTGTCCTGCAACTCACTCTGTAGACAAGGCTAGCCTCGAACTCAGAGATCTGCCTGCCTCTGCCTCTCCTTTACTGGGTTTAAAGGTGTGCATTCCTCATACCCTAACTCCAGTTTTATATTGTATTTATTTTTTTTACTCTTTCTCATTAATGTTCCCATCATACAGTAATGGGCTTCCCCTGCACTGGGCCTCTAACATGGTGTGCTGCCTTGCGCCAGGCCTAAAGCAAGGAGGTCAAGCTACCATGGCCAGAGGCATTGAAAACTGTGAGCCAACACAAACCTTTTCCCCTTTTAAGTCTTCTCAGGTTTTTTGTTTAGGAATGGAAAGCTGACTTACATAGAAAATCCATTTCCATCCAATGAGGTTGACCACGGTAAGAAATCAAGACTGAAAAAAGATCGCACAAATAATAATTTTAATTTTGTTCTACATTTTCCTGTTGACTGCACCTTCACAGTGTCAATTAGCAGAAAATCAGCTGCTCCCCAGCCTTGCTGCTGCTTCTCCCATTGATCTGAACTGACCTTTACTGGTGCAGTTGCTATTGCTGCACAAGCTTAGAACAGCAGTGGCCCCAGACCTGCAGGTAGGGCGGAGATTGGCAGAGATGGCTTGGTGCATCCCTGGAGGCTTTGATTGGCTGCCTGAGCATGTACTTTTATGATGGTGATCCGTTCAGGTTTACATTACTGTAAACACTCCAATGAAGTCCCGTATGGGATGTCTGTGGACTGCTTGGGACTACACTAGATGAACTGCAAGAGAGAAGGCCTGAGAGAATGGTGGTTAAAAAATGGCTATTGGAATGTCAGGACTTGAGGACAAGCCCAGTTTTGTCTGCAATATTATGTTTATTGAAAATGTCACAAAGTCTGGCATCAATGGGAGGAGATATGGATCCTACATCTTGTTTATCATTATTAATTTATCTACTTAATGTTTTGCCTTCACTTATATCTGTGTACCACATGTATACTTAGTGCTTGCAGAAGCCAGAAGAGGGAGTGCAATCCCCTATAAATGCAGGCACAGACAGTTGTGAGCTACCATGTGGGGTCTGGGAATCAAACCTCAGTCCTCTGGAAGAGCATCTAATTGGAACCATCTCTCCAACCTCCAGATCCTACATCTCAGCAAAGAGAATGAATACCTGAACTTGGGGAATCTTGTTTGTTTTGTTTTGGTTTTGTTATACTTTGTGTCTCCGTCATCCAAAGTTGCCTGTGTTCTGCATCCTGCCTCCAGGTCCTTTTCCCCAAAACAAGGGTCTCATCACAGCTCCATTTCTACCAGGCATGGATGAAGTGCTTACTGCTCTGCTCCCTTTTTAGCCTTCTCTATGCTTCGGCCCCACTTTGGCCTCCTTTGGATGTGTATAGATAAATATCTATTCCTAGAATTCTGCCACTTTGATACAACCTCATCTACATTCAGCAATCAACATAAATGGTTCCCCTAATCTGGATGACTTCCTCAGGCTTTCTAACCGCGTTGTCATTTGTCCTTCTATTGTCTCCATTTCCCCTTTAAGACCTCTCAATTCCCACCTTACACAATAATATATGTATACATGTTTTACATATCTGACCAGATTATTAAGAGACTATCCATAGGCTTATTCTATCACTTTTCAATTGTGCTCATACCCGAGAAACATTTAATGTGTGTTTGATTTCACATAACTGAAAGAATAAAGATATGAATAAAATAGTAAGTTTAGACTCACCTAAAATGTTATTACAAATATTGTGATTGCTGATTAAGAGAGAGAGAGAGAGAGTGTGTGTGTGTGTGTGTGTGTGTGTGTGTGTGTTTTATAAGAAGTTAAATAAGTAGCTGACATGGTAGTACACACCTTTAATTAAAACACTCAAGTGTTAGAAGCACTTAGGTCTCTATGAATCTTAGGCCAGCATGGTGAATTCCTGGCCAACTGTGGCTATATAGAGAGGCCTTTTTTCCAAAAATTACAAAGACAAAAAATCCAAACAATCACAACAACAACAACAACAACAACAACAACAACAACAACAAGGAAGGCATTGGCAAATAAACTATGAATATAAAGTAAAAGAATTTTCACTTTAAATAATAATGATAATAACAACAATAATAGTAGCAGTAGTGTAAAGCAAAACAATGGTACAAAAGTTGCCAGTACTTTACTTATAAAATATATAGCTGTTAAACACAGGAAGATCCAAAACTTAATTTTAGTATATGACAACTATTTTAACTTAGTAGAGAGAAATATTTTATTTTTAGGAAGCCAGATTTAGTACAGTTAGATTAAAATATTAGTTGTGTTCAGATCCGTGGCATGCTTAGTTCCATTCCTGTCGAAGCGAGGGAATCTGACACAGTAACTTGGGACATCCTCTGAAAGACCCAACCTGTCTGTTGTCACCTACACATTACAGGGGAGTTGCCTCAGCACCCCTTGCCACCCCAGCCACTTAGAGTGTGTGAATCCCTGCTGAGCAGGGCTATGGGCACCAAGCTAACCCAATGAATAAAATATGCAGAATCTATTTTTAGATATGAACTTATGCTAATTCAGTACCTGATAAGATTGATATTTCAGATTGGTAGGAAAGAGATGAATTATTTAATGAAAAGTGTTAGAACACTTGCCTGTCATCCTGAAGGCTGCAACAGGGATTCTGTTACACTCTTGCTTGTCTAGCTGGGATCCAATGGGTAGCCATTAGAAAGTAGGAAACTTCAGACAAACACAGCCAACTTCAGCTAGTCCTGTGTGCTAGAGATGTGGCCCTGCATCCTTACAGGGACGTGAGTATTTGTCAACGGAGAGAGACAAGCTGTAGAGGAGCACTTAATTATTCATCCAGCCATTATGGATTGTTGCCTTATTGATCTAGGATCTGGGGCTTCCTACAGGAATTTTAAAAGCTTCATATTATGTTCTAGAACACTAAAAATAACACAGTTGAGGGATACTGTTACTGATGATTATGTCAGAGAGAAAAGGGATATGTTACAGCTTTAGGAAGCACAGGCAGGAAAGGAGTCCCCAAGAATGTAGTCTTTGAGTTGAGGTCCCAAGGTGCTAAGGTAGAACTGTGTTTTATCTGGGGATTGCTCCATCCCCTAACCCCAAGACTGCTAGGGGTGATGATTGATGACTGGATTGAGCAGGACGTTTGGAGGGTGGAAGTTTGGAATCTGTAAAATCTGTCTTGGTTTGGGATCTGTAAAATTTGAGATTCTCATTAGATAGATGTTCATGTCAAGATTGACATAGCCTGCAGTTGACTAGGTCTGAGCAGAAGATGGGCAAATACAAGAGCTCTAAGTGGGTGAGGACAAGAAAAAGTGAATGTATACAGGAAGCCGTGGGGGCAGAGGAGTGACTCTCGGGGAACTTGCTCTTAAGAATAGGGCAGTTACAGAGAATCAATATTAAAGATCAGTGATAAGAGAAGAATATCAGGGTAGGAAGAAAACCAAGGTTGAATAGCATCTGTGATGCCAATTGACGTATGTGTCAAAAGGAGGCATCATAAGAGGGCTGTCAAAGAAGGTGAGAATTGGAACTTGGCCAGAGTGTAAGTGGGTTAACAGACATAGTGCCTTTCGAGATGACATGTGAGTTCTGAAACATGAGCTTGCAGCTACTGCTGAATACTATTATTTTAAGGATTCAGAAAGGAAAGCTTTTATTTTTTTCATCAGAAATGACCATTACCCTACCTTGAAATTGCTACCTTGATACAGCAACCAAAACAGAAAGAAGGATAAATTAGCATTATGGAAGAGCAGCTTTCCTATATTCCATGAAATAGTTTGTAATTGTACAGCTGACTGATGCATATGTAGCTACACAAATGTGGCCATTTGTGGAGCCAAAGCCCACTGAGGAAATAAAGTCAATTCTAGCTAAGAGTAACAGGGAGAGGGACTGGGAGGAGAGAGGGGGTTAGGGAGAAAGGATGAGAAAAGAAGAGAGGGGAGGAGAAAAGGGAACTGCTTAGGAAAGACCAGGTGCTTGCGCCCAGAAGTGTAAGATGCCCCAAAACAAAGCATAACAACAACATCAGGAACAATGCAATCCCTTCACTTAACTCCTTTCTCAATAACTTTGCCCTGACCAAATTTGAAAAACACATTCTTTGTACAGAAGTAGTTTCCCTATTGCTTAAATCAGTATACCATAACCCCCCTTAGAACACAAAGTTTATTTCTGTCTTTGGGTCCTGAGCTATGCATGTCTATAACATGCTGGTGCCAGAAGAACATGGTTGTTCATGAGTCCCCTACCCCTACCCCCGTTGGATTTGTTAGAAGTAAACAAACATGCCACACTTCTGTTTATAGAAAATATCAATAAAAATATTAAAGTAAAACTTCAAAATATGCTTTTAATAGAGTCTCTGTTTAGAAAGGAAAACCCAACCATTTGCTGGTAGAGAATTCATGCCCTCTCTTCAAATGAGCTGAATGCGGAACTAAAATGGTGCCTTAGGGGAGTGTTATGGTGTTTGTTATTGCTTCTTGACTCGGATGTCCTTGCCCCTTTACCCCATAATACACATACACATTCTGGAGCTTATCAAATAAAGGCAGGCCACAGTTAAGATAACGGTTTTTCGGCATCAGCATCATCACACAGAACACACAGGGAGAGATTTGTGTGCCAGGCACAGATGGATGGAGCTCACTCGTACATAAATAATATCTTCGTTGTTGCCAGGGAGTTTTGAATTAGGGGCCCAAAATATTAGTCTCTTGGTGATTGTCCTCTGGCTTTGTGCTGTCCCCCAAGTAGTTCTGCTCAGTGTAGAGCAGGTTAAACTCTTACAGATGTTGAGGTTCTATGAATCAGGCATTGGGGGTTTTGGACATATGTCAGCAAAGATAGATCCCAGCATCTCTGTGATCAGTTTAGGTGGGCATTTCACTGATCAACACTATGCTTTTTACAGTATGTTAATTTGTGGAAAAATTTGAAACAGCATAGAAATAAAAGAGCTGTTTAAGGTTGACATACAATATAAGGCGATAGTATTTGGAGTTTTATGTTTTTTTAAAGAGCACATAGTAGAATGATAGTTGAATATATGTGAAGCACCTTCCTGATTGAAAGAACTTTTATTATAATTAGTACTTATTGCCATGAAACTTGAAAACCTAAGTTTTAAATCTTTCAAATGATATGTATATTATTGATGAGCTACATAGAAATGTCCTGGAAAATATGACTTATCCATTACACTATCTCTCATTGGACAAAATGAGGAGATTAAAGGGACCTACTTCCTCAGATGCAACCTCCTCAGACGTACCCTTCTCAGACCCACCATCCTCAGACCCACCCTTCTCAGACCCACCATCCTCAGACCCACCCTCCTCAGACCCACCTTCCCCAGACCCACCGTCCTCAGACCCATCCTTTTCAGACACACTGTCAGACTCAAAGACGCTCTCCTCAGAATGCTTGCTTGGGCTCTCCCACCTCTCCAGGGAGATACCAAACAGCTGTATTCTAACTCAGTTAACTGGTTATTTCAGCCTTCTAGGATCATCTCGAAAGTTCTGAGGGGTCGGGCAGTGGTGGTGCACGCCTTTAACCCCAGCACTTTGGAGGCAGAGGCAGGCAGATTTCTGGGTTTGTGGCCAGTCTGGTCTACAGAGTGAGTTCCAGGACAGCCAGGGCTACTCAGAAAACCTGTGTAGAAAAAACAAAACAAACAAAACAAAAGCAAAAAAAGATTGAAAGTTCTGGGGGATAAAATGTTACTACTCAGTGCATTCTCTCTCTGTCTCTCTCTGTCTCTGTCTCTCTCTCCTCTCTGTCTCTCTCTGTCTCTCTCTGTCTCTCTCTGTCTCTGCCTCTGTCTGTCTCTCTCTCTCTCTCTCTCTGCCCCCACACACTCCTTTAGTTTAGACAACTGCTGTGTTAGCTTGTGGGGTTCAGCGCCCAAAGCTACTGCTAACTTGTTTGCATTGAAAATGTCTGACAAAAAATAGATTTCTTGTAATGTGAACAGTTTTATCCAGTCAGTAGCTCATTAAGAATATTTTATTTATTGTAATGATAGGAATAGCCTGTTGGAGTGAACCCTCTGCCACAGCAAAACTAGAACTTTAGGATTCTTCCATGTGGAAATAGTCTGTTGCTTTTGCAGTGTGTTCACTGTGAACTAGATAGAAATACTCAGTTAATATCCTTAGTGCCCATCTTTGCTAAGAAGTGTTACCATCACCTTTTTCTCAAAGTTGATTATCGAAAACAAAAAAATCCGATTGAACTCATGTCTTGCAACGTACCTCAGTTTTGTCTGGAAGTTGCAGGTCTTCTGCTTCAGCCTTTTGAGAACAGGGGCTATAGGCTAGGCCATCTCACCAGGGCTCTTCAGATCTCAAAGGGAAGTACTGCTTTCCTCAACAGTAGGCTTGGACCCTACTTATCAGTTCACCATTGAGCTCTTTCATCTGCTATTTAAAAGTGGTTTATTTTTAGGGCTAGAGAAATGGCTAATTTTTAATAGTGTGTACTGCTCTTACCGATGACTCAGGTTTGACTCCAGGACCCGTATTAAGTGGCATACTACTGCTTGGGACTACACTTGCTGGGAAATCAAACATCTCCACCCCCTGTGGGCACTTGAAGTCAAGTACACATGTTTAGACACAGATACAAACTCATAATTTAAAAAAATAAAATAAATTAAAAAAGTTATTTTGGGACAAGGTCTTGCCACATTGTCCAGGCTGGCTTTGACTCCCTATATAGTTCATGCAGACCTCTTAATCTGCATCCCTGCCTCAGTCTTCAGAGAGGCTTGAGAGACCACCATACTCCACTCCAAAGGTACAGTGGACTGTACTCAGACCAAATTAAAAGTAGGTCTCAATTTGGATGTCCCTACTATGTATTTCTTAATTACTTTTGTTATTACAAATTTATCCTAGAGTGTTTACTCTTCCCAGCATTTATGACCAGTTTTTGTTGTCTGATTGTCTCAAATGCAATGCTCAGCATTTGAGAATAATTTATAAAATGTATATAACCTTGAGCAAGAGCGGTTTAGGTAAACTGCTGTTGAAGCAAATGTTTTGCTGTTTATTGCTTATTCCATGGGATGACAGTGTACCTTTTGAGCATCACAAAACACTTCATAAAGTCCTTTCTTTTATATACAGCAGTTTTGGGCCAGGCCTAAAGCACATTCAGCGACTGCTAGACTGCTTTCCTGTACAGTGTCTGGGCAAGAGCATTGCTGTAAAGACGAGGAAAAGCTTCATGTGTACTTCTGGCTTGGGGATTTCTTATTAAGGACATGCAAATTTCTCCAAGGAAAACTACATTTGCATGTACAAGCTCTCCCTGTAATTAGTACAGGAGGACTTTCCTCTTCCTCCTCCTCCTCCTCCTCCTCCTCCTCTTCTTCTTCCTCCTCCTCCCTCTCTTTTTCTTTTTTCTTTTTTTTAAATTCAGCTTTTCAGTGTGTTAAGTATAAGGTTTTGTCTTTCCCACAAAGGCAGGCCTTTCTGAAGGGATTGGAGGCTGAAAAGTCTCACGCTGGCTTCCTGAACCAGCCAGGAGAACTGAATGGGGGAGGGGCTGAGGTCTTATACACACCAGTTTCTCCGGGGTGCCAACCTGGTGCTCAGAAGGAAAATTAATGGACTCATTTAAATAAAAGTAAAGTTCGGGAAGCAAGTTTTCTTCTATTCTGAGGTCCGTTTAAATTGTAATAAAAATTAAAATGCCTGAAATATTTTGGCTTTGGGACTCGGCTGTGTTAGCTCATGGGCACCTCCCAGCTTCCTCAGATAGCAACACAAAACTGGCAGCTCCCCAAGGGAACATTCTCTGAGGACCTCCCTGGGAGGCAGCCGAGGGAACTTGGAGTTCTGATTGCACAAGCAGACACTCTAGTGTCCTTGCATTCAAAGATCGCCTGCTATCTATCCTCTGCCTCAGTGTTTGCCAGCAGTGGTATAGGTCTGGATGTCTAAAGAAATGGCAGGAAATACAGCGCGTTGTGGGTAAATCATATCTTGCTAGATACTTTAATTACCTTTGTGGCATTTTTTTCTTTTCGTTTTTCTCATAATCAAAATTGCTAAAATGCTTAATTTTTGTTTCTTAATAATCTAAATTGCTAAATAATCCAATATTCCAAATTACTAAAACAGTATCAAATGTAATTAAACCCGTTTGATTCTAGACATTTTTCAACACCTCCAAGTTGTTACTTACACTGCATCAATATGAGTTCTGTTCATTGGTGTCCCTGTCAGGAGAATGCCAAGCACAGACCTGGGCATACCTGGCTACCTCACGTAACTGTGTTCACCAAGAATGAGAGGGAAGTGCGTTGAGATTTTTCCTCTTCTTCCTCCTCTTCTTCCTCCTCTTCACCCTCCACACGAGGGTTGCCTCAGATTCACAGAGAACCTCTGCTTCCAGAGCGGTGTGATTAAAGGTTGCTTCTACCACACTGTCCCCAGGAAGGACTTCTAATAAACCCGTTTGGGACTGACAGAGGACCCTTTGAAATAAGTGTTCAGTTCAGATGTGGGTGACCGGACGTTAGGTTCTGTGGAGAGATAGGAAGATAGCGATGCTTAGAACCTGGCACTGATCCAATTTGAAGAAGCCGGAAGTGAATAAATGGCCCAAGTCGATGCTTGGAGGTGATACTGAGCATGTCGGAGGGTAGTGAGAGTCTGAGCTCACTGCCTTGGGAGGAAGGAGTGCTAAATACTAAATGTGGGGTTACATCATGAGCTTCTATTTAACGTTCAGCCAGTGAATGAGTCATGACTGTAAGAAGAGTTAACCAGAGGGGGAACACGCCCAAGTTACCAAGGTTAGGGACCCCGTGGCTCTCCCTCAAGGCAGCTTTGGTGAGACCTGGGGAGAGTTCACATAGCTTCCTAAGGCATCCTGACATTGGCTCCAATCCAGGCGTACTATTGCAGAGGGGCCACTTCTTGCCTAACTAAGCTTGTGACAAGCATGGGCAGGGTTCTGCTGCCTGGAGAAGGTAAGCTGGTAGTTAGTGCTTTGCTGTGAAGCCGTCTGGTAACAGTGAATTTCCCAGGACATCTGGCCAGCTCCTTTCTCCCTGCCAGGCACCCATCACCAGAGGTAACCTTGAGGGTCTTTCTTTGTTTCTTTGTTTGAACGAAGACGGTGGAGTTTATTTTATACACTTTCCCTCATTTTCACATGTGAACCTTGTTCTGAGGGTTGACTCCTCCCCTGAGAACTATGAGTTGGTGGTCTATATGAAAACTTAAAATTACATTAAAATTTCCCAAGATCTTACTATATTCTCTTTTTGTAAACCTCCGAGTGATAAATCAAAGAATCCGGAAGGTTCCCGAACAGCTGCAGTGTGAAGACAGTCTTGTTTTCGCAAATGAGGTATGGTGTTTTAGTCACTGATGAAGGTGCTCCCATACTCTCAGACTCTGTTCCTAATAGGCTTTAGAAAACTGTGCACGCACGGTATGATTAAAATGTAAATCTATTGTAATGAATATGAGGTTGTTCTTTACATCTGATGGGTTTGCTTCCTAGCACATGCTTGTGTGTGGTCGGCTGATGCTCAGCATTAATGAAGTTTATGCTAAATTACAATTTTAAAGTGTGATTTTTTAGACTCTGCACCTGGTGTTTTTCAAGCTTGTGACACGCTAGCTTTAGTAGATTGTTAATGCTACTTTTAAAGTACTACAGGAGTTTGGAAAAGAAGAAAGCTCTTCATGGTCCTGGTAGTCTGGCAAAGCCACCGTCACTTACAACTCCGTTTCTGATGTGTTATGCTCTAGGTGACATGAAGATGCTGTGTGCATGGCTTTAACTATATTGTGAATAAAACTGTGAGTATGTATGCTAGCAACGTGATTCAATTTCTTTACACCTCTCCATTTTCGGTTCCTCCAAAGGAGCTCTTCTCGAGGCTCGGTTTTCATTTCTATTTGAATTTTTGTATCCTTGTGTCTTTGAATTTTTGTATCCTTGTATGTGCTTGTTATTCTCCATCTTTTCCCCACAACCTGCTGAACTCCTCTGTTTGCTCCAGTAGATTCTCAATGGTTCTTTTAGAGTTCTCCCACAGAAAAATCTACTGTCTGCACCCACCAGGTTTATGCGCTTGCAGTTTAATGACTATGTAGTATTTCAGCCTTCATTTTGGTTTTGCAGTTAGCTCAGGATATGTGAATCTACACATGGCATTGAAACCTTTCACAAAGCCGTTTAGCCAAGATTTCTCACTAGGAATTATGGATTCAGTCCCCTCTCCTCCTTGTTTCCTGTGCCTCAGCTACTCCCACCCTCTTGCTCCGCCGCAGTCTTGTTTCATCTCATTCCTACCCCAGAGCTTTACCGCCTGTACTTAGTATTCCGTTCCAGAGCCTGAGACTCTCTTATCATGTATGTTTTATGCTCTTTTTCCCTACATAGAGTTGTCTGTGGCTGCCCTATCGAAAATGCCTGCTTTTTGTCACCCTCTTCCCACCCCGTATTGTTTTCACTACTTAAGTTTTTTGAATAATCTGAAATGATATATATCGCTTATTGTTGGTTTCAGTCTTAGTTAGGCTTTCCATTGCTGTGAAGAGACACCATGACCAAGACAACTCTTATAAAGGACAACATTTAATTGGGGCTGGGTTATAGGTTCAGAGGTCCAGTCTGTTATCATCAATGTGGGAATATGGCAGCATCCAGGCAGGCATGGTGCAGAAGGAGCTGAGAGTTCTACATCTTGCTCCAAAGTCAAACAGGAGAAGACAGGCTCCCATTTGTCTAGGAGGAGGGTCTCAGAGGCCATCCCTACAATGACTTGAAACACACTGAATAGCCTGTATGCAGATCAACAGACTGGAGAGTGTCTTTTTTAGGTGGCTCAGTAGGTCTGAGCCTCTTCCAGGCATCTTGGCTGGTCTTTTTTGTTTTTTTGTTTTTGTTTGTTTTTTTTTTTTAAGGCAGTTTGACTGATCTCTGTTTCTTTGAGGATGCCGGACTTATTGGAAAGTGTTCTTGACACTTGACTTGTCTGAGAGTATTCCTTGCAGCTTGGCTTGTCTGAGAGTGACTCTCAATAAATAGTCTTTACTGTTCCCTTTTCTGGAGGGAGGAGCCTAGTGGATCCGCTCAGTTTAAGGGACTTTCTGAAGCCGCTTTGAGGTGCTTCCTTTCTGTTGCAGGAGCTTTCCTGCAGGATACAATGTTTCAGTCTTGGAGAATACTGCTATACAACAATGGCACATATCAGTTTTCCATCACTGCATTTCCTATGCCCAGTGGTCAGGAGTAAGTGATTTGTGGCTACATAGAGTGTAGTGGAGGGTTCAAATGCTGACTACACTTTGCGAGAAATCCGTAGATACTTGTTGGATGGATGCAGAGCTGAATGAGTGAATGAAGTAGCCTTAGCGTGAATAGATGCCCTTTGACTTACAGTGGTGTTACCTCTTCAAACAGCCACCCTAAGTTGAAAATATGTGGGCTGATCATGCCTATAATTCATCCTTTCTGTTCTTACAGACTGGCAGCATAGTACACTATTGAACATAGGGTACTTACCCTTGCTGTACATGGCCTGCCTGGCTAACCGGAAGCCTGGACTCACTGATGCTGTCCTCACTCAGGGAGCCCTGGGAAACGGTGCAAATTAAAAAATGAAGGGTGCAGGCTCTGCTGAATTGAATTTTTATCATCATAGAGTCAAACCATGATAAGTTGGAGAGCATCTGTACAAGAGAATGTGAGTCAAACTAAGAATAAAAGCAGGATCTTATTAGGAGTGATTAGAGGAAAAAGAAAACAAACCCAGGGCTTTCCTGTATCCTTTACTGAAGTACTGTAGTGGCATTTGAATGGTATCAACTGAGTACCACCCTTAGGAAGTGTTCCTTTGTACTTTTTAAAGGCCCTTGTGCTGGGCAGTGAGAAAGATTAAACAGAAGGTTCCAGAAGGCTGGAGTCTAGGGAGTTGGCGAGGGCTTGGTGCCTTACTGTGCAGTAGTTATAAGTTACAGCAACAGCTTTGTGTTTCATGGCTCAGTGTTATTGGCATCTAACAGCTTAGGATTGCAGTGTGTTTGTGTGCCACTTTCTGGACACATGGCACCAGGCACAGGAGGGCAGTTGTTTCCCTCATGTTATTTCAATGGACATTTCTCTAGATGAGACTTTCAGTGCACCTGGATTTTCATCCAAGCTTGATCTGTAAGTTTTTCTCCTGTCTTCTGAGTGCATTGGGACACTATATCTCAGCCAATAAGATATTTCTCTCATGTTAAATTTATAATTGGCAGGTCCCCGTAGGAATAATCATTATCGGTACTGTGAAAGTGCCTCTTGTCTGTTACATCTGGGAAATGAAAGTTTTGTAAAGGTCAGAAGAAAGTGTGCCCCCAATTACGATGATGACTCGTACGTCACAAATAGTTTAATAGCTTGGAACCTTACTCTGTCTCCTTTGCATTGTCATAAAGGAAAGTAAAAAAAAAAAAAATCACAAAGTCCCTATTCATGACACCACAACCTCACCCTACGGTTTTAAGAAAGATGAGAAGGCATCCATTTCAGAATGGTTTGATCAGCATCCCCTGCTGTACACTGGCTATAGTTGGAACTATTTAAGTCACATAAGCCCGTACGTGTATGTATCAGTTCACCTTTATTAATTTGTCAAGGTTAATGTCTGCGTAATGAATTGAAGATAATTAAAGATTCATTGGCAGCCATCTGCTCGTGTTTTCTCAGGGAAGTAAGTTTTAGAACCCGTCTTGTCATGGCTCCTAAGGAGGCTTCATTAGCACAGACTCCATTTTTAAAGGCAAGCCATGCTGCTGTTTTAGGTGATGTGAGAATTCTCATTTTTAATCTTTCAGCCAGTTGGGGAGTTCTGCCGTCGGACCTCTTAAGGACCCGGAGCGTGTTTGCAGAGGTTGTCCTGGTTGGGAGTGAGCCGGTCAGACTCCCGACCTGTCAATCAGCTCTTTTAGTGGTCTGCCTAACAGGCTGGTCCGCTGGCATCTGTGTGATTATCCAGCCCTAGAGGCAGAGCTCTGGGCGCTGCCCCAAGAAAGACAACCTCATCTTGTACCCAGCTACACGTCCAAGGAAGGAAGCTGACAGGAGCACACGGCTTTCCCCGAGAGCCTCCTTTGGGCGGCTTGCCTTATTGCTGGATGAGACTGCAGCAGCAAGCCTGTGCGAAGGAAGGTTTGGGGGGGGATACAGGTGCCGCCGGAAATCCTGACCTCAGATTCCCACTTCCTCTCACTTCCTCCTCTGCCTTGCTCCTTTGCTAAGTTTCCCTCAGCAGGGTCTTGCCAGCTCTGGTTTTCCTCTTGGGGGGGGGGGGTAATTCCCTCAGGGACACCATTGCAGGTCCCCAGGGGTTCTCTCCTCTGCAGGCTGACTCTGCCTTCAAGGGTGTCAGCCCTACCTGTACAGCTTTCCCTGCCTCCTAACTTGTTTCCACCTGTTTCCCTGCCTTCCCTTGTTCAAATTCCTGGCCTCTTACTTGACTTCCAGGGGCTGGTCCTTGAGCTCCCTTTGGAGGTCTTTTATCACCCCATGTTCCTTCTTCCTTCCTCCCTCCTTCCTCTCTCTCTCTCTCTCTTCCTCCTTCCTTGCTCTTACCATTGCTCCCTGCAGTCCCCCCATCCCCCACGGTTTCTCATCTTTTCTTCAACTTCAGTAGCATCAATCACACTTGCTTATTCTCTCAGCTAGGAGCAGCTTTGGTCTGCTCTAACTGTAGGAAGTGGTGTGTGCTCACATTTCTCAGCACAAGTAGGCCACGTAGGAACACATCACCATAAAGTGGGCTACTGGGATAGTCCAGAACCCCCTGGGAAGGATTTTTGGTTTGCCTTGAAAGGCAAAGGTGAGTCTTTGTCAGAAATAGCTCTTCAATGAAGGTTCAATGACATGTGTCTAACATAGGCACTCTAACAAGTGTGGGTAGGACACCAGCTTTCTAAATGTGATGTTGGGCTAGGTTTCTAAACCCTGCATGCCACATTCTGGGCATGGCATGGTGGCATATGCACACACACAGTCCCGGTACCTGAAAGTAGACACAGGTACTCAGAAGTTCAAGAATATCTTTGGCTCAGTATTTCCCCTACTGATATTAAGGTGATTATATTTAATGCTTGTTCCTGAAATCAGGGTTTTCTTTAGTCTCATAGGTGAGCAATGCCAGGTGTAAAATCTTACATTATCAGTAGTAGTATTTCTCTCTGTTTTCCTTTATATGCTTGAAAAGAAATGCTTTGTATTTAATTATTTTCTGTCAGTAATTGCCCTGGTAGAAAACAATAAACAAAATAAATGCTTATTGGGTTTTTTTTTTATGGTTGTGGTTAGGCCCATATTTTAACAGTTCAGTGTTTTTCTGATGGTTATTGAGTCAGACTAGAGATGAAGAAACATTACTGTATTTATTTTTTCCTTATTGTAAGAATGTTGTTTGTTGTAGATAACTTTGGAAACTCAGAAAAATTAAAAATGAACACCGCTAATGTTTCTGTACTCCTACAAAAGCCACAGTTCGTGTCGTAAGCATTCTGCAGATAGAGCGCAGTTTGCCCAGTTCTCCGCATTGTGATTACTTCCTCTGTAACTGTGCTTGTGTAATTCAGGGAAACGTGGATCTTAGTGATTGTTCTAGAAATGTCCTTTAGTTACATATTTAAGTATCCTTCATTCCATTACTTTAAAAATTGTTACTGGTGCTGGGAGGTGCTCAGTTGGAGGAGTGCCTGCCTAGCATTCCAAAATCCTGGGTTCGAGCCCTACCATTGAATGAAAGCAGGTACGGTGGCCCACGTGTGTAATTTCGATACTCAGGAGGTGAAGGCAGGAGGACTAGGAGTTAGTTCTCAAGGTCATGCCTGGATATTTAGCTAGTCTGAGGCCAACCTGGGCCGTAGCAGAACCTGTCTCATAAAACAAAATCAAATGCTAATCTCTGCTTTTTTCCTAAGTTGTAGACATACAGATTATAATGCCAGTATATTTCATAGGAAAACAGAGGTTAATTTCATGTATTCTTTTGATTTCAACGTGCAATATTTAAGAGAGGAAAAAGGATATTGATTTTGTTTAATGGAAACATTTAAAAATCCAATGTATCTAAGGAAAGAGTGGGTTTTATTTGTCTTCACATTGGGCCATGCTTAGAGACTAAAGCATTTATACACCACTACCTCTAATACTTTCCCCCTGAGACCACTTCTTGTAATGAGCTGTCTATTATTGTGCATCTGAGTATAGTTAGAAGGACTATTTGGCTTGTAGTGTAAAAGCCAACATGAATTGGCAGGAATTGAATTATAAATGTGGTTCAATGAGGAGCTAGCATGCCCTGTCCCTGTCAGTGTAGGGCCTCATCTCTGAAACATTTTACTACCTGTATAAAAATAAGAAACATAAGAGAACTCCATTACGGTTAACAGAGATGTTCACACCCCCTTGTTTATTGCTCTCTTATTCACTATAGCAAAACACTGGAACCAAATTAGTTGTTTATCAGTAGATGAGTGGATAGTTTGTGTGTGTTTGTGTGTGTGTGTGTGTGTGTGTGTGTGTGTGTATGTGAATACTACTCATAGCTAAAGGAAAATAAAGTTAAGAAGTCTGCAGGAAAATGATTGGACTTAGAATATATGATATTAAGTGAGGTCACATGATCTTAGGGAAATAAAAAGAACCTTCTCTCTTACATGCAGAATCTCGCCAAAGGTATATGTATATTTATAAACAAATGTACATGTGGGTTCCGTATAATTTGTGGAAAAGAGATCAAGAAAGCCTTAATATAAGGGTCTGTGAAAGGACTGGATGCTGGTGATGGATACAAATTATGGAAAAGGATATAAGGTTAACTGATTTCCTAGTTCTAACACTGCCATGGATTTTGTTTTTGGCAGCGGGTAAGGACATAAAATATATTTAATAATGAAAGTGTAAATTTTTAATGTTCATTTGTTTATTTTATGTGTATATGTATGTGTTTGAGTATACATGTAAAATTTAATATGAAGCTCCACAGCTTTTGAAAGTCTTTTCTAACTATATAGAATTTTTTTTTTTAACTTTGGGCCTGGCTAATTTTGATGTGTAATGTTTCTTATTATTTGCAAATTTTTAAATAATAAATTTACTAAAATTTAATCTTAAAAATAAAAAAAACAAAGAAAATGTAGTAGTATAATTGAACATATGGCTGTATCGATTTTATGTATAATATGGATTGGAAAAACCTTATAAGCCAGGAATTATGGACAAGTATATTTTCATTAAAGTAGAAATGATTAATCATGATCCTTTGGAGTGATCTAGGGTCATGTAGGATTAAAGAGTGGGACTACTTTAAAGTGTTTTGTCTTTATATGGAACTCAGAGAAACTGCAGTGTATCAAAGTGTATATCTGTCATTACCTGTTTATCACAAGATTATGAATAGGATATTAGTTAAAAGAAATGTGTGTGTCTGTGTGTCTTTGTCTGTGTCTGTACCTGTGTCTGTGTATGTGTGTGGCACGTATAAAGGTCACACAATAATTTATAGGAGTCATTTCTCTCCTTATGCTATATGAGTCCTGGAGCTTAAACTCAGGTTATCAGGCTTGGAAGCAGGCACCCGCACCTACTACTGAGCCATCTCACCAGCCCAAATTATATAACTCTTATAATACTTTACTATTGCTTATTACTTGGTACAAAAATAACTGTACTGAAGTATATAATACTGTGGTATAAGAGTTCATATTTCCATGGTGAAGATATTTACTTTGAAGGTGCCTTTGAAATAATGTTAAGAAAGCCATGAGATGCTGAGCGTGGTAGCACACACTTTTAATCCCAGCACCAGAGAAGCAGAGACAGGTAGATTTTTTTTTATACAGAGCGAGTTTCCTAGCAGCCACGGCTGTTCATAAACCTTGTCTCAAAAACCAAAAAACAGCAAAAACCAAAACAACAACCGCCAAAACCCAAAAAGCCCAAAAGAAACTAACGAGATTATTATATATTTTTAGTACAGGCAATAACATCGTATTAGTAAACAGAAAGCTAATACCTGGCTATTTGACAGAAAAATATAAAGAGAAGTAAAGATGTATTCCATTCCAGCCTCTTCTCATCTTGTTTTTTCTAAAAGGCAGTCTTCTATCAGGATTGCACGTATTTCTCCAGCTCTCTCATCCACACTTCTACAAAACAGGTAGATGCTGACTTGCAGGTAGTTTTCCTATGCAAATTACCCCATTTCTTTCAAATGATGTATATAAAGCTCATTACACAGTGGCTTACAGTTCCATAGTGAATTTGGTTGTCATATTGTATATATACCTGCAGTATGAATTGGAGTCAACAGACTTTTTCTTTAAAAGCCAGAAAGTGAGTGTTTTTGACGTGGCTATATTATTTTCATTTTAGTTTTTCATTCTTATAGCTCAGAACAGTCATAAACAATACTTAGGTAAATGGGGACGGTGACATCCTAGCAAATGTATATTTATGAGTAACAAGATTTGAGTTCATATGCTCATGTGTCATGAAGTGCTTGTTTTTTGGATTCTTTTCAGCCACTTAAATGTGTGAAAATCCTTCTTCACCTGTGTGCTTTACAAATGCTAATGCATGCCTGATTTTCCTGTTGGGTCATGGCTTTCCTTCCTTTAATCTAGACCATTGAGAAAATCACGTACAAAATTAAATCACAGTTTTTAAAGAAATACTTAGGGGGTCCTAACATAGGTTTCGGAGTAGAATGAATGGGTGATGTCAGGCAAATAACAAAGAAAATCTTATCTTTAATGTGAGTGTTGTCTGGCTCCTTTTAGACCTTGAATGAAGGGAAATGCTACAGAGGCAGTGGAGGAGGAAGATCCAGAGGGAGTGGGTTTGGGGCTGAGGCAGGAGGCTTGGATTGGTCCCTTTGCAGCATCAGGAAGTCCCCATGTGAAGGACTGGGCTGCTTCTGATCCTTTTGGCATTGGCCTGGTTGGAGATTCTCTCTGCACACACTGTCCCCTTCTCTCTGCACACACTGTCCCTTCTCTCTGCACACACTGTCCCTTCTCTCTGCACATACTGTTCACTTATGCAAATTTTGATCTGCATTATTATTTGACAAATATGACCTTTTCAGTCGACACCTTTGGATAGTGTCTGATCTTTAGTTTATTAATTATAAAATGCTTATATTCTTTGAAAGAACCGAAAGTGTGGAAGCATTGCCCATAGCCCAGAAAGTACATTTAAAACCTTCTCACCACTCTGTAAGGAACAGGTGCTCTCCCGTAATAAGAATGTTAGGGCTGACCTGCTGGCTGTCTTCAGGAGGTTTTGGAAAGCCTTCCTCCTCCTGGCTCCATCCACTCCTCCCCAGATGTGTTTCTTGGTGGCACTGCTGCTTTCCAAGCAGAGCACAGTGATGCAGTTCTGCTGCCTTCCTGAGCAATGGGAGTGAAACTGTAGGATACCCACTGAGATGCCCTGACTGTCACCCCCAGCTCAAGCCACAGAGTGCACCACAAGTCAGAGAGGGAGGAGCAGGGCATAGGACGTCTTGTTAAGGAGTGTGCTCTGAGCCTGTGCTGCTTGGTTGTGTAATTGATGAGGGTGTGTGTTGTGAGAAGCCCAAAAGGACGAATTGGCCTTTTTTAACCTCTTGTTTGAGATTTCATTTTGGTTATTTAATTTGAAGACTAAATTGTAGTGGTTGTTTTTTTGCCATTTTGTAGAAGTTGGCAGTAGTGGATTGAAAACTATCCTTATTAGATATCCAAATATGATTGTTTACATATATTATAAATCAAGGGGGAATTACTTGCATTTCTTTAAATATAAGTATATATGCTAAATATTTAGCATATATATTTATATATATAAATATACACATAATATCACATACATATATCCACAAACATTTACATATACAGAGACAAAATTAAAAAAGGACATAGTTATTTATACCATGACCTAAAATTTGGAAAATATAGATCAATATAAGAAGAAAGTAAAACTTGTGTGTTCTCACTGCCCAGCCAGAGCCACCAGTGGTATTTTGGGACTATCTGCCCCATGTCCTGTGTCTGTTTCCCTTATGATTGCAAGATGCTCTAGCTAGTCCTTTGTTTCCCAGGTCACATGTGTGGTGTCCTGTGTGCCTGGGCACAGTGCGAACTGCTGGGCGCTTAGCCCCTCTTTTCTTGAGGTTCCTGTGTTCATGCAGGAGATGGATAGTGACCTCCGTGTCTATATGTGGTGGTGATGAATTCTTTGAAAAACTAAAGAAAAGAAGGGAAGGGACAGGGAAGGACTGATGTGTCTGTGAAATTAAAAAAAAATGTAGCTAGACTGTAGATCCATCCTTATGAAACTTGGTATTTAAAAAAAAAAACAGGTGGAACATTTTTTTTTTAACATCACAAATACATTTTCATAGTAGTAGGGACTATACCCAGAGATTATAATCTACTGCTGAACTATGTCCCCAGACCTCATGAAGCTGGCTAGCCTTCAGCTGGCTCTGGACCAGGCTTCCCTTCAGGTTGCGATGCTTGGATACCTCAGTCTCCAGGTAGCTGGGGCCACAAGGCTTGCAGTGAGGCCTGGACACACTTTCCACATTATTGACCAGAGCTTTAAACAAGCATCGCTGTGAATAGCTCGCTCAATTATATGACTTAACTCACTGTCTAGTACTATAAGTGTTTTGTTTTTAAATTCCAATTACAAGTAAGGCTATGATGTCATTCACTGACCATATGTGTGTTTCTGTATCCTTAGGATCTATATATATATATCTTAATTCTAGGAGCAGAATTCTTAGACACAGAGTCTCATGTGTGCCTATAAGTTTTAGAGATCTGGCTTCTGGCTACATTATAACTCAGTTCATTTTCCTTCCCTCTCTTTCTGCACTGTCCCTCTGAGTTTTGCAGGTAATATTTCCAGGTTTAACAAACTTTGCCGTGGCAGGTGCTGCTTCGGAATGGTTTCATTTTTGTTTCCAAAAGCGAGGCGGCGAACACACTTTTAATGGCAACACTGCGCAGGCGCACGGGGCCTGCTGTTACTCACAGAGTTGGTAGGAGACGAAGACAAAAAGATATTAAGCTCAGTAAACCCGCAGCCTTGGGAACACAAGAGGTTCAGAGCGAGTCTCAACATGCCGTTTCATTTGCTTTTTCTTTTTTTCTTTAGAGGTCTGTAAAGAAAAAAAATCCAAGAATATTGAATTGAATTACAAAAGCAGCATTCATTCTTGGGAGAACACCAGTTTAGTCTTTTAAGCTTGCCTTATGGCAGAATTTTCAGTTCTATCAAATAAAAAGAAAATTGTTTGAGAAAATTGTTTGCTGTCATGTTTGTCTGGTATTCTTTCAGATGACATTATCTGAAAAAATATATTAATAATATTGATGCACACATATTGTGCCAAATAATGAACGTTTCTTCATTTGAAATTTGGCCAGTGCCTTCTCTGATGTGATGGCCAATCTTGGCTATCAAATTGACACAGTCCAGAATTATCTGAGGGAGTGAGATTGGGAGATTACCTTGATTGGACTGATTTGTGTGCATGTCTGTGGGACATTTTCTTGGTTGATAATTAATATAGGAGAATCCGTCCCACTGTGGGCAGCACTGCCCTTAGGCAGGTGGGCAAGCCAGTAATCAGCATTCTTCTGTGGTTTCTGCTTGAGTTCCCACAGTGGCTTCCCTAAACAATGGATCTGTCACCTGTAAAATATTTTAAATCCATTCCTTTCCAGTTTGCCTTTGGTCATAGTATTTGTCACACAAACAGAAATCAAACTAGATCATCTGAGGTGAGTGTTATCTGTGCTGGAGCAGGAGTGATGGGAAGGGGTTATCAGAAGCAGCTGGGGAGTGTTCTAGGCAGGGGAAACTGCAAGAAGGAAATGAGACTGGGAAGTTGAACAAGGGTCATGCTGCCTGAGACACTGGAGGAACAAAATGTGAAGGCTGACAGTTTGTAAGGTTCGAAAGATGTAGCAAGTCTAACGCTCCTTAGAAATGATGGAAACAGTCAAAAGGCTCCATTAATATGCTGCATCTCAGACTTTCAGGTGTGTAAAGGGCTCCTCATAACCTTGCTGAAATAACAGACGGCCCAACCGGAGTGTGTCTAGAGACTGTGCATGCTAGAGTTCTTAGGACTGCGGATGCTCCTGATAGATGTGTGGACCACACTTTGAGTGGCAAAGTGTTTGAAGACAGGGACCCAAGACTTGCTATTACCCTGTGTGTTCAGGGAGCCAGGGTGCTAGGTCAATAGCAACCCGGCCCAGTGACTGGCAGCTGGGGTTGTGCACGTGGAGCTCTATGCTGCACATTCTAAGAGCACCATCCAGACCAGGGGATGGCAGGTGAGAAACTGTACCGCAGTGTGTGTTAAGTTTTCTCTGCAGATTATGCTTATAACCAGGAAGAACAAAAAGAAAAACAAAAACAAAAAAAACAAAAAACAAACACCCAAGTACTTGTGATCCTTTTTTCACAGCTTACTTCCTGTCTTCCTGTTGATGGTTTTTCTGGGCCTCACTTGTTTCTCCTGATCATGTTTTTTTTTGTTGTTGTTTTTTTTTTTGTTTGTTTGTTTGTTTTTGAAGTCTTTGATTGTGTTGTAGACATTGTGGGTCTTTTGATCTTATGTAACTGTGGCATTTCCATTATTGTGGTGAGGTGCACATCATTTCTTCTACTTTAACGATTTCATTGTTGTTGCTGTTGTTGTTGTTGTTGTTGTGTGTGTGTGTGTGTGTGTGCATGTGTGCACATGTATATATGTTGGCTACTTTTAAGAAGACAGTTGAGCAGCTGGAAGTACATTCAGGACATTGGGTTTCCATCACCTCCATTGATTTCCAGAACTTTTTCATTTTACAAAATGAAACAATATCTACTGAACAGTAACTTTCCCATTCTCCTCTGGCTCTTGGCAGCAGGCATCCTGTTTTTCTTCCTGGATGAATTAGCTCCTTGAGGTGGTCTTTTTGTGACCAACATAGTCACTTACCTGTGTCTTAAAGGTTTGTCCATGTTGTTAGCTTGTGCTAGGACTTTTTCCTTTTTAAGACTGGACATTACTTCATTTGTACGTACGGACATCTGGCTTATCCAGTCAAGTGATGTGCACTGGGATGCTTTTACTTATTGACTATTGTGAGTATCGATGTGTAATGATGCTGTTATGAACACAGGCATGCAAACGTAATCCTCTCTGCCCTGCATTGGTGCTGAAAATTTTAATGACAATTTTCAACTGTCTTGATGCGTATCTGTTTCTTTGCCTTCTGTTCTATCCATGTATGGGCTGAGAAGTCACTCCCCTACTTCCCCCACTAACTCCTGGAGAGGTTAGACACCATTGCCCAGAATGTTAACTTGCTGGATGTGGCAGTCTGAATTGCCTTCATTCCCTGGCTCATCTTCCCAATGTCCCCCTTGCAGTTCTTGGAATGCTGTCCTAAACAAGCTGTCCGTCTGAAATCTTCAAGTAGTGTTTGCCTCAGGAGAAGCTAGGCTAAGGGAGGCGAGAGAAATGCTGAATCCTCACCTGTCCTATATACATTCACACTCTGTGGCTGGAGAGTGGTGGTGTCCTGAATCCACACCTACACTTACACACACACACACACACACACAC
>NW_022196897.1:121232209-121241449 GCF_008632895.1 Mastomys coucha
ACACACACACACACACACACGCAAACACAAACATACACACTCTGTTTCCATCTCTCTTTCTCTCTCTCTCTCACACATACAAACACACAAACACACACTCTCTCTCTGTCTCTGTCTCTGTCTCTCTCATACACACACACACACACACACACACACACACACTCTATAGCTGCAGAGCGGTGGTATGTTGACTCCCCACCTACACTCACATACTGAGTATCTGGAGAACATGGATATAGTCTGGGTAACTGTGGTGGAGTCTTACTTGTGTCCATCTTTCATTCCCCCCCTGTTCAGTAGCAGGTTCAAGACACTTAAGCCTGTTCCCATCAGGATTTAAATCCTATAACATCTTGTACGAAAACAATCTTTTTAAAGCTGTCTTTAAATAGTCAATATGACCTCAGGGGATCTTCTTGGTTGTATCTCGTTCATTGTTCTTATCTCTCTTTGTAATATTATTTATGTAGTGTATTTTCAACATAAAACTATGTTCTTAGTGGTGAGCTTGGATGAGTTTCTGATACCTGTGCTGCTATTCAACTTGAAGATGCCTGCCGCCTGTCCCCATCACAGCTCTTCCTCATTGTCTTTCAGGAAGTCTGGCTTTTAGCAGGGTATGAGCCTCCATTGATCTTTGAGGGTTTTCAGTGCGCTGTTCAACTTGAGCATTTATGAGCCAGCTGTATTCAATGCATTGCTGCAAACCACAGATAGTAAATCCTAGGCTTTGTGACTTCAAAGAGAAACATGTATGTCTCTGAGGATTGCGGCTCACCGGTGGTGCCCAGACCAGAAAGAAATATTTAGCCTCTCGATTTATATAGCCTTTAGAATGCTTCTTGCTTTTTTCTCTTTTGAGTTTAAAAGGTTACTTTAATTAGTGTATCGTCTAGCTGGGTTGAAGCAAGTGAATGACTGTTGCAGGAGAGATTGTGAGCCAGTGCAAGTGGTGTGTGCTGTCAGGGAGATGGTCACAGCTGTTGCTTCCTGTGCTTGGATTGTTTTCCCACCGTACACATGGAGCACATGCACATGTGATGGCTTAGTGCTCTGGGTTAGGAGTAAATGTATCTGATCCTGTATGTTGGGAGTTAGAAATACTTGTTGACTTTGCACAAAGGCAACTATTTGGGGAACAGGCAGCAAATTTTTTCATAGGACAGATAGAAATTGTAAGATCAGATATGAAACTTACATGAAGCCCAAACAAGGAAAACATGCTCAGCGAGTCTCTCAACTAACCGAGAACATTCATTGTGTCCATCAAAAAGTAGGAGGGCTGATTTGAAATGAGAAAATCAGGCAACTTTCCATAAAAGTTGTGTCCAAGGGATTCTTAGGAAGGCCGCTCACTGTCTCTAAGCCTTTTCCTTTCAACTGTGTGCCTTCTGGCTGCTTCATAGCAGCATGAAATTACATTAAATTAGAAGACACTTTGGGGTGACACTAATAGCTTGTCTTGATGGCTTTTCACGGTTCAAGGAGCCATGACTGATTTCTACTCAGGGTCTGAGATGTAGCTGGAGACAGCGCAAGGATTGCATTCTGTCGGGCTGTTGCTATTCTCTCCGTCTCTTGACCTTGCACTTGACTTCCTGATGATCTATTATTCACTCTCCTCCTCCTCCTTTCCTTTCTTCTATCCTTCCTAACGAAATTCTAAACCAGAGATCGAGTCAGACATCATACTGGAAGTTGAACTCTGGGCTCTAGCTAATGAGATACAGAATCTTTGTGACCCATAACTTCTTCACTTGTTGAATGGAAAGAGGAAAGAGCAGCCCTTCCAGCGCTGTGGGCACTTCAGGGCCTTGCCGCTGAGCGAGAGTGCCACAGTGCAGGGCCCACCTTCCACTCCCTCTGCGGGTGGGATTTGTGATGGCTACTTTTATATCAACCTGACTCAAGCTAGGGAAAAGGGACCCTTAGTTGATAAAATACCCCGCCAGACTTGGCTAGGGGAGAACCTGTGGTGCATTTACTTATTTATCTTTTGATTTGATTGATGATTCATGTGGCAGGGCTCAGGTTGCTGTGGGCAGCGCCACTTACGGACAAGTGGTCTCGGGTGCCCTAAGAAAGTAGGCTGAGCAAGCAAGCTAGGAACTAGCATTCCTCCATGGCTTCTGCTTCAGTTCCTGTTTCAAGTTCCTGCCTTGAGTTCTGGCCCTGACTTCTCTTAGTGATGGATTGTGACCTGGAAGTGGTCTTCCCTGAGTTGCATTAAGTCATGGTGTTTTAAAATGGCAATAGACCCTTTCTCTTTCATTTGTTGTTATTAGTTTTTTTATAGTTTGAAAAAGGTCCTTACTGTGTAGCCCAGGCTGGCCCCAAGTTTGCAATCCTCCTGCTTCAGCCTCTCGAATACTGTGACTGTAGGTGTGTTCTCTTATGCCTGCTTTAAGTAACAAAACAAACCTCTGCAAAGGAAGCCATTATATTGATATATGGTTATTAAAATACTAAATAAATTTGAGCTGTGATAACATACACATTTCAGTGACAAATGAAACGACATTACTTTTCTGTTGGTTTTGCAGTGTTCAAGTATGATCAACAATTCTAACATGAGATAAAACTAACTGAACTTTCCATGAACACATATGTTACAGATGATCCAAAATACGGCCCTGGATGTTGATTTATAGTCACAGCTGGATGATGCCCTCCTGTTCACGAATGTACTGAAAACACCCATGCAGGTCGTGCTAGCGTGTTTGACTGTATTCATGACTGAATTAAGTGACCTTTGACCTTTGCCCTCAGGCAGTTTGTCCTTGACTAGGTGATTACTAAAAAAAAAAAAAAAAAATCACTAGGTAATTTTTTTTCTCTTTGCTATTTATATGGTTACCAAATGATCTCACATGCTCCTAAATACTAAAAGATTCCCAAATGAATAAAAAAAATGCTAAAATTTCTTTATGATTTGTCTGGTGTCATTGGCCGTGAGAAGAGGCATAGTGCCTGTGCAAACGTGGAGTTGCTTCTCCCTGGGGTGTTTTACCCATGTGCTTTCTCCATAAGGCACATTGCCGACTCCCTGCACATGGCAGACCCTGGGAGGAACTTGAGCACTAGTCTTATTGGCCATTTTAAACATTGAAACCAAAAACAAACACAAAAGTACAGAACTGTGAAGAGTTGGCACTAATAGACTGACAACAGGACCCTTGCTACAGCAGTGAGAGAGGCTCATGTTCAATGGCAAAAGTAAGAGTTGTCTTCCAATCGTAAGTGAATTTAACGAGGAGGTGAGTTCGCCTCTGCCTCTGCTGAGGTCACGGCTTTAAGGGCCTGCACCTGTATATCCAGCTGTGTGTCTGTTATCTTACAAAATGTGGGTGGCAGGACGTGTAAGTCATATATTTTTTTTAAAAAGTTGAAGTAACCTGTATTGGTGTGAAATCCTGAGACAGTTTTTGGCAGCCCGTCCCATCCCTTCTGCCGTTAGCATTTTGAGCCTTATTTCCAGAGCCATATTCCACTCTCTCTAGGCTGCCCTGGATTCACTAAGTCTGCATAGTTCTAGATGCTTCCCATGCTGCTTTCTCCAGAGGGTCTTCTGGTCTTTCTGAGGCTTCTGGATGCCTTCTGAGTATTCGCTGATCCAAATGGAGCTTCACAACTTCCGTTGTTTTAAACACAGCCCATTGACTTAGGAGCTCATCCTGGGCTTAACTCATGCTGGTGTAGATGTCCCTCACCTAGGAGATGACCAGGCAGGACTCTGAGGAAGTGGATCTCCCGTGGGGCCCCTTGTGATATCTGGGGGACATTTTTGGCAGTATGAAGATACTACAGTGTCATACTGTAGTGCCTGCAAAACAGGTAAACAAACCCAAAATAAAACAAGTTGCCACTTTTGTCCAGGAATAGACACAGGATACTGCTGAACACATGCTTAGGACAGTCTGGTAGGACAGTTCATCTAAGCTGTCAGTGGCTTTGGGGACAGCCCTAGGGGAAGGTCACACTCCTGCCTGCTGCTGCCTGTATGGTCCCTTAGCCATGACCACTGGCTGCCCTTCTCGCTTCCGGATTTCAGCGTCCTGATGTCACATATTTCGCTCTCACAAGGTCTTTGTTTCTGTTGTAGCCGTACTCTGGAGTGCCTCCCCTTCCCCGCAGGTAATGGCTCCATGTGATAGATTTATCACTCCCACACTCTGCATGAGGTTCCTTCCTTCCTTCTGACTTGCAGTTATTAAATTCTGTTGTTCCTACAACTTGTAAGTTCAGAGTGATATAGGACCAAGATACATGACTAGTAAACATTTCAGTGAGTGGACAAACGTTTGGGTGATACCACACCTGGAACGGGGCCAGAGCTGAGTATGTTGATGGCAGTGTGTAGCCCACTCTGTCAGGGAGCTTCCTTTCGAATGGATACATCATTCCTGTAAAGACACCATTCTCTATGATGTACATGGTTTGAGTGGTCTGCACTTGATAGTGTCTCTTCATCAGTCTTATTTATCTCCTTTGTGGGTATCAGTACCAATTTCTGGGTGGCTTGAAGCAGTAGCTTCAGATAAACAAGAGATGAGGAGACAGAGCTTTGTGCTAAAGAGGAGCGATGTAAGGGGCAGAGCCAAGGGGGTCAAGGCACTGTCTTTTGCCCTAAGCCTCATTAGCATTAATTTAGAGTAATAAGGGTTAGTTCTCAGCATGCCACAGGAGTAGCTCGTCAAGTAATGTTGTGGCTATTCATCAATTAAAAGGACTTTATGTCTTGGGTGTGTATATCCTGGGACTTGGAGCTGTCAGGGTTCCCAGGCAATCCTGTTACGTACCCAACTTTGAGAACCACTGATATCAATATCTAGGTAGAGCAGAGTTACTCATGCTAACATTTCCAATTGATTCAGTATTTCCTGTCTTGGTAATTTAATACTTTTAGCAATTTTATGATTTTTATGTACATAAAATTAGCACTTGTACTTTGTTCAAATTTATAATTGTGATATTTAATATGTAACTTTTTGGCAAATGACCTTGTATGACCTCATTTCCCCCCTCTCTTCAGCTATCACAGAGAAACAGCTGACAATCCTTCACGTTGGAGGAAGCTGGGAGGAAACCATTTTTCAGATAGTGTGCCATAATGTACAAATTTAGAACTTCTCCTTGGTTCCCATGCTGCCTCGCCCATTTTCCCACTCTCTCAGCCCCTTGCTTACCAGGACCAAGAGGAAGAGCCCCATAGCCCCTGAAGAACTTCCAGAAATCTCTTTGTTATTTTCTGATTTCCCATGTAGCTCTGCATGCCTCCTTTGTTATCAGTGAGCTGGCTAAGATGACAAGTGAAGGGAATTTGGGTCCTTTATAGTCATTTCTGCCTGCTACCCAGCATCCTCCCCGGCCTTCCTATATGCTTTTTGTTCACCTGAAATACGTTTCCAAATAGTACTGAGAGGTCTTGACCACCTTGCTTGTGAGCGATCGCTCTCGCTATTGTTTTAACTGCAAGAGCTGAAAATGAAAAGCGTCGTTGTATGCTACCGTCTGTCTAGCACCTAAACCTGCTCTTTAAGAATCTGATTGTGGATGCTTAGAATCCAGCAGCCTTGCCAGCGAGTAGGTAGGCATTGCTGTAGAAGAACGCACTGGGTAAAGTGCAGTAACACCCAAGACCAGAATTTACATATTCAACGTTATAGAATTTGAGGTTACTCTATTCTGTTTCATTTAAAAAGAAATGCCAGAGTAGGAGGATATTGTGCGAATGATGCAGATAAGCCTCAACCTCCCATTTCTTCGATGTGTGAGCACATATCAAAATATCAGGGCTAAGGCTACTTTTGTGTTGTACATCTATAGAATGAGGATCTGGGCTGGAGTTTCCCAAATACCAGAAAACTTTACCAGAACCAAACATGAACTAAAGTGGATTAAAAATTGACAACATGGCTCGTGTTGTACTTCCTGACAGAGTACTTGTTCAGTACAGGCTAGATCCTGAGTTTATCTTTAGCTAGAAGACAATAAAAGGGTTGTCAAGAGATGTTTAGGGGAGATTTATAAGTGAAAATTAATTTTTTACATTGTCAAATCTAGGAAATTTGGTTGAAAACCCCATATTATTGCCATTTGGAAGATAGGCAAAATTTTAATTTCTAATATTTATCTTAGTGTGATCTAAAAGACAATCTCTCTCCTCTCTCTTTCTCTCTTTCCCTCTCTTTTTCCTTCCATCCCTCTCTCCCTCCATCCCTCCTTCCTTTTCCTTCTCCCTCTCCCTATGTCTCTGTCTCTGGTCTCTCTCCCTTTTCCGGAATTACTCATGATTTAGAGATTACTGTAGAGAATGGAGTTTTGTGAAAGTTTGTATTTGAGCCTCAGCATTTCTGTTTCTCTAATAAATTTTAGTAAACTTGGAAGCTGGGCAGGGCCTTAGAGACTATCCCATTATCGGACCACACAGGACAATTGAGAACGCTGAGCCCTGGCTTGGCATCTCTGCTGTCCGTCAGAGCAAGGTCACCAAAGCCAAGCCTGACGTTCTGATTCTAAATTGAACGCACTTTTCTTCACTTCAGAGTAAGCACTATAGTTAGTACCTTAGGTTGGTGTCTTCTAAAACTAGTTTGAACTTAACTTGGAAGTATAAATAGTACTCAGAAGGGTCCTGTATCTTCCACTAGGGATCAAAAGCAATTGGAGAAGAAAGAAAAGGCAACCATAAAAAGGGCTAATTAGCTGATCTCAAGATGGGCAAATGATCTTTTGTGTTGGGGGCCTTGAGAAACAGCACAAAGTTAATGAGCTATTACACGGGGCAGTAGGAGCCAGACTTTTTACCAATTTCTGTGATCTAAGGACTTTTGAAAGCTTTTGAAGGTTTTGTATCTGAAAGGTATACTGACAGGAGAATGTGGGCTCCTATAATAACATCTCTTCCATGTAGGGAAACTGAGTCACGGGAGGTACAGGAATCTGGATGGGTCACTATCGGCTTCTGCATGCACACTCAGGAAAAGAATAAGAGCTACACTGCCAGACACCTGCTGTTCCCATATGCTAAGCACCTGGGCTGGGTTTTATTTAGACTTATATGCCCAGTGCTCTTCCCAAGAAAGAGACCAAGCAAGAAGGAAGGAAGTATGAGACTTCCAGTAGAGGATGTTACTCATCTGAGCCTCCAGAACTTTTCCCTCCAGTTCCTTAGGTGGGTGATAACTGCTATATCCATGGACTGCAGGTGGGTCCTAGAGGGGATTAACAAAGAGAGGGTTGTTAGGTTAGGGGGCTTCTCCCTAAGATTGCTCACCATCATACTGACAGATGACAAAACATCTCCTGGAAGCTACAGAATCTGCCATATAGCTTTCAGATACAACTGCTCTGTGGATTCCTATGCCTCTCTTCTCCTTCAGCCCTAATCACCCCATATAAACTCTCCTTAATTGTGTATTCAGGTTGCCATCTGCTTCCTGCTGAGACCCTTACTGAGGCACCTTCTTGGGGTCTTCCACTTGGGTGAAATGGAGCAGCCAGAGACATTATGAAGATAACCATAAGCCGTCCTTGAGCTCCAAACATATTCAGCATTTAGGATGTCATGCCATAATAAGGGGCACACGTCCCCAAAGATACTTCGAACAGGTGACTTTATGTTGTAGTCAGAATGCTTTCTTTTCTGCTCTATGGGAAGCCCTGTATGAGTAGCAGGGTTGAAAATTAGGAATCGTGCATTATGATGACTACCCATATAGCTAATTATAGTGTACTTAACTGTATAAGATGAAAAATGGGCAGTGCAGGGAAACAGAAGGGTATAATGGATCTGTCCATCTAGGAACTTCAGATTTATCTTGTATGTTCTAATTTTAGATAAGTATGTATTCTTCTCTTTAGTTCTCGAAGTTTCCCACGCATCCAGTGAGTTATAATCCCCTCTCTGAGAGTTTTTAAAAGCTGCTGCAAAAGGCATTTCAAGCACCTAGAAAAGGCTCTCTAGCAACAGAAAAGGCTCATTCTACAGGGACCCTTGTGATGCAGGCACTTTGCTGATCACTGTGGACTCAGTAATGAATAGTACTTGATTTGTGCTTTCAAGGAAATCACAATATGTTGGGAAAATAGAAGTCTAAACAAGTAATTATCATACGAATTGTAAAGTATTATTAGCATATATAGTGGCTGTATGTACGTGAGGGTATACATAGCTGGACTTTGACGACTTTTTGGGTTGTTTTATCTTCCACCTTCCTCTATCTTCTTTCTCCTACCCTTTCAACTCCCTAACACTAATAAGAGAGAGAAAAGGATAGAGAGGAAAGGAAAGAGATCCTTGAATAAAGCCGGGGTTGGAAAGGGGGTGGGCATTGTTCCTAGACTACCTTCTGCTGATTAGGGGCATCCAGTGCCTTGGAGTAAGTTTGATCTTTGCCATTAGGATATCTAATATTCCTTCTTGTTTTTCCTTTGTGCATGACTACTTAACAGGCCATGAACAATAGCAGCTAACAACAACCCACCCCACTCTCAAGGCCCTAGCATTCATACACCCTCTAAAAAGTCCCAAGAATTCCAGATATCACACAATCACAGAAACTCTCTGCAGCTGGCAAAATCACCCCCGTCAGAGCATGAGGAAAATCTAGCTCTTGTGGACAGTCTGAAGCAGCCCCATATCCCACACCTGGGATTAAAGTGACAATATATTCTTATACCATTTCTGTGTTTTTAAAAGAAACTAAAATTTAGAAATTCTCACTAAACTTAGGTCTGTCAGGGAACAGCAAAAAGGTTGGTGAGTGACAGGAAGTCCATGAGTTGGGTTTTGAAGGACAGCAGAGAGGGCAGGAGGATGAAGGAGAGGATGGGGCTTTTGTGTTGCCTGATGGGTTTGGGATGGAGTCAAATACATGGTTTAGCCCATAGCTGGGTAGCCTTTGGAGGAATGCCTGGACTTGAGGCCAAATATAAAATGGTAATCTAATCCTTAAGACTTATTATCACTTAGAATAATATGGATTGTACACATTCTAAAAATATTAGAGATATGTATGCAAACTGAAAACAGTGTTTAAAAAAAATCATTGGACGTTTAGTGGGAAAGTGTGCCATCTTGTAGCAATGCTCCAAATTTAGCGTCATCATTTATGTGTGAATTTTGTTTTTATTTTATTTAATGTATATGTGTGTTGTCTGTCTGAATGCATGTATACATGTGTATGCATGCATTGCATGTCTGTGTTTGTGAATGAATACATGTGTGTGTGTGTGTGT
>NW_022196897.1:121241459-121245226 GCF_008632895.1 Mastomys coucha
TGTGTGTGTGTGTGTGTGTGTGTGTGTGTATGTGTGTGTGTGCATATACCCATGAAGGCAAGAGAACAGTGTTGGATCTGCTAGAGCAGGAGTTACTGTACCACCTGACCTGGGTACTCAAATCAATATGGGAGCCTTGGGAAGAACAGCAGGTTTTTCTCTTTCTTCTCTTTTTCTTTCTGATGGTCTAAATATACTTTCACTGGTACCTTGAGCACCCATCAGTTCTCCGTTTCTGAGTCCCCCATCCCTGCTCGTACTTTATCTGCCCCGTGTCTGATCTCCACACTGGAATAGCTCAAACAGCATGGCCTCCTTCTCTCTTTCTCTTCTCCACCTTTCTCTTCCAGACACCTCCTGAGATTTATAACTTTGCTGCCTGGGGCTTTAACTTTAGTATGAAGGTCTTCCAGCTTCCTTTTTGAGTCCATTCTTGTTTTATTAATGAGACTAAAAACCCTGAGGTTTGCCCCATAACTTGATCAGATCTCCTGGAGCTTAAGTGCCAAGTTCTAGAATTGCGCTTGGCTTCCGTGCCCTACAGGGACTCGGCTTTGTCTGTCCTTCCTTTTCTCATTTGTTGCTCTAGCCTCTCACTGCTTTCACCTTCTCTTGGTTTGTACCTGAGCAACCAAAACTTCCTGGCTCAAAACAACAGCCAGCATTTCAAGTGCCTGTGGGTTGACTGGTCTCAGCCGGGCAACACAGCTCCGTGAGAGACTGAAGCAGTTGCTGTTCTTTGTGGTTGGAATGTTTGAGATGACTCATTGAACATGAGCAGTTGAGTTCAGTGTTGAGCTCAGCTAGAATGTCTCCGGTCTTTTCTGTGCTGCTCCCTTCATGTGGAATGGAAGAGGCACTAGGTGATCAGGGGTACCATCATAAAGTGCAAAAGCAGAAGCCACTAGTGCCCTTAAGAGAGGAACACCTGGATGGCAAGTCCCATTGCATTCTGAAGGCCACCCCAACCATAGAGCGAGGTTTGAGAAGAGGGAAAATAGACTTGATTGATATCTTAACAGGATGAGGGCCATATAATTTGTACTGGTTTTTTTTTTTTTTTTCAGCCTAGTCTGTCATGTCTCTTAGTATCCACTATTACCCGCTCTGGAAACTTTTAGTTAAGTGTTAATCACCAATTGTCTGTGGCCACTGTGTCTCTGTTCAAATGCTCCCAGGAGACACTCATGTTTGATTCCGTCTGCCCAGCAGTTATCTGTGGTTCAGAGGGGCAAGTGTGGGCTGCTGAGGGTTTTTGTTTTCTTTTGAGGCGCTTAGGGTAGGCATGTTGTTTGAGAAGAGCCATGATCAGTGTTGGCAGATGAGTGGAGATGATTTGCACACTGAGGGTTATTTGCAGGAACTCACGCTGTCTGCCCATCCAATTTCACATTCCTTTCCTAGGCCAGAAAGCCCCACCTGACTCTTCTTACTTCTACCTTCCCTGCCGCCATTCTCTTCCTCAATTTCCAGGATCATGTGGTTTTTATTATTATTGTTGTTATTGTTGTTAATATTGTTACTGTTGTTATTATTTTAAGTTTCTCTATTTTTTTTTTTTTGGACATTATCTTGTTATTCACAGACTGGCTTTGAACTTGGCATCCTCCTGCCTCAGCCTGTCCTGTGCTGGGATGATAGGCATTAAGCACAATTCCAATCTCTTCTTTTTACCCAGCATCCTTCCCTGCCTCTGAGAAAAAGGCTCTCTTCATTTCCTGCTTCGATCTGCCTGGCAACTTCTAACTGATGACTTTGCTCTAAGTGCAACTCTTACTTCTTAAGAGGTGCTGTAGGTCCTATCTATCTTTGCTCCAGGCTCTAGAGAACAACGGAATGGGACTGCCTTCTTCTGGGTTAGGCACTCATGGAGTATTTATTATTTATGTCAATTAAAATTAGTAGGCAGTTGCCTTGAAAACAAAGGATTAGTCGAGGGTCTACTTATCACCTTGACAACTTAGGAGTCCTCTCTTTTAGGGAACTAAAGCTTAGTTTCTTGGGTGGCCTCTGCCATTGGAGGTGGTCATTGACACTTTGCCCCAAGGAAGATCATACGAAAAGGATGGAGAAAGCATGTGTTCTGACATGTAGCAGAGAGTCCTGCTTGGAGTGTAAGTCATTGGACTAAAGGCCATCATTTCCCCCTCTTGCTTCCGTCTTCCTGTGGCCCCAGGTCTTATCCCTGAGATCACAGTGATGATGGAGCTGTGATGATCAACAGCCTAGGACTTCTCATTCCATTTCCAGCGATTGTCCCATGAAGCCAGTGACTTGTTTGACTATAAGCTAAAAGTATTGGTTTGGTTATGATTTCGGATGTCATGTGCCTGGGAGTCCACTCTTATGAGATAAGCCTAGGTGTAAGTTTTGTTCTTCTGTAGAATGCTGTCTGTCTAAAAAGAACATTAGTGGATGAATCAAAACGGAGGGGGTGAGGGACACAGAAAGCTGCAGTAGGAGGGGACTGTGATTCCCTCTAGCTCGAAGACGACGAATAAATTCTTAGGGATTTTCAGTCTCTATTTTCAGGTAACTTGAATAAAAGAGAGAACTTCTTCCTTATTGTCATTAAAAATAAGTGATTTATTAACTGTGCATTGTGTGCAAGGGGTGCAGTAAAGAAGCCACCAAATTAAAAAAGAAATGGCCACTCTATGATTAAGAGGAAGGCTGATAAGAGTGAGAGAGAGAGAACAACCAGAGGTGTCTGGAAGACTCCAGAGCAGAGAGGAAAAAAGGAGAATGGACATGGCCAAGGCTGTTTGCAAGGGAAGGCAGCACAGAGAGAAGAACAAGACAGAAAAGTGAGAATAGCAGATTATAAGGATGCACTGAGGGTGGCGAGGCCCTGAGCTGGGGAGGCCTGGGAGTTTAGGGTATGGGGGAGGTGAGAAGGCCCAGGCAAGCATGGTGGTTGATATACAATCACAGGTATATATCAGTGGAGAGCCATCTGTCCCTTCTGCCCAAAGCAAGGGAGATGACTCTTTTTGGTAGATGGGAACCCACTTCATAAGTTCCTGAGGAGTGCTGGCTTTTCTCTAACTACCAAAAATCCTTCTGTAGTCCAGCCTGAGCGAAGGCAAGACTGTCCTTTCTGGACACTGTCACTGCCTAAGACCTAACATGTATGAAATGCTGTGTCGTGTCTGTGGAGCATGTAAAGTGAATACGAGTTGGCACGTGTTCTTAAAGTGACTACTGCTCAGCCATGCAGAAGGGGCATGTGGTATAGGAGCTGAATGGAGGGTTTTGTAGAGGCCAGAATGTGAGCAGAGTGTATGGATAAGTGCATTTAAGAGTGCCCTAAGTCGTGCAAGAGAGGGAGGAGAGGACGTTCTAGGCTGGGAGAGTATTATTTAGGAGATTTAAAGTGACAGAATACCCGTTTCCAATGTCAGTGAAGGAGTGTGGGGGAGGAAAGGGAGCTACAGGTTGGCCAGCTATAGAAAACTCCTTTGGAGACAGGACACAGGGACTGAGTGTTGGCCATCATGTACTCTGCAGTTTTTGGTAAGGTAGTTTTGGGGAGATGAGGCCAGAGCTATCAATACCACTTGGGATATGGTTGTACTCTGCCACAGGGTGGGGGGTGGCATTAGAAGAGGGAGAGGGAGGGAAGGGCAGGGGAAGGACAGAGGCAAGGAGAAATGGAAAGAATGAAAACAGGAATATGAAAATATTTGGGTCAGTCGAATCCCGGCAGCAGCTGCGGCGGCTCAAGTCTTCGGTAGCTCTTTCTGTCTCCCTTTCGTTTCCGGAAA
>NW_022196897.1:121246207-121335545 GCF_008632895.1 Mastomys coucha
AGCAGACCAAGTCCCATCCGTCCTAGGCACCCAGTTTGGGGGGTGCCTGTATTTTTTTTTAACGACACCCCTACTCCTCATCCCTCCCCATCCCATGGTGCCAACTTCTAACCACAATAGTGACTCTGTGCTTGTCTGTTTAGTTCTGTGTGTAAATGAAATTTGGAAATGACCTTCCCTGCACCAGCTGGTTGCCCTCCCCTTTCCCTTGATCTTGGCCACTCATGGAAGCAGGACCAGTAAGGGACCTTCAATTTAAAGAAAGAAAAGAAAAGAAAAAACAATAAAAAGGCTAATTAACAAAAAAAATAAAAAGAAAATATTTGGATTTTTAATGGGAAGACAGAAAAATGTGCCTATGGTCACTAGTGTCCAGGCTGACTGTGGGTTTGTTGAGAGATAGAGGGAGGAGGCATAAAGTAGTATATAACCATAAATCATAGGACTTACGGCCCAGTGAACACAAATTTAGAGCTTTATTGAGCATTCCATTTGTCAGCTTCCCATCACTAGACATACCCCCAAGACTACAACTTAAAAGAAGTAAGGTTTTGCCTGGGGTCAGAGTGTCCTAAGTTTAATCCCGTGGTCACTTAGTCACCTTGTTTTGGTTAGTCATAAGGTCAAGACCAGGAGTGTTTGGTGAGAAGCGGTTCTCCTGTAGCATCTGTGAAATAGAGGAACCAGCAATGTCACATAAACCCTTTGGTGCCACATCCTCAGCCACATAACCTCCATTTATGGAGGCTCCACTATTTCCGTTAGTACCAAGCCGAGGACCAAGCCCTAAACACAGAAACTCCTGGGTGATGGCCAAGACAGAAACTAAAGCAGTATTTAGCAGAGAAAAACAAAACTAAACTAAAATGCAACAAACGAAACCAACGCCTGTCTTCAAACACTGACATCCAGTTCATCAGTATATGATTGTATTTGACCCAAAGGCAGCCAGTTTAGACTGCCTTCATCATTCCCTTCTGGTCTAACTCCTGGCTTCTTTTGTCTGGATTCTCTAGGAGCCTGCTGGCTAGTTTCTCTGTGGGTGCTGTCAACCACCTGAGAGGATTGTCGACAAAGCAGTCTGGGTGAGTCTTTAAAAATATGTCCAATGATGTCCTTCCTTCTGCTCTGAACCTGCGGTGACTTCCTGCCTCTTTCACAATGTAAGCCAGGGCCCTAACGAGAGTCTTGTGGGCTGGCATGGCCCCTTCCTTGTAGCCTCTGACTTCTGATACTACCCACTTTGTCCGTGCCCTGCTGGCTACCCTTACCAAATGCTGTTATTCACTCATGTCCTTCACGGGCCTTTTCACGTTCTTTCATTGACTGAGTCACTTTCTTTACAATATCTTTAGGTTAATGGCCTAACCTCCTTAAAATTTTTGCCATGTGGGATCTTGTTTCACTTAACTGCTTTTTTTGTTTGTTTGTTTGTTTGTTTGTTTTTGTGACAGGGTTTCTCTGTATAGCCCTGGCTGTCCTGGAACTCACTCTGTAGACCAGGCTGGCCTCGAACTCAGAAATCCGCCTGCCTCTGCCTCCCAAGTGCTGGGATGAAAGGTGTGCGCCACCACTGCCTGGCTCACTTTCCTGTTTTAATATTAAAATCCTTGAGATTTGTAATCCTACCTTCAGGATCTGTTTGTATTCAGACCATATCCTTATGTCTGCTGTCAGTGCCTGCTCTAGGATGTAGTTCCATGAGAGCAAGGGAGGTTCATGTCAGTATCATTGCTATGGCATGAAGTGTGGGCCAAGCATGCAGGAAACATTTGTTTCCAGATGCAACATAGTCATTTAGAGATGCCTTTTTGATTGGACTTGTGATTTCCTTGAGATCAGCTGTCGGTAATTATCTTTATACTGTCTTTGCTCAATCAATGTTGGTTAGTGGATAGAATCTGAAGCTTGAAATCCCAGCCTTTGGTTCTATGTAGTTCCAGAAAGTTTCCTTACTAAATAGACCGTTTAAGAAATGTTAGAGGAGAAGTGGTATGGTGTTGCATACCTGTAATCCCGTCGCTTAGGGAGTGGAGGCAGGAGGATTAGAAGTTTAAAGTCATCTTCAACTGTACTGCAGATTTGAAGCCAGTCTGGGTTATAAGAGATTATGATTTAAAACAAAACAAAAGCAAACAAACAGAACTCAAAATGTTAGATCTGAGCTAGCATGAGATACATAATGACAGTGTCTCAAAAGAAAAAAAATTTCAAAACAAAAATGGGGCTAGAAATGACTGGGTGGACAATAGGAGAGTAATTTGGTTCAGTGAGCTGAGCTTCCACTGTGCAGGCTAGAATCCACACAGCAGTTTGCCATCTCTTTTATCATTATTATGATGATTATTAATTGGATGCTCTTTCAAAATTTGGACTTTAAGCTTGCATCTGATGCCTTAGGAGATTATGCTAACCAGGGTGCAGAAATTACTGGGGCTGACCGTAACTATTCATGGCCAATTAAGGAACAGCGTTGGCAAGAAATTGGGGGCGGATATAGTAGTGCATTGTGGGAGTTCTAGTCGCTGTGGTTCCTATGTTGGCATTAGCTGACTGAGCTTCCTTCTGTAGCAGGGATGTTGATCTTCCTACCTGGAGACACATTTATAAACCACAATAATGAACAACCATGAGGGATTTAACTTTGAGGAGAGAAAAAAGAGAACAAAGTCAAGAAATCGCTTTTATTTGCAAAGCTTTGCATGAGAGGCCTTCGGAAGGCCGCTTTTGTTTAATTTTGGTATCAGTTTTCTTTCTTCCCAGGGGATGGAGATGGTTTTTGAAAAAATGCATGCAGAAAATCAGGCTGTGGGAGAGCAGAAATGAATTTTGGAATGTTTCCAAAGGATAGAATTCCCCCGAGAAGCAGGGTTACTGCACTGAAGGCCTGTCACAAAAGGGAGTGTCAGTCACAGACTATGCCTGCTGTCTCATTCCTGACATAACTGGTGGCCAGTTGTGAGGGCTTATACTTTTACATAGCATTTTAAAAAGGATTTAAGATGGAAGGGAAATAACACACACACACACACACACACACAACACACACACACAAATGTGTGCGAGTGCACAGTGGGGCTGAGTGTGGGTATGGGTGCGGAAGAATAATGAAACAGTAGTCGGAAATGCCGTTTCTTAATTTTAGATTTTAAGGGTTTAACTGGTTCTGAGATGTTTGGGATCTCCCTAAGTGGTAAAAATCCTGTGCAGCCCTCGTTTTCAGACACCATGACTGGGTGCGAGTTGCTGCAAAGAAAAGTTGAAATGAAATTCAGTCCTGGAGAGCAAGGCTGCAGGTGTGCAGAGTCAGGAGTTCCTGGCTCAAGCGCACACTGCTGGTCGCTTAGGTCTTTAAGTAGACAGCACCTGTTCCGCCCAGCTCTCCCCGCAAGCACCCCGGCTTGGCTTCTTGGCTCTCAGATGCCTTCTGTTTGCACTTATTTTTGTCTCTCTGTTTAAAGATGACAGCTTCCTTCAGAAGTGGAGTATGGAATTGTATGTCCAGGGTGGAAGTAGAAGTATTTCTTTGGTGACCACAGCGATATGAAGCAGAAAATCCAAGCTACTGGGCTCTGAAAGTCTTTGTGTGTCCTTTATGGACATTTCAGGAGTCTGGGAGAGACGAGTGGTTTAAAATAATTCTCTCCAGAACGTAAAAGGAGTTTTTGTTTGTTTGTTTTTGATTAGGAAAATATACGGTCATATCCTGATTTTGTTTTTGGAATGTTGGTTTTTGATAAGTGACCTAATTTTTTAAATGTGGGTTTAGCGCTGAAAAGTGGCTCAGCGGTAAAGAGCACACAATGCTTTTCTAGAGGACCCCAGTGCTTCTGACTGGGTCACAACTACCTTTAATTCTCCTTCCAAGAGACACACAGTGCCCTTTCTGGCCTATGCCAGCACTTAAAATGTGTAAGCCTGGCTAGGCACTCCCCTCCCCCGGACACACACACAATTAGAAATGGAACAAAATAAAGTCTTTCAGAAAGTCTGGCTCTTCATTCTTTCTAAATTCACAGTGGTCACTTTGGCTGGCTAAGGCAGGGATCAGGAGTCTTTCTCTCCCCTGTTGGTTGTTGTCTAGGGTTAGTACTCATCTGTTCCCGAGGTTGTGCAAGGAAGAAGATGAAGAGAAGACACTCAGAAACCTCAGTCGTATTTGTACTCTGTCCCTACCTTCAAGTCATTTTCCCTTCCAGCTTCTCCTTTATTCCCCTGGCCACATACCCTCCCCACTGAGTGGTCAGTGTTCAGCTCTGAGCTAGCTACAGTGAGTGGAGTGAGCATAGACGCTTCTCAGTATGGAGGTGGCACCAAATGCTCAGTGTTTTGTAGTAGGAAAACATTAATGCCAGCTCAGTTCTATCGGGTAGTCTCACATAGTGGTGTGAGGGTCCCTGTAGCAGCTTTGGCGAAATACTATCTCGACCAGTACATGAAGAACGAACGGAGCCCTCTGGACAAATCCTGTTTGTGTTCAGATTAGTATGTGATTAAGAGCTGGGACTTTGCAGAAGAAACTCCACGTTGTAGAGGCCGCACTTTATGTTGGGGTTGTTATTTCGGAACTTACTGCTAATTTCAAGCACCTGAAATTGAAGTTTGAGCATCAAAGTTTAGTGGATGTGTTTGTATTTACCAGCTTTTATGGTGCCACCTTGTGGCTACTGAGCATGTGGGATTTAGTGTTGACTAGGTCCAGCCAGGGGGAAGGCTGCAGTGCTTGATGAACTTTGACACCTTGAGGGGACGCCTGCTGATTCAGATTCAGATTCACATCACATGTGACCAGGCTCTGGAGAGTTTCAGAGCAGCAGTTCCAGGACCATTTGATGGGATCAAGCATAGTTGCAGATGCGTAGTACACATGGGGCAGGAGTCAGGGAGTGAGGGGATGAGGTGGCTGGTGAGTCGGCGTCAGGTCAGCAAGCACACATGGGAATGTTGAAATTGTAGAGATCATTTGAGCAGAAAATTGCACCGTCTGTGGATTTTAGATACTTCATGACTCACCCTTAAATTCTAATCATATGCGATTGTAAGCATAAAGTTTTGTGATGTCAGAGTGCTTGTGGGGTGTTTTTTGTTGTTGTTGTTTTTGTTTTCGAAGGCCCAATTAGCCATTTTGGAAGAGAACATAATATACATGCTCTATCTAGTGAAGAGGTTGGATAGACTATTCAGTTGTAACACTGGAGGTAATTTGATTGGGACTTGAACTTGGAGGTCTGTGGTTAAACCAGTTGTGTGAAATAGGAGTTAGATGAAGCTCAGCCAGTTTTCTTCATCTTGGGACTTTGGGAGCGTCAAAGGTGCTGACAGATTTAAAGTGTGCAGGGTAACATTACTCCGAACTTTAGTTCTAGAAATAATCTTTACAGTTGGGCGAGATGCATCCTCAGGAACGGCATCCGTTATGTATTGCCATAGTAAGATCTATAACCAGCAACCCCAAAACTTGAGGGGAAGGCAATAATGAAAGCATCGGTGCGGAGTCCCTGGGAGAGCCTGCTCAGTGGTTAAGAGTGCATAGCTTGCCGCCCTGGCAGAGGGTGGAGGTTCAGTTTCTGGTGCTCACAGTAGGGAGGACACTACTGCCTATATCTCTAGTCCCAGTGGGCCTAAGGCCTGTGACCCCCCCTCCACATATAATTAAAAATAAAGTAAAATAAAAACTGTTTGCAAAATTAAAAAAAAAAATTAGCTGGGCATAATGGTGCATGCTTTTAGTGCCAGCATTTGGGAGGCAGAGGCAGGAGGATCCCCAGGTTTGAGGCTGTCTTGGTCTACAGAGCAAGTTCCAGGGCAGCCAGGGCAAACTTTATTTTGAAAAACCAACACCAGAAACCAGATTGGACTTATTTATTTCATTTTGGCTATGTGCATTTATGTATGTTGTATGTACGTTCACCATGTGCCTGCCTGGTGTCTATGCAAGTCAGAAGGAGGGGCTGAACCTCCTTGTACTGGAATTATGGATGATCGTGAGCCTCTGTGTAGGTGCTCGCAACCAAACCCTATTCCTACAAAAAGAACAGTAAGTCCTTTTAACTGCTGAGCCATCTTTCAAGCCCTGACGATACCTAATTTTTTTTAAATGTCCCTATCCTGACAATTTAGAGGTTCACCTGCTTCTTCATCGGGGCTTAGCTGACGTCCGCTGACAGCAGTAACTATCACCTCCTGTGGACTGGGCAAACAATTCTGTCCTAGGGCGGGTTGGCCTATGTGTCTACGTTGTGAGTGAGGATGGCTTTAGCCAGTAAGACTGAGGTCACTTATTTCTGTGGTGTTTGTCTTTCATCCTTAGGCATACTCCATCTGGCATGTTTGCTTAGGTATGACACAGGAGCAAGAATGGAAGGGGACGAGCTTGCTGCATGAGGACTTCCATTGCCTTTACTACTTTATATCATGTTTGCTAATGTCCTCTTGGCCAAAGGCAGGTGTGGCCTGTGACAGTGGAGGATGGCACTTGAAGGTTACATGGCAGAGGGTGTGGTCACAGGAAAGGGGAAGAATTGAGCTTGTTCTGCAGTCAGACCACCCTAGACTAAGTCTTGCTGGATGAGATCACCGTCAACTGAGTGAGGAATGAGGTCAGACTTTCTTCTCTGCCTCGACCATAGATTGTACTTTTAATTCTGGTAAGCAGCCTCACAAATAGACATCTGGGCCATGTCAAGGAAGAGACGGTTGATCTGGATCTGTAAAGGGTTTTTGTTGTCTTTGTGTGGGATCAGCCCAGTCAAGGGCTGAAAGGAGTGCAGATCTCGTGTAGTTATGGGGTTACATCATGTCAGAAGGAAATGAGAAAAACAGAGGCATGGAGAAGATCACTGGCCTATGTAATGCCAAGCAGGCAGCTAGAAGCTAAGCTGGCTCTCAACCCCAGATTCTCTCTCAAGCCATTAAGGGCTCTAACGACCTTAAAGAAGGTTTGTTGGATGGTGGAAGGACTAAAATGTGTTCGTAGTCTGTATTGAAAGGAGAAACCCCATCTCCTCCGAAGGGCCTGTAATGTATGAGATTTTTAAAATAGGAAGATCAGAGAGGAGCAGGGCTGTGTTTGTCTCTGGAAAGCCGAAGCTTGCTAAACTGTGGTTGCCCATCTTTGGGAATCTAGTTTTGTTTTCTGTTTTCCTCTCCTTCCCCTTCCTTACCCGTCCCGATACTTCATGAGGAGAAGTGAGCATAGGACTGCTGAGAAGAATCTGGGTTCTACTTCCTGCTTTGTTGAATAGCCTATGAAATTGTAAAGGTTGATCTAGCCTTCTGGAATAGGGCATCGCCAAATTTGGCTTAACGTTGAGAGGAACAGTTTGAGCTGAATAAGTAAAATTTGGGTAATGAAATTCTACCTATTTAAGCACTATCAAATAAACTTTATTTTGGGGGGGATAGAAATACTTTTGAAGTATTAGATTTTAAAGAATGTATTTAGCAGAGAATAATGGGAAACATTGAGCCCCTAGTTCTTGTGTATTTTTGGTGATAGGAATAGACCCAGAACCATTCTTAGGCCAGGCAAGTGCTCACCAGTAAGCTATAATCCCAACCACAGTTTGCATTTTTATTTTGTTTTTTTTTTTTGTTTTTTTGTTTTTTTTAAGGACAGGGTCTTGTGTGCTGCATATCTGAGGCTGTCCATGAATTGTCTCACCAATGCTGGATTTAAGCTGTGAGCCACCATCCCTGGAAGCCTTATCCTTTTAGTCCTTGGGTTTTGGGCTGGGCAGTAACAGAGCCCTGTGCTTGTGAGGAGCCAGTGAGTGTGAGAACGCACATCACCCTGTACCCCTGCTTATCACTGCTAGAGCGTGTGGGGTCACCTGTCATTTCAGTGGTGGTAGGAAGACTCATGCTTTAAGTTGTTGGATCTTATTCTAAGAGTGTTTAAGCTTCTTGTTGGTTACTTTCCTGCTGTACTCTGGGGCTGTTTAAAGTGCAGCTTTGTTCATTCTTCCTGCTCCCGGGCTGCATTGCCCCAGGGGCATGGCACCTGGGTAGATTGGGGGACTGAGCACTGGTGAAGGCTGTCGTGGAGAAAGATCCAGGGTACCCTCTGTGTCTCTAACCTTAGTACCTGTAGGAATAGCTGTGTCGATGTCATGGCTTCCACCCTCTCCTCTCGGAAGCCCATGCCATTCTCATCAGGTGGCTCCTGGCTCCAAGCCTTTAATAGCACCACACCCTGTTATCAAACCCATTCCTCCCCTCTTCTGTCCTAGTTGCTGGCCACTGACTGCATCCTTGAGCTGCCTGGAAGTTGCCTTTTTATCATTACAATGTTTTTCCCTGTGAAAATTTGCTTCTTGAAATCTACCTTGAGGACAACATCCAACTGTTTAGTTTATTTTGTTGGTCAAAATGGTGGAAATGTCATCTAGCCATTGTGAATGGTAGTTTTAAGAGTCCGGGCTCCAGTTCTAGCAACACCACTCCTGGTTAGTGCAATTCAGCATGCTTTGTAACCTTGGTGGGACACACTTTTTTCACCTAAACAATGAATGTGTCTGTGCTGTCTCAACTTGGGTTTCCTGGGATCTGGACTCTCATCTAGAGGTCATGGGATAGAGGTTCACTCTGCAGTGCTCTAGATACCCAGCCTGTGGAGGGGAGGGCGGACAAAGGGTGGAGCTGAAGGAGAAGCTGAGCTGAAATTCAGGCTTTACAGAAGGTAGCAGGGAGACTCTTTTCACAGGTATTAACTGTTAGTGGTACTTAACCATGGGGAACAATGGAGGCCTATCTCTGCAGAGGCTCTTAGTCTTCTGTCAGCCTCACTCAAACAACGTGGGAACTACCTTTTGGTCCTGAAGTAGAGTCTATCCACTAGACCACAGTGACTATATCCAGTCTTTATTCCCTAAGACTCCTAAGGTTAATTTAGCATTGAATTTGCCACAAGTCCTTCCAGTGCCCATCCTTATTCCTGTTATGTAACCTGGGTGTTAACTGTGTATCCTTGCATCATTTCTCAGACTCCTGAAGGGGCTGAGGTTTCTGTTTTATCACAGACCTAAGGTCTTGCCAGGTTAAGTGTCTTGCTCCAGGCTACTCATTCAATAACTGATGGAGAAATCCTCCCATGGGGCCCACCAGCTTTACCATGAGCCAAGCCAGACTTTTAAATGAGATATTTGAGCGACTTAAACGGCAGTCGGGGAAACCTCCTGAAAATATCTCCAGCAAAGTGTAGGTGTTGTTTTAGTAGAAACATTTCCTCTGTTGCCATAAAAATCTTCTCCCAAATGGCTTTGTGAGAGCAAAGCTGTGCAGGCTCTGCTGGTGTTTGTGAAGGGAACCGTATGGCTCAGCCACAACACAAATGATTTGTTCTCCTGGCCGTGTTGCCACAGCAATTTGATTTCTGGAATCCCCAGTGAGCGAAAAAGATCTAAACACATAAGTTTCTTCATAATTAGATGTTTAAAGAAGAGCCAAGAGGAGGAGTCGGGAACCCAGGTACATTTTTCATTCCGTGAGTGATCCTAGACTTGAGTGTGCACACTCAGGGGTAGAACTCACTCACCCATAGCTCCTCCCTCTTTCTGTGTGCAGCTCTCTGCTCTTCACCAGAAATGAATATGAACGTCAGCTACAGCCCCTCAAGCAAAGTGATGTGTGAGTAGGCGTTCCTCGCTGGTTTTGGAGAACGGAGAAAACCCAGCCCTGTGAGTCGCGTCTAGATAAAAGCGTCTTTTTCTGTTGGAGAGATGCCTTGTCACGTTGGCTAAAGATGCTGATAAGAAGTCTCTGTAGCTTTAAGGTCAAGAGTTAATTCCTAATTGCTTATTCCAAGGGGCCCAATTTTTATGATGAACGAGGGTTGATTTTTGTTGTTCTCAATAGCCAAGTAGGAAGTGACAGTTGCTTGAAGAAGATGGAAGTTCATGGTAAGGAAATTTGGAGTACAAACACACTTTGATTTTGTACTATGGTCTAGAGCTCAGGTTCCCATCCCTCTGTCTTGCCATCTTGATTCCATTTTTTTCCTTGCTTACTGGCCACTTGGGCCACTTTACCTTAGGCTATTCGGTCATGAATTACAACTGTATGCCTTGCCTTCTGCTATATCTTAGCAGAGCCTAACATCTAGAACAGCATTTTTCATTTTCCTTTGATCCCTCCCATATTTGTCCAGTGACCAGTTCAAGAAAGTAGTGTCTGAAGACCATAGTGTCATAAGTGTTAATATGGAGGGGCTTATGAGCTGGAAGTGAAAGTATTTGTGAGAATCATTGCTGTGGGAAAATGTAGCCTTTATCAAATCTATGGATGAGCTGCATGGTTCTTGTGGCCTTGTGTAGATCACTGAGTACATTTAAGGTCAGCTGTGGGTTGATAGATGGCTCTGCTGATTTCGTTTGGGCACAGGATGTAGTGTGGCTGGCTGTAGCTGTGTGCTAGCTGTGGCTGTAGCTGTGTGCTGGCTGTTCTGAGATGGGGTGATTTTACTTTACACAGCTTCTGCTTGTCCAGTAGGTCAGCCTTGGCTTTCATGTTGATTGCATGGTCTAAGAAAAAGGTCAAGGTTAAGAATAAACATAGCCCAACTTTTGCTGGGATTCAAGTTAGAACTCCAGATTCTATAGGACCAAAAAAGACAATGTCAATGTTAAGTCATAAACTAGGAGAGAACATTATTGTTGTTGATGTTATTTTCTTTTTTCAAGACAGGCTTTCTCTTTGTAGCCCTAGCTGTCCTAGCACTCCCTCTGTATGTAGACCAGGCTGGGCTCGAACTGAGCCCCCCTCCCCCTCGCCTCCCTAGTGCTGTGATTAAAGGCTTGTACCACCACCACTAGGTTAGGGGAGAATGTTTTAAACCAGTTAGCAGCAAAAAACATAAATGAAGACTCTGCTCATAGGATGATTTCTTTTGCCTTACTCTCCTAAATTGTTTCAGTTACATAGTTTGTAATGTCTGAATATGCTTATAAACATTTTTATAGTTGTGATAGCTATCAGGAAGACTTTTTTGGTAGATTTTTTTTTGTGTGTGTCTTCAGTCATCTCTCATAGGTAATTTTTCAAGAAGTCATATAAAGGGTGCCTGTGGCCATTATATAGGAAGTTAACACCAGCACTGGTATTAGCTACGTGCTGTATATAGTTCTCAACAACCCCAAGAGGATGATGATCATGCTGCTGCTGATGGTCATGATGATGCAGTAATAATGCCAATCCTAGATGATGGGATTAAGACACAAAAGGTTGTAATATGCAAATATTCAAGAGGTTTGCACTCGGGGAACAGGTTCTACTTCTCCCACTCACTCTCGGCGTGTGAATCCAGGTCATATAAAGCATGCAGGAAATGCAAGACTAATCTGACAGACTCGAGAGGGGAGGACATAAGGCTTAGACCGTAGAAATTAACTTTGGACTCTGTGTACATAAATTGCGTCGACGATTTACAGGGCTGCTTCTCGCAGGCATGTGTGACATTCAGGAGCAATCAGACCTTATTATCTGGTCTTTAAGGGATTACTGGGCTCTGGGCATCTTGAAGGTTACATTTGCGATCAGCATTAATTTTATTGTTAACCGTTTTTGTTCATGTTAGCTTCAGGGTCCTTAGCCTTTTCTTTTTTTCTTTTTTTCCCCTCAGGGAGGCTCTAGTTGAGTTCCAGGGAGCTGATAACTAATGGGACTAAATGATCAAGTTGCTTATCCAGTTGCATCAGCCGCCAGAGAGTGGGCGTGGCTTTGGTTGAACTCTCAGGTCCCTGGTTCATGCCACCATACATTGTTGCCCTTCCATCCCTTACTATTTTAGTCAAAATGCCCATTAAATGTATTGGAGTGCAGTAGGCCCAAAACATTTATCTGAAGTAACTTTCTTCATGTGTTTTATCAGGTGTATATGTGGTAATATAACCACCTCCTTTAAAGTGGTTTGATTAGGGTACATGCACAAATAAAGGCAATTTAAAGAAGTTAATGATAAAGGAAAATTATGCGAAGAAAACGATAGAGGAGATACGGATTTGTGTTTTGTATTCAAGCACATTTTAAAAATTCTTTATATAAAATGACTTTGATTTAAATTTGCTGTGGTAAAATTCAAGAAAACAGCAATTATTGGGATGCTGTGTGCATCAGAAAGGATGCAAACATAGTGGAGGAAATACATGCCTGACTGTAAACATGTATTTGACATCTGAATATGTCAGCTTTCTAATGCTTTGGCAATTATCTGAATGGTAGTAAACCTAAAGACAAGAAGGCTTCTTTTAGCTCTGGGCTCAGAGGTAGCTAGTCCCTTGTTTTGGGACTGCGGAGTGGCAGAGTATCGTTTGCGGTGAAGAGGCTTCTCTTGTGATGGTGGCCAGGCAGTGGATGGATGGAGGGAGAGAATGAAGAAATGGATGTGTAGTAAGGCCAGGGACAAATGTCCAACGTGGTCCCGCCTCCTAAGAACAGCCTGTGCAGGTCTGAACTCATCAGTGTGGACAGTCCCCTCTGGATCTAGTCATCTCTTAATTGCAACAGTAGTTGGAGGCCAAGCCTTTAACACAAGAGCCCAAGGGGCACATTTTGTGTGGAGTCCACAAAAATATCAAATAGGTAAGGGATGCATGACCTCCTCCTTGTTGGTGGTCCGAGGCATTGAAAACAGGACCTTCCACTTGCTTGGCAAGTGCCCATTGCACTGTGCGTCGTCCCTAGCCTAGAACGATTTTGAATCCTTGTAAGGGAAGGAATGCAGTTATAATATGGAATTCAGGGTAGTATCTTTGATTTCCTCCTTCCTGAAAAGAAGCTTATCATACTTCTTATTTGTTGAATTATTTTGTTGAACAGAACAAAAAGGGTTTTCTTTGTAAATGCACTAGAGCCACAGAGTCCCTTATCCTTGTGATACAGTTCGTAGGTCAGAGGGCTGTGTTAGAAGGTAATTCCTTTCTAGGTATATATTTAAAACACTAGTGATTTGTTGGTGAGTTTCATTCACATTGAACTTTTGTTCCATTCCATGTCTTCATGATAACTCTCTGGAGAAGCTGTCTCTATCTACAGTGAGATAGAGGGATCCCAGGTGACAAAGCAAGTCCCGAAGCTGCTGCTTCAGTCACACCCTATAAAGGTCCTTAAAGTGCTTTCCACGTGACAGCCATTCAGAGAACATTTTAATTCTGCTGCCACTGAACATATCTCATTGTGTATTAATCCTAAATGAATGTATTTAAATAGGAAGCCTTGCATCATTACCTTGAAAACAAAGTGAAAGAGGTGGAGTTGTTCAGTGTGAAGTACATGCTGCTGCTGTGTGTCAAAACCCAGAGTCGAAATGGAGGGAGTCGGGGAGCGGGGGAAGGTTATAGAGGGTTTCAGAAACTATTCAACGTCATCAGATAAGAGTTACTGGTCCAACTTTCTATAAGGGGTTTCTGGGCCTTCCTCACTTATCTGCAAACCACTTATTTAACATTGCTTTGCAGTTTGTCAGGGGTAGTGACTTTCACACTTTGGAAGTAGTTGTCTAAAACATGAAGATACATTGTCTTCAGAATTGCCTAGGGGATATCTCTCCTCTTTGGTTCGAAGTTGACAGTCTCTGTATAGGTGGAATCTGTGGTTAACACAGGATTATTCGAAAGTGACTGTGCTAAGAAGGTAAACTGTGTCTTTTCATGTGCCAGTTTAGGATAAGCTGTTTATCATATTTTTCATGTGATGGGAACAAATTTTCTGTTAGTGTCCAGGTTTTAGTACAATTTGTGGATATAATTAAGACTCCTCTATATAAACAGTGACGTAATCTACATTTGAAGGTTTTACTCACACCTGATCATATACTTTCCTGAGACAGAGAGAGAGAGAGAGAGGGAGATAGAGAGGGAGAGAGAGAGGGAGGGAGAGGGGGAGAGAGGGAGAGAGAGAGAGAGAGAGAGAGACATAGAGAGAGAGAGACAGAGACAGAGACAGAGACAGGGAGAGAGAGACAGAGAGAGAGAGACAGAGAGGAGAGAGAGGGGGGTTGATTGATTGATTTTGTTGTGTTTATAACAGGGTCTCATCCTCTGCTGGCCTCACATACACTGTGTAGTCAGATCCTGAATCTGAGATAGCAGGCAATGCACTGATAGGTGTTGTATGTTAGACAAGCCTTCTCCTAACTGAACTGTGTCCCCAACTCCTGATTATGTCTTTGTGGAATCCTTCACATTCTGCAAATCCGCCCGTTTCTATGACTCATATGAATCCACATTCAGATGATTGTGTAGGCAACAGCTCTTTTATCTCTCCACGGGCACCCTAGGAATGGAGGTTTTCAGCTTGACAGAGTTCTAACAAGTTGAAGATGGTGAATGTAACCAACTTAATTCTAGCTTAGAGTGCCCATGTCCAAGGTAAGGTTATAGGTAGATATTTAGTATGGGTATTTGATATCATAGCTGTAAGCAGGCAGCAGTGTTAAGTATGTCTTGCATGGTAGGTAAAATGACTATTGCTGTCTGCTTAGTGTGCTGGTGAACATCTGGAAGCTTCTGATAGGTCTTTAGCTTGCCAAGTAACTCATGGATAGGAAGAGAAGGTGATCATCTTCCAAGTATTTATGGGGACTGTGGATGCATACTAAAGCTCTCACAAGCTCTGTGTCACGAGCAGTGCAGCTGCTGCTGCTGCTGCCGCACTGTGGTCTGGAAGGGTGCTGTGATGATGATAGCACCTTTGGGTGGGAGACTCCACACTACTTCGTTGGCAGATTTCATCTGTTGCCTTCTGAGTGCAGAATAAAGGATCACGGCCTCTTCAATTCTCTTAACAATGTTGCTGTGGTTTATGTAGAGGTGGCTTATAGCATCTGTTATGCCAGGGCTAGGTTTTAGATCCAGCTAGTTGGCAGTGTGTCCTGCTTTGGAAATGAGGTGGGAGCTGTTTTCAGTAGTGAGATCATCAAAGACACAGACATAATCTGTTTATTCTTCCGTGTATACTAATGCCTGGTAGTGCCAGCACATAGTGGACACAAAAATTCACATGAACAAATTATACTGCTCATGCTTGGAAGAATTTAATTTCTGTATGAAGAGGAAAAACAACATATAGTAAGTCTGTGTGTGTGTGTGTGTGTGTGTGTGTGTGTGTGTTATAGATTTCTACAAGAAAAAAAAAAGAGAGAATCTAGGAACAAGGGAGGTGGCTCAGCCATAAAAAGGATCTACTGCTTTTACAAAGGACCCAAGTTCAGTTTCCAGTACCCATGTCAGAAAGACTGAAACTACAGTTCGAAGGATATCAGATGCTTTTTGGCCTCCTCAGGTATTTATACTCACATATACATACCCTCAAACAGACATACATGTATACACATGAATTTAAAAAATAATAAAAATAAATAGAAACCATTTCAGCTTTTAGAAGTGAGAAAGAAAGTAGAGAATTATCTTCATGGAGTTATTGACAAATTTCTTTTAAGATTTATTTTTATTTATTTGTGTATGTGTATATGTGCATGCCTGCCACTGTTGTGCATGGAGGATAACTTGCAGATGTCGATTCCCCGTTCCATCATATAGGTCCCAGGAATCAAGCTCACACCTTGGTGCCAAACATTCCTTACCACTGAGCCATCTTGCCACTCCAGGCTGATTTCTTTTAATAATATTTTGATGGCTGAATATATAATATTGTAATCTGTTTTCAAGGCCATGATGGAAACAACTTCTGTTTCTACTCTTTTCTCTGTGTGGCAGGAGAAGCCTACAAGAGATAGGCAGTATAGAGAAAAGCTGTGTGAGTGACATAGCTCGTTTCCACTCTTTAGATGTTGAGGACTAGGAAAGCAGACTTTTTCTCATGGGAAATCACTAGGATGGCAACTTGGAATAGCATAGAAAGGAGCTCCCATAGTAGCCAGCCTCAGATGGTTTGCTGGAGAGAGAGGCCTCTGAGCTGAGTGCCAGTAGCAGGCCAGTAATTAAAGCAGCAAGTGACTCCAGAAGAGAAATCAGAGTTGAAGAAGCGGCTGTCATCTTCCCATTGCATACTGTGTGTCAGCCCATGAGACTATGGGTATGTTAACATATCATATTTTTTTTTGAGTTATGTCTTAATAGTTGGGCATGATAATCTTAGTGTTTGGGAGGCAGAGGCAGAAAAATCATAGTACATCCCATGGAAGCTTGGTCTACAAAGTAAGGATCTGTCTTTAAAAGATACATATTTTTATTAGAAATACGTTAATTTTTAGGTAAAGTACCATCAGCAATTTGCAAGTAATGAAACTTAACTTGGTAAATTTGACAATTAATTCAAAGTCATATAAACAGCTAGGACATCAGCAACTAGAGTTTGATGCTGGGTCTATTTCATCTGAAACCTCAATTTCTTTCTACAGGTTTCTGGATTTTCTTATAATTGTATTCTATGTTTAACAGTTATCTTGAGTGGTCCATGCTTTTGACCATGAGTTGTATAGTTTTTCAGGGAAGACATGTTGAGTGGTAGACTCAAGGTTGAGACATTGTCTAGCATGCTTGGACTTGCCATGGGAGTCATAGTTGAAAGATCTACTGTTGGGTATCTTATATTCATACTGTAGTCTCTGGTCCATTATCCATGTCCTCTAAGCGTTTACTAGATAGAAATGCAGAACTTTAGGTTCCACCAGAAGACCCAGTCATGGTCCACATGTTTTACAATATCCTCTGTTGCTTTATGTACAGCTTGCAAGTAGAGATGCTCGTATTTAAACTGCTGTGATTGCAAGGTGCCACCATGAACTCCCGTGTAGCTGAGCTGATTCATGGGCATAGAGAGCACTTACTCTATATTAAAGTTTGCTGGGTACTTTTCATAGAGTTTCTTAGTAGTCTAGTGACCTTTTTAGGTGGATAGTTTTTGTCTCTACTTTACAAATGAGAATATTGAGCAGTAGAAGCTTTCTATCTTGCTGAAAGTTAAATCTCTGGTTCCAGCCAAGATGGTTCTGATTCTAGTTCAGGGCTCATAACTACATTGGTGATGTGGACTTAGTTTTAAGCTGTGAGCTGTTGATTGCCAGTGTGTTACAGTGATAGCAAAATTTGACTTTGAGCACAAAGCATTGGCAGTCCAAAAATTGTATTCCGAGAAACAAACTTTATTTTTGTGATTCCAAATGAAGAGATAAAAACCAAGCCAAACCTTTTGAATAGCGCCCAGCAATGCTTCCGATGAAGGCTGCATGCTTCTCCTGCAGTACAGTGGCATGTTCAGGTGGGAGCTGGAGTGCTGCTGTAGCCATTAAGAGTGCTTGCTGTCCTCACAGAGGACCCGAGGTCAGTCCTCAGCACTCCTGCCAGCTGACTCTCGGCTGCCTATAATCCCTGTTCCAAGGGAATTCCACACTCTTTTATGGCCTCCAAGGATACCTGCACACCTAGCTACACACATAGATAAAGATGAAAATAAGTCCATTAAAAATACTAGGTAATCTTTAATGCCAGCATTGGAGAGGCAAAGACAGACAGATCTCTAAGTTCGAGGCCCAGTTTGTTCTATGCAGGAAGTTCCAGGAGAGCTAGAGCTACACAGAGAAACCCTGTTTCAAAAACAAACAAACAAACACACAAACAAAAGTAACAAAAACAAAATCCCAGGTATGAGAGAATTTAGGAAGAATATTGTTCCATCGTTTCTGTTTTTTAGACCTAATGGATTACTCTCCCTTTAATGATAATTATTAGTAAGATAAAGTTCAGAAGTAATATTATTGTTAGAATTTAAGAACCCTGCTACCCAGGGATGCAGTGAGGTGCTTAGAGCAATGAGCATCAGTAATCAGAGAGACACTGGAGATGATATCACCTAGATGATACCAGTATGTTCAGTTGTTCTTTGGTATGCTTATTTTTCCTTCTGTGAAATAGTTGTTTCATGGCCACTAGGTAGATGGCCCAGGTAGACCAGTTGGATGTGCTTTTTAGCCTGGCTTCACCATGCTGTACAATAATGTTCACTGATAATTTGTCCTTTGTCCTCTCTTTTCTGTTCCACCAAGTTGATTGAGTATACTGGATATCATTTTTAGAACTGATCTTTGTGAAGTTAAAGGGATCAAGGACACCACTAAATAACTGGTGTTTTTGTTTTTAATTTACAGACAGCTGAGAGCTAGAGAAAAGAATGGTGTGATTATTATTTTTTTAAATGTTTTTGTGTTTGAAATAAGTGTAAAAAGGAGAGGAGGCAGTGCTATGATTACATCTGCATCTTTAAAAAGGTTTGTTTATCATTCCACAATAAATAATAAACATCCTTATGCTTTCTTGTTTCCCAGTAATGATAATAATGAACACCAAGTTAGATGAACTATTTAGAGCGCCTAGGGTTAAACATGCTGTATGCACGTATCCAAAAGAACTGGGAAGACTGGTATTCACTCGAGAAACACAGCTCATTTGTGCACACGGGCTCTACAGTGTTAATGATACCAATAGTGAGTGCATCTGGTTCAAGTGCGGTATCAAGAAAGTTAAGCCCTCTGAATCAATTCACTGTTTAAAAAGCCTGAAAGACTTATTGTCCCTAGGGGAAGAAGTGGAAGTACTCTTACTTTACACAGCTCTAAAAACAGCTGTTGTTTCCAGTTTTGTCTGATGCTCAGGCCTTTGTACTGGTGTGCTGCCAGGGACCAGCCGGATTGGAACTATTGGCCAATTTCTGTGGTGGAATCAGCCCCACCACAGCCAATTTTATGTTACGTGTCACCAGTTTGATATCATCAGACCTGGAGCTGGGAGGGTTGTGGAAAATTGTTATTTGTAGGCTATGCGGGCTGCTTAGCAGCAACAAATGGGCACTGTCCCAGGCGAGGTTGGTATCCAGGAGGAAGGGAATGAAAAAAGGAGGGTGGGAGTGGAAGGAAAGGAGGGAGGGAGCTGCTACAGAGATGTAAAGTGAATAAATAAAACAACGAAAAGAAAAAAAGAAAGCTCACAAAATCCTATCACCTATTAAAGGCATTTTTTATACAGTATAAAGATATTTATTTTATCCCACGGTTCTAGTATATAATCAGTAATAAATGGGCATCATCTTGGTACTTGAAAAAAAAAACACAAAACAGAAAACAAAACAAAACAAAAAACTCCAGAAAACCAAAAAACCAGAGGTAGACTTAACAAAGACAATAAAGAAGGTAGGAGTGGGCGTGGCCACAGAACTGCACTTCCAGAGCCCCACAGGCAGAGGCAGGAGATTGGGTGTTGAAGGTCATCATTAGCTACTTTGTGAGTTTGAGACTAGCCTGTGTGGGAAACAAGTGAATGAACGTGAGGGAAGTGGGAGGGTTTTCTGAAGAGCTGTTGTAGGGAGGCGTCTTGTTTTTTTCTGAAACTCTGAAATGAAGGTAAATGGGGCAAAATTCTTAACTAAACGGAAGAAGTGGTTTAAACCCTGGTCTTAAACCTCTGAGGGATATCTCCAAAATGAGTGGAATGGAGAGAAATCAGAATCACCTTTAATCCCAAGTACTGAGAAGGCCAGGGAGGCAGATCTCTGTGAGTTCCAGGCCTTCCTAGGGTACAGAGTAAATTCCAAAACAGCCAGGCTAAATAATTTGACCCAGTCTGGGAAAAAAATCACTTTCTTAGACTTCTAACAGCAGAGGGTTTGCGAGCTAAAGAGCAAGGTCGAGTTCTTGGGTATGGTGGAGAACTGGAGGGTTGCTTTTCACTTCTTCAGGAAGCCCTTTTCTATTTCTGCTCTTCCTGTAATTTGTTTCTGTTGTGTTTTTTAGTTTTCAGGACATTTTTGTGGTAGCAAGCCATTATTAATGTGAAGAGCAATATGAAATCCATCATTTGTAGAACTGATTAGTTTTAGAATATTTATTGATGCCAAGATATGAGATTAAGATAGCACTCCCACATTTCCCTCTTCTCCCATCTCTTGATCATGTTCCTCATTTTTCACTTTGGCAAGAAGGGTAATGCTTTTATTATGCTCAGAATACCATAGGCGATAGGCTTTCTGTTCATATTTAAATAAATTATGCTGCAAACACCAGAGAAAAAGAAAATACAAACAAGGAGCTCAAGAAAATACAGCAACAGCGTGCAGAGCCACATGGCTGCTGCAAACCACAACAAAGGGGTAACACACTTAGATGGGAACCCATGAGCCAGGCATCTAAACAGAGAAGGGCAGATGCCACCCAGACTGGCAGTTGGCCAGAGGGAGGAAATTCTTGTTACCTTCTGTGGCCCGAACATTCTAAATGTTACATTCACAAGGAGTTTTTAACACTGTCCTGGCCTATATCCAGTGTGATGGCACCCAGCTAGTCTTGACAATGGAGTGGGTGTATGTGTGACCTCCTCTTTTGCAGCTGTGTGCCCTCAGTAAGCAGGCTGAGAGCATATCTTAGCATGCTAGAGCACTGCAGTGCATGCCTTACATACATCTCAAGCTTTTGGCTTTGTGTTTTTCTCCTGATTCTCATGTGCCCTCGTGAGGAAAGTGGTTCCAGTTCCACTTTACAGATTAAAAACAACAAAGATCCTGGGAAATTAGGCCATTGGCTCGACATCCTAGATCTCCCTAATCATTACTTTGTAATTTTATATTTAAATTATATATATATATATATATATAATTTAATTTTATAAGCTTTATTATTTAAAAAACCCTCACAGATAAATGAAAACAAATACCAGTATTAACTAGACCAAAAGCTCATGAAACTCAGTGAACTTCTGTACATGTAGAAAAGGCTTTCATAATAGAAGCTTTGGTTCCTCACATTAAATTTTACACTTTTAATATTGAATAAATTTTATGCATTTATTTATCATTAAAACAAAACAAAACAAAAAAACCAGCCCGGCAGTGGTGACGCACACCTCTAATCCCAGCACTTAGGAGGCAGAGGCAGGCAGATTTCTGAGTTCAAGGCCAGCCTGGTCTACAGAGTGGGTTCCAGGACAATCAGAGCTACACAGAGAAACCCTGTCTTGAAAACCTCAAAACAAACAAACAAACAAACAAAACAAAAAACAAACAAAAAAACATGGCAGACTTAGCATTAGAAAAACAATTAGCTGGGCTGGAGAGATGGCTCAGCTGTTAAAGGCTAGGCTCACAACCAAAAATATAAGAAAAACAATTAGCTTTTGGTTCTCATTCTTAACTTTGCATGTCCTGCCTTCAGTCCTTCCTCTTCCCCAATATTCAGCATCTCTTGCTTTCCTTCCTTATTATTATCAAATACTATTTTCAATATCTGATAGTATATCAGATAGAATATTTTATTTATGATTCTGGTTAGATACTGGAAGCTATGTTTGTGAATTAAAGATGTAATATTTGCTTCAAAAAGACAAAGACAGGCTTTAAGTTAATTTTAAAATAGAACGTATTATTTAAAAATTTGCAGATATAAAACAGCTCACATCATAATTAACAAGACCCACATCACTGAACAGACCTGATCTCCTGTTCCATTTGTATAGCCATTCTAAACATGTGGCGCTTCACACTGGATTCCTCATTTTTGGTAGCAGATTAGTGTGTAAAAGTAAATTTTGATAGTTAAGTTTATAATACGTGTTCCTATTAGAAAGTTAGGAGAGTAAAAGTGGGTTAGGAAGTTTTCAATTTTACTTATTTTTTAATATTTATTTATTTAAGTTGATGTGTGACTGTTTTGCCTGTGTATATGTATGTTTGCCCAGTGTAGGAGGTCAGAAGATCTCTTGATCTCCTGGAACTGGAGTTAGAGGTGGTTTTGAACCGCCGGGTGGGCATTAGGAACTAACTGAGCCTGGGTCCTCTATAAAAGCAACATGTTCTCTTAATTGCTGAGTTCACCAGCCCCTATATTTTAATTTTTTAAAAAATGAAAAAAAGGATGGTGCTGAGTCTTGAACCCAGGAACTTGTGTGTCTGCTAAGCATATTCTCTACTGTGGAACTTCACACACAGCCGCCAGAAGTTTCTGTTTTTAAGGAAGGCTCCTGGGTGGAGCCCCGTATTCCTTGGTGGGTGACTACATTGTCACCCATGTTCTGGAAGGTCTACCCACATTCCTGTCTTCTTTCAATAAGAATGGTAGCAGTGTAGGGATTGCTGGGGTTGTGTGAGGACTGCAGGACTCTGAGACTTGAGACACATGAAGTGCTGGCAGTGGGAATTAGGCTTGACAGTTGGTTTCTCAGACGTGCACCAGTATGGTTGAATGTGCACATGTGGATGCAACTAGTGTGGTGTTTGCATGGTGGTTTCAAAGATGGCTTCTTGGTTTCAGTATATGTATATGTGGTGCCCACTCCAGAGTGTCAGTCTCTGACATTTAGCCTTCAGTGTTTGAGGATAACAGGTTATCATAACTCAACCTCATGCCCACTGTGGCAGCTGCAGTGTCAAGGCTGATACACCAATTCTTGTGGATGGATTTCATGTTATCTTTCAGATTTGCCATTATAAAGTAGTTGGTGGCCATGGTGGTTACTAACTGGTACTGATTTGACAGGACCTAGAGTCATCTAGGAGACAGACCTCCGGCTATGCTGTGAGGGATTGTCTTGATAAGGTTGGGTGAGATAGAAGAGCCACCCTGAAGCGGGTGGCATCATGCCCTAAGCTTGGGTCTTGAAGGCATGAGAAGGAGGAACCTAACTGAGCATCACCATTCATTGCTCTGTCCTTCCTGATGATGGACTCAGTGTGGTCAGCTACCTCAAACTCCCATCACCATGACGTTTCTGCCTCGATGGACCGTACTCTGTGAGCAAAAACACCTACTTAAGCTGCTTTTGTCAGGCAATCTGACAGATTACTAAGATAATAATCATTGAACATCTGTACAGCTGGCTTTCTTTTCATACCTCAGCATTTGGGAGAAAAAAAAAAAAACCTCAAAAATACTTAGGCTCTGAAGTATGTAAAACTTGACCATACTGTTATATCAGAGATATTATTGCAAGCTGGGACACATGAGAGACCCAATTCCATGACTTTTTAAAGATATTATCTCAGTGTCGGCGTGGTGAACTAAAAGTTAGCCAATGGAATGTAGAGTTATAAGCATTTCCCAAATTGGGATTGCAAATACAGTTCTCCTTGGAAATTCTCAAATGAAGAGGCCCGTGATTACATAAGTCTGGGAAACAAAGCATGAGACATCCCATCTAATCTGTTCATCGGCAATATGCAGTTATCACACACTAGAATCTTGCAATGTAAAAACCCATTTATATTCATATAGGCTGATTGTTGTAAAATTTGACCTGAAATATTGTTATGCATTCTGTACTATTTGGTACAGTTTAGAAATGCTGACATTTTTATTGTAAAGTTAGCACTTACAGATGGGCACATCTGGGGACTTGTATAAGTATTATGCATTAGCATGTTAATTTGACGTAGAGTTGTATTCCTAATGAAATTTACTTATAGGCCAAAATCCTCAACAATTTACTGTTCATGAAGGAAAGTTATTTCTAGAGCTCCTTTTAGACATGAGTCCACATTTACTTCTCTTTATATCTGCACTGCCAGAAACTTAGGACTTAGAAGTTCCATGTCCCTTTTGACACGCAGAAGATTGGCAGGCAGATCACAGAGAGATTCTGAACAGGCTTCCCCATTTCCCCATTGCCAGCACTGCAGACTTTTTTTTTTCAGGGGATAGATGTTAAGGTTTTGTTTTGTTTTGTTTGTTTGTTTGTTTGTTTAAGGAATTCAGGTGCAGTTTCCACATTTCCTCCTGCAGTGGACACTAGTTTCTATCTAAGAAGCCCTTCTGGTCCTGTTCCTGGCTGCCCACTCAGTCCCACGCAGCGTTCCTCGGCAGTCAGCCTGTGAAAAGCATTTGCTCTATTTGCTGTCCTGCTTAGAATAGTTGAAAGAGTCCCTCTCAGCCGCTGTCTGTCTGTTTTGTTCTGGCCAAGGGCAGTGTTTGCCCAGCCTCTCAGTCTGACTGAGGGGTGGGACTTTTTTGTTCCCTGTTGCCTTTGCTGCCTGTGTGGGCTTGCTCATCCAAGACTCCTGCTCCTTCCTCCTGTTCTGAAAGGAGAGGGCTTGTCCAGAGCTGACTGCCCTGGGCACTGCACCTGCCTCGGACATGCTCCCAGAAGCTCTATGACTCGGTAAAGCATACTCCTCTTTAGGTAAGAAAGGGAACTGAAAAGCGGTGTTGTGTGTATGGGAAGGTCGGATGTGAGCAGCTCTGATAAGTTATTCTCTGCTCTTCTCAAGAGCAGGTGCAAGCAGATGTAGTTTCTTAAAACTGCGTGAACCACCCAAACTTCAGGGAGTATGTGATTGTGGATTATTTTTCTTTCTTTTCTAATAATATGACACATTTTAACAAAGTCTATTAGACATGATCATTTTGTAGTGTTTCTGGCAATAAGCTAATACAGATTTATTTTATTATTTCTTGTTGTAAAAATTTCCAACTTTAGCCATAACTCCTGCAGCTTTTCCATGAGACACATATGGAACTGATGGGACTCTTCTGTTTACTATTGAACACTGGGTATGCAGCCCTGGGAGCATATGGGAAATAGCTGAATTTTGCTCCGAATTTTGTTATGAGTATAAAACCACTCTGAGAAATAGGGTCTATTTTTAACAATTGAGAACTCTCTTCATAATGTTTCCCTTGAATATGTCAGTGTAATACAAGAAAGCACAGGTGACGTGAAGTAATCTCATCATACAGGAATGACCACGAAAAGCACATTTATTTTTGTCTCTTGTTCATAATTAATGAAGGCATGGTACAGGAAATTATTTTATTTCAATTGTCTACATTTTTGGTTCAATTACATTAAGAGATATATATTTTTTTAAAGTTTCTTTTCTTCAGTAAGAATGAAAATATGCTTTGTAGCAACTTGAAAATATTTTTATTCATTGTCTTGGAGACTTGCTTATTTTATTAAATGTTTTTAGTGGAATTCATGCATATTCATGAATGTAGGAGCGATGTTGAGGTATGAAAGTTAAAGATCATATAGAATAATTAGCACCAGATGGTGTTAGAAAAGTACTTCATGATTTTCATCCTTTGTGTCATTAGTTAGGAATATCTTAGAATCCTGGAAAACATGTAAAGTACAAATGGTAAATCCTTTAGTTTTGTCTGAACCATGACTAATCTTAGGTGCTTGAGCAAAAAAGATCTTATTGTGATGTTTCACAGAAACAAAATGTGATCTAATAAGCTTGGGGTGTTTGTTTGTTTTTTGTTTACCAATTTGTAGGTTGATAGGGCATAACATTGTGAGATAATTTTTAAGGTTTCGGGAAGAACTTTTACAACTGCGTATTAAAGCTGGATAGGAAAACTGGCCTGGGAACTCCAGGGACAGTTTCCTGTTGAAGATACAGTATACATTTATACAGTAAAGAGCAGTTATATGCAAGGGATCAGCAGATAACAGGGTGTTGCTAGGCTCGCCGCAGTGTGTGAGATTTATATTTTCAAGATGGGGTCAGGGAGGGTTTATTTTATCAGCCTTCTCGAGGCTGGGGCAGAAGCAGTAGTTGCCATGGAAGAGTGTGTAGGAGATAAGTGGGCAAGGCTTAATGATGCTTACCTGTCTTTACCATCCTGTCCGAAGATAAAGCCGCTGTAGGGAGGACTGTTAGAGAGGCTGTCTGCAGATCTGTAGTCAGTTCACTCTACTGCTTCTCACAGTCATCACAGGTAAGAGTGAGGTATAGGGGGGTGCTGATGCCAGCTGAGGGACCCCACTGCACCATGAGATAAAATACTTGTAGAGATTGTTCCTCTTAACTTCATGGCTCTTCGTACTCCACACCAGGACATTATAGCAGCCGTGCACTGGCGAGTGTGACTCTGAAATGGAGGTGAGGCAATAACCGCTGTCATTGCTGGCCCTTTGTGAGCCGTGTAGCCAGGGGGATGTGACTCAGAGCAGCCTTTCGTAGCACTTGTCGGTTTCGGTGACCTCACTCAAGGCTCAGATCAACTCTGCCTTTTTTGCTGTCACCATGGCCACCACCAGGTACTCATGTACTACCTCTGCTTCCCCCTCATGCTATGTCCCACTCACCAGGAGCCCCTTTAATGTGCTGTTTGATTTGTGTTCAACACCTGACTCTTCAGCATCATCTCTGGACAGCCTGGCTTGCAGGCGCCCCACTTCAGCTCTCGGTGAATTGAATATTGTGGCAAGCTGCTTTCCCCTCTCCTATACAACATACAACTTTCCAATGTAATCGGTGGATTTGGGGCAGTTGATTTTTGTTAAAAGACATAGCAAAGCAAAACATAGAACCTCTGCAAGCTGAGACTTGCAATGTTTGTGCTTTGAGCTTTCAACCTTAAATAATCTGCCTAGAGAGCAGTGAACTCTTGAAGGAAAAGAAGTGGCAGTCGGGGGTTGGGGTGACCTTTAGGCTCCTCAGTAATTCCATCTGGTGTTTCTTCCCTCAGCATTGTTTATGAAAATTTCAAAGTGCAGTGATTTGGAAGCCACTGACTTTATTGATTCTTAAATTATGCAGACTAATTGTTGAGTTAATACAAATACAGATGGGGAGGGCTGGTGGTAATCATGGTCTCTTGAGCCATCCTTACTGCTGTTAGTTGGTGTGTCTGGAAAGAGGAAAAACACCCAGGTCCCTGCCTCTGTTCTGTGAAGTTTCTGGTAGGTACAGTCACTTCTTGGCAGAGTCTGCAATCTAAGTCAGCTCTCAAACAGACACTTCCTACAAGTAGAAAGCTCTGTTTCTGCAGCACTCTTACCAGTGGCATCTTACATTTGTGTACAGAAATGTCTGTCACATGAAAGTTCACAGATCCATTTAGACACTGAGAGCTGTGTAAACCCTGGGCTATCCAGAAAATAACTCATTAGAAATGACAGGTGCCCATAGTTTTGTTAGCTACAGTGTAGTTGCAAGGCGATAGCTAAAGGGAAGGCTATGTTGGTACCATAAAGTTACTCTGGGACTTCAACGTGTTCAAACTCCATTCTGTATAAGGATCCCAAGGCCTTAGTTGTGTGTGTGTGTGTGTGTGTGTGTGTGTGTGTGTGTGTGCCTGTTTCTTAAAGCAAATGTTTCCTTATGTATCTAAACTGACCCCATATTCAACCTTGACTCATTAAAATTTTTCTTTAGACCCAGAGACTGACTACTTTTTTCTTTTTAAGAGCGTTGTATAGTTAGCTACCTATATAGCAGAAAATGGGCATGTGTCTATCTCCCATGTTCTTAATGTAATGTTTCTTTTCCCTGAGAGCAGTTTTCATCAGTGCTTGCTGAAGCTAGTTCTGACAAAAATAACTCAGAATGCACATTTTCTGACAAATCAACTTAGGTGATAAATCTGTGCTTCCTACTGTGTTTACAGCAGTATCTGACACTTACCATTACTTAAATATTTAATGATGTTCTCAGAGGCTGCAGCTGCCTCCATCTGTATATTCATGTCATGTCACATGAAGTAGAGAAGTATGGGTAATGGTCACCACTTCTCTTTTGAATTTTAAGCCCCAATAGAATAGAAGGAAATATTAATTGATCTTCTCTTGAATCTTGTTATGTGTTTGAGTAGGCTATAACTCCAATGGAACAAAGGCCCACAATTGATGTAAGATTTATATCTTCAGCCTCAACTGAAAATTCAAGATTCTAAAGCAGGAGAGAAGCTCTTTTTTTTTTCTTTTTTTAAGTTTTGCTACAAGTGGGGAATCTCATTCTCTCCTTCTGTGTACATCCAGCCTGTCGGAGATTTCCCCAAAGTCCTAACCGTCTTGGAGCTTTCCTAATTGCTATAAATCAAAATCCCTTTGCCTTCTTTAGGATATCCTGTGATAACATATATGCCTTTTGCCCTCTTAGGATATCCTGTGATAGCATATACGTCTTTTGCCTCCTTGAGGATATCTTGGGTTAGTGTACATGCCTTTTGGCATCATTCTTCAGTGCAGGGAGTAACCGTTAGTTATTCTCTAATTATTGTTTATGGTAACTCTGAGTTAGATATTGTATACACTAACTCTCTGTCTTCTCAATGATATTTGTAAAGTCCTGTAAGGACTTTGTCTTAATTTCTTTGTTGGTTTGTTCCTCACTTTCCCTTGTGGGTGTGTTGGAGAGCCACCTTTTAGTACCAACTATTAGCCAGTTCTACCAATACAGAGAAAAGCCACTTGTCTTTGTAAATGAGAGAAGCCTATTTTCTTCTACCGTCTTGCCTTAAGGACAGAATTAACAGAAGGATTATATCAAAGTGGTTTTTTTTTCCTTTTTAGTTTTCTTTTTCTCTTTATTTTTTTTTAAACTTATTTCCATGTGTCTGGCCATGTTTCAGTAATAGCCTTAACATTTAGCACTTTAATAATCCCTTCCAGCTGCAGGAACACAGTGATTTTTCTAAAATAAATTCCAGAATGTTTTATAGAGCCGACTGGCTGCATTGGTGATTTAGAGTGTAAGAACAATCTGACTTAGATTCAGCTTCCCCACAGCTTGGGAAAGGTGACGGAGGACATTCGCTTGCACAACGTCCAGCTCAGACATATAAGTACTGCATCCACAGCTGAGCACTTAGCTTCAGCCAGGTATTTTAGGAGAGGAAAACTGAGTCAGGGAAAGCCATCATACTGATTTATCTGTCCTCTGTTCCTTAGTCGGTCTGAGTCATATGAGGGGCTAACCCAGTAAAGGAGACAGTTCACAGCAGTTAGTGCTTAGGGCGTGCTTTCTTGGGTCTACTCTGTGACTAGTTTCTAGTTTTATACAAACAGATGTAACTCGTTGTCTAGTAAATTAGACCATCCAGCAAAGCACAGGCAGATGTTCTCCTGGGGTACAATGCGCTGTGGTTCAACCCAGCGTCTGTAAAACTCCTGTATCAGTTTGCTATGGATGCTGTAAGAAATTGTCATAAAACGGTTGGTTAGCGTTATCTCGATTACCCCCAATTGTGAATTGCTGTGAGAGGCCTCATACTAATTGTGGGTGAGAGCATTCCCCCGGCAGGAGAGCATAGACCGGCCGTATGGAATGGGGAAAATGAGCTGAGCGTTAGAAACCATGCATCCATGGTCCCTCTGCTTCCTGATTGCGGATGTGACCCCACCACAGTTGCTTCAGGCTTCTGCCGCCTTCACGCCCCCACCACAGTGGACTAATGTTCCTTGAACTGTGCCCTAAAGTGAACTCCCCTTCCCACAGTTGCTTTTGTCCAAGTGTTTCATGAAAGGATCTGGAAAAGAAACGACCGCACTACCTTACAATTCAGGAGTTTGGGAGTCTAAAATAGGCCTGGGTGACTGCGTCTTTTCTGGAGGTTCAAAGGGAGAAGCGGGCTCTCTGGCAGCTGCTGGAGTTCAAGCCTTCATCACCCCGTCTTCACTTCCATTGCCACACCTCCTTTGAGCTCCTGCCTTCCCTTTGATTTGTGGTCTTTATTCAGGTCCCTTGTGATCACACTGGCCCACCTTGAAAATGTAGGAGCACTTCCATATCTTAAAAGTCCTCCTTTGCTGTAAGACGACACGATGCTCATAGGTCTTAGGGATCAGGCTGTGCTTGTTGAAAGCAGGTTGGGGCAGAGGGCTGTTATTCTCTGGTTATTAGAGAGGACCGAGAAAACCAGTTGAGCACTAGAAACCGTGCATCCATTGGCCCTCTGGTTCATGATTGCGGATGTGATGTGACCAGTTGCTTCAAGCTCCTGCCGCCTTGAGGTCCCCACCACAATGGAGTAACTGTTCCTTGAACTGTGCTCCTCTATCCTCTCTAATTATTAACTGTGGAGAGATATCTAGTCCACTGGCTTGGTTGTTCATCCAGCAGATAAGATGAGAATTGTATTAAATGTGATTCTCTCCCTCACATTGCTGTATCTTTTGTCAAATCCTGTGTTTAAAAAGTAAAAATAACAAGTAGGTCTTTATTAACCTACCAGCCACCTCTCTTCCTCCTCCTTTTCCCATTTCCTCTCTTCCATTTACTTTGCCATGTTTTCTGTTTCAGGCCCATTTGACCATGTCGTTTCTGGTATTTGTTTCATCCTGAAGCTGTGTTACTGACATGTACCTCATTCCCCTCTTATTCTCCATTGATCTCTCCACATCACCTCCTTTCCTCAGAGGACTTTCTGCTTCTCTTCTGAACTGCGGATTTCTTTCTTGTTTTTCAGGCATTTAGTGAGGTTTTGTCTTTTGCCTTCTCGCTCTCCTTCAGCATTCTCTTACCTTTGGCTCTGCCCTCTGACAGTGGAAAATTACCTTCAGTTTGAACCGTCGACTCTGTTTTTTTATCAACAGAGCATATTTAACTCACTTTTGCTGTTAAAGAGCTACATAAATAATGTCAGAAATATAGAGGTTGAATAATCTAAGAACTGAAGTAAACTCATGAATATAGGAGGTATCTGAAGAAGTAACGTCCTCCTTCCTGAGGAGCATTCAACTTTCTCCTAACATCTATCTCTACTGTTGATGTAACTGGGTGCATAGTTGGTAGAATAAATTAATTAGACTTCTGTTTACCTAATTTATGGGTATGACTATTCTACATCTGTAACATTGGTCCAGGAGAGCAACATGTCCTGTTGACTTTCAGTGTATGGTTCCCAAATCAGCAGTAAGAGGAGCATCCTGGGAAGTTGGTAGAAAGACATCTTATCTGGTTGGGCAGAGGCACCAGGGAGAAGGTCCTGAAATCTCTGTTTTCAAAAGCTCTTCAGGAGGTGAATGGGAGTTAGGCTTCAAAGACCTTGGGGTGTCTATTGGCACCGGAGCAGGTGTCCCATGTAGGGGTGGATGGGGGTGGGGATGTGTGTGGGTAGGTGGACACAGACATCTGCCTCATCCAGGTCTCATTCTCTTGGTCATTAGATGCACTAACTAGCTCTCACAGCCTCCTGTTACTTCCAATAAGATGTGTTCTCCAGATACTTTCAGTCTTGACAGATACTCTCGTAGCTTCTTAATTTCAATAAGCTACCCAAAGTCTTAGTATTTTGTGGAGCTATAGTAATGTAACTTTGCATCTGTGTAAAGTAGCTCTGCTTAGCTGAATAGTTTCCTCAGAGTGCTTTTAAAGCCCAGTTTAGGACCAAAATACATATAGATATCATTGTGAGTAACCTACCATTTCATACCTATCTCAAGTAGGCAATACCACATTTATTAGACTTCAGCAGTATCAGTGAGTATTGGTTGGTCAACACACTGAAACTCAGAAATCATATTCCACATGAACGATTAACTTCATTTCCCCTGCCAGATCATTCAAACCAAATTTTATACACACCGTGTAAGCCTGTATTCATATCATATCAGATAATTCTTAACATTGTCTCCAAATCTTGTGAAAATTTCACTGGACCACCTGAAAGTATTAGCATGATGGAATGATGATTTACGTGCAATAATATGCATCTGTTTTCAGTGTACTTTTAACATTTATAAATCTCAGTGCCCGTGTTCACCAGTGGGACCATTGCCATAGTAATAATATTAAACATTTCTTCTACTCCCAAACCCTGATTTGAGCTCTCTTGTTGTACAGCACTCTCAACTCATAGTTAGCCAACCATCAATTTGCTGTTGTTACTATAGATTTTAGGTTGCTGTTGCTAAACAGAATCATGTATTCTTTTTGTCTGGCTTTCTAAAAGCCTTATTGTTTTTGCAATTCCTATGTTTTTGGTAGTTTTTTTTTTTTTAATTAAATTAAAAAATAGTCATGTGCCTATACCAGTTTGTTTCCCCGTATATAGACATATACATTTCCAATATTAGGCTGTTGAGGGCAACGTCCTCATGAGCATCTCTGTACTTATTTCTACATGACTTTGCTTTTATTTCTCTTGGGTAAATATCTAAGATCAGAATGGTTGGGTCTTGTATTCAGGTGCATGAAAAACTACCAAGTTGGGCTTCAGAATAGTTGGATTGTTTTTCATTTCCTCCCTCATTCTCTGAGTATTCCCACTGGGACATTTTTACGTATTATGAGTTTAGACAATATACAATAAATTGTTAAGCTTTCAATGCATATATTTACACTATATGCACATAAGGATACAACGAAAAGGGTGGATGTGGGCAATGTTTATTATATTATGTGAAGAAGAGTCAATTATACTATTTTGTACATCATATAAAATGCCAATCCATGAACATATGCACAAACATCATAATTAAATATAAACGACACTCGTGTTTCCCCTTAGTATTCACCCACTTTAGTCTCTGAGTTGCCATTACTGATAATCTAGTTAGTATTCATCCACTTTCGTCTCTTACTAGCCCTTACTGATAATCGAGTAGCAAACTTCTAAGGAAAATAATGGATATTATAACATGAAGAAATTGTTATTAAAATACCTATATCTCTGATAATGAAAATATAACCGTAATGCTTTTTTGGAAAAGCCTGTAAAGCCCTGGCACCACACCATGCAAAGTTTAAAAATCTCTCAGATGAATAGAGGATAGAAGGTTGCAAATGAGGGCAGCTGAGTAGATTAGTTATTGTTCTTCTTGCTAAGATCAAATAACTCACTGGAGGCACCTTAGCAGAGGAAGTGTTTATTTTGGCTCACAATGGGAGAGGATGCAGCTCTTCATGCCAGGGAAGGAGGGTGTAGTGCCTGGTTACATTGCATCCACGGTCAAGAAGGAGAGAAAGGACAGCAAATGAGACCCGTCTAAGAAACCTTTCAGTACATCCCAGAGACCTTCCTTCTGATAGATCCTACCTCAAGCCAAACCGCAGCTGGGGACCAAGTGTTCACAACCTCCCCCTGCCTCCCACCCTGAGACTGTGGGTGACATTTCACATTCCAACTGAAATACCAAGGAAAAGCAGTCATATGACGATATGGTTCAAAGAACATCACCAGAACCCAGGGACTAAATGAGGAAGCCAATTAGGATGGAGCTGTGGATATGTGACACCCGTGGAGACTTCCTTATATACCATCATGACACTGAGAAGAAGAGGAAGCATTTCAGGTAGATGGAAAAGCAACATGCTATAGAAGAGAGTGACTAATCCTGTCTCTGGGGTGTGAAATGGAAAACTGGAGAAAGGTTTAGGGGTAAAATTGGTAGGGAACAGGAAAGCTGAGTAATACAGTCTAAATCCAACACTATGAAATGCTGTCTCTGCTGAGCAGTGTTTATGGATGCTGGGAATGGAAACATATGGCTAGGTGATTGGTTTTACAGCCTTTATCTTAAAGGTGTGATGACTGCTTCAGACGTTGCTGCTGATTGGTATCATACAGCAAGCAGAGTCTCTACGCACAGCCTGAGCCAGGGTCAGAGTGTTGGTATAAATTTCAGTGACTCATCTCTTGGGTCTAAAATAGCAGCACGCTGAGGGGCAGAGTGTATTCAAGGGAGGAAGTCTTTTTGACACATGTTCCCACTGAAAGCAAACTTAGAACCAGTGTGTATAATTGAGTGTCTCAAGCTGGTGTGGGGAAGGGGGCACCAATGGGTATGGGAGTGAAGCGGGAGTGGACCTAGCATTACAGCACGGAAGTCATTGTGAGACAAGAGGAGAAATTTTGATTTTATTTTACAGGCTTTCAAAATGGCTTTAGGCATACCCTTGAGCACAATCAAATATACTGTAATAGGGAGCAGAGAAGAGCTGAGACTGTTCATGGCTTCACTCTCCTGTTCCTTTACTTCTGTGTGTAATTAAGCTGCCTGAGGATCCACTTGCCCTTTTCCTGTTTTAGACCTGAAAGGTATCCCTCTCGTCTTTACAAAATTGTCCATCCAACTAGGACCAACCTTGTCGTAGCTTGTAAAAACATTTTATGTCCCAAATGAAAGGATATTATGCTCTTGAAAAAGTTGAAGACACGTTCGATTTGAGACCACCACCTATGAGCATAAAGCCCAAACAAACAAACTCAGAGTATCATTGTTTGATATTTCATCACTAGCTAGAGGTGGGAATCAAGAGGATGGATTCTAGTTTGGTTACCAGAGAGGTTATGGGGCCATTTAATGAGGTGAATAGCAGGAGTATGAAGTGGTAGGCAGAGAATAATAATCTCCCAAAGGCATCCAGTCCTGATCCCTAAAATTTGTATGTCACTCTGAAAAAAAAAAAGACTTTACAGGAACACTTAACCTTCCTAATGCTGTGACCCTTTAGTATAGTTCATGTTATGGTGACCTGAACCACAACATTATTTTCATTACTATTTCATAACTTTAATTTTTCTACTATTATGAATCATAATGTAAATGTCTGCATCTTCTCATGGTCTTTGGTAACTCCTTTGAAGGGGTCATTTGGCCCCTTAAAGCAGTGACGACCCACAGATTAAGAACCACTGGACATGGAGATGGAGATGGTGCTCTTCTAGATAGTATGAGTGATGTGTCCCTTATGAATTTTTAAACAATAAATATCCTTAGCTGATTATTTCAAGAGAGACAGAGAGAGGGATTGGCAGAGGAAAAAGGCAAAAACCTCATTGCTGCTGCTTGGAAGAGAAAGAACGCAGGGTGGTGAGGTAAGGGGTGAGAGAAGGCTCTAGAAACGAAGTGACAAGGAAACAGGTGACCCAGAGAAAGGACAGAAGCTCTCTCTGGCACTGTGTGTGTGTGTGTGTGTGTGTGTGTGTGTGTGTGTGTGGTTTTGTTAGAGCAGCCCTAGGAAATGAGTTCAGCAGATTTGCACAGCTTTCCCTTTTCCTTCTAAAGTTCCAGGGCTCAAGCTTGGGCCGTGTTTATTGCTGGACACAAGCCTGATGCCCACCTCAGGTGTGCCCAGCTCTTTCAGTGAGGGAAGGAATGTGTTAGATGGGCTACCTGATACCGATAGCAGTCTGCTTGAGGTCAGTCTCTTTAAATGCTTACTTTAGAGGATAACAGAAAGCTGCTATGAAGGAACATTTCATATAATTTTTTTTCTCAGTTATTTATACTTCTGTGTCCTCTTCCTCAAACTTTGGAGTTAGAATAAATGATCAGGTTCCTTTCAGCATGAAAATTCTTAGATAAAATGAAACTAACATAACAGTCTACTTGTCAATTCATACAGTTCTCTCAGGAGAGTTGGGAAAATGAAGACAACCATATTCAAGAATCATTAGTAAATGAAGACATGTGTTACTCACTGTGAAGCACAGGTGTATGTTGTGCTTCAACTGCCTTGTTTGAGAGTCCAACATCTTAAATGTGAAACAGAAATGAACATATGCCTTGGAATCTCCATGCTGAAATGTTTCATCTGCATCAATAAAAGTGAAATAAAATGTTCTGGACAGAGCCATGTATTCTCAAAACCATCATGTGACCTAAATATTCATCCTCATAAAAAAAAAAAACCTGTCTTATTTTCATAGTGGTTGATTATATAAGATGATGTTCACTGTTGTCAAAGACATTTTTTTTCAAATGAGCACTAGTAACTTGCTCCGAGATTTAAATCTCACAACCAGATTAGCTTCTTGATGAAGAAAGGTTTCCATGATAATACTGACGATACGGTTTGATTTTGGAACATGAGGAATCTTCTAAGAAATCATTACATGTGGTTACTGTACAGATAAATGCCTGAAGAAGTGAGTTCTTTGGGTGACCTCTTGCCTAAGGCACCAAGCAAAACTCCTCTTTTGCCTGGGGGAAGTGTGTGCTTTTTTAATATGGCTGCTTTCTGTAGTTCAAATGTGGGCACCATGGAGCCTCTGAAGAATAGATTACATTTGCTGTTGCCACATGGACTGTGTGGATTGGCCGAGTGCTGTCAGCTCATCCTGTGGTGGGAAATCACATTGATGTTCGTCATCCCTTCCAAGGACTCGAGGTGCAAATTTGGCAGGAAAAAGTATCTACAGCTGTTCTAAGAATTATCCCATTAAAAGAGAATTTTGAATGTGATTCCATGTGGATCATCTGCTGCTAAAATCTTGTTCCAACACCATCAAGTCCTTGGGCAATAATTGAACAAATATCCTTGAACTTGTTATGGAGATACCCACTTGCCAAATACCATGGTGAGGCTTGTGGAGATCACAAGTCTACTGTGACTGTGACACTTTAGCCACATGGCCCATATGTTACATCCAATTGTGTTGTTGGAGCACTCCTTTGAAAATTATGACCTTGACTATGTTTTGGAGTATTGACCAAGGTGAGGCCTCCAGGGCTGAGTAAACAGTTGCCTTTTGCAGAGGGCCTGGAATGGTCCAGGAGCAATAGCATCCTGTAACACTGCACTAGTCATTTTAAAACACTGGCGCTAATCTGAGTAGTCAGACTGTCGATGCCATGACCTGTCTGCTGGAGAAGCTCAGGTGCCAAGCATCATTTTTTCTTGCCATTTGATTGCTAGTCAATGTGTATCATAGAGTAGTTCTTGAAGATATTGTTAATTCAAACTATTTCCTTTCACTCTCCGCCATGCCTTTGGATCTTTCTACCTGTCCCACTTAGTTCTATGGTAACAAAATTGTGTGGAGTGTATGTGTAAATGGCCCATATTTGACTTCACAATTCTAGAGGCCAGGGTTCCTACAGGTCAGGTGTCCGGGTTGGGTCCTCTTTCTGGTTTACAGAGTTGTCTTCTTGTTGACTAGCCACACAGTTATAGAGTTAGCATGAAGAAGGATGGGGATGGGGTGGGAGAAGACTTGCTCATTTTCCTTTTCTTCTTAATAGGAGCATCAGCTCTGCAGTGACACTTATATTCTCATGACTCCCAAAAGTCCTATTGCCAAGCTCAAATTCAGAACTTGGGCTTCACTGTATGAATTTGGGATGCCACAGTCCATCTTACTGTCACTAGGGCAAGCTAAGACAAATCACTTTCCTGTAGTGTCTTAGAAAAGTGCTTATACGTTGTCCTAAAGATTCTCTTTATCCTTTTCCTTTTGATAGATAAATTTGAACAAGTCAATATTAGGTGGATTTGAGAGTTTCAGGGCTTGGGCTGACTTCCAGAAATGGTTTTGGATACAGAAAGGCAGAACTGAATGGTAGAGTCTAAGGATAGTGCTGGGAACAGCAAAAGGGCTAATCTTTATTCACATATATACATGTATATACATACTCTACATACAGTTTGTGTGTGTGTATTCTTTTCACACCATATCTCATTCATAGCATGGCCCATGGGAATGTGCAAAGTTTAAGTTTTGCATCCATGAATCCATCATTAGCTAGGGCAGTTTTACAGATGTAATATTATCCTTGTGAAAAATTGGGATTTAAAAAGCCAATCGCATTTGGGCTCCTTTCTTCTACCTAGGTGACAGCTTTTGCCTTAACCACTTAAAGTATGTAAGGGATTAAGAGTCCTTTTCCATCCTCAGGAGACCAATCACTTGCATTTAACACTCTTATAATTGAAATAAGTCTTTGAAGTTGGTTTGCTTGGAGTCTACCCAGCATGCCTGACTGAAAGTGCCTAAGGAGATGTATTTTTCATTTTTGTCTGAAAGTGAATCCTGGTAAAAATTTGCCTAATCATCCACCATGCTAACCACTTCCGAGTGCCTGGGCATGCATGAATTATTATAGAGCTTACTTTTAACATTTATTCAGTGCAGAGCTGGGCAATAGAATGTCTTTTCCATTGATCAGAATCTTGTGACAGAGGGAAAAGAGACATTTCTCTATGTGGCCACATGTAAAATAGAAGAAAAATATGTTAGAATTTTTAAATGCATTTTCAGTGTACAAACTAATGATTTTCATTACATTTTCATACATAAAAATTCAAGTATTTTAGTTATAGGCACTTCTCTGTTACCCTCTCTTGCCTCCTCCCACTGGCTCCTTCTTCTGCCTATATAGTCTAACTTCTATGACCATATCTTAAGTGTATATTTAAAAGTGTAGATTCCACATATATCAGAAAACCCAAGTTTTGTCTTCTTGAATCTGGCCTATTTTAACACCATGATTTTCAGTTCCATCCATTTTCTTGCAAATAAAATTATTTTATACTCTATGGTTAAATAAGACTTTATTGTGTTAGATATTAAGTTGTTAAAATTTGTAAAAGTTATTCTTGGGAGAAAAATGGAAGACTGCTAAGCTAGAGATGTCTACATAGGAAAGTCTGTCCACTTGACTGCAGCTTTTCACTTCTGTATGCAAGAGAAAGTGATTGCATTTAGAAAATGATGAGTAAGATTATATGTTTTTCTAAATGATTTTTGTTAGTATCGTTTGTAGAGATTTAAAAACTTTTAAAGGAAAATAGAATTAGTAAAAATGGGATCTTATTTTTTGACATTAAGAATGTGTGTCATGAAGAATATTGTCTTCTTCGTCCAGACTGGATAGATAGATTACAGATTGATTCCGATACACTATGGAAATTTTTGCTTAAGCCTTCTGAAATTGTCATTTTTCCTAGGTCACAATGATTGAGTGTTAATGACTTTGTAGCTATTCATTTGTGTGTGTGTATGTGGAGTGGTGTGTACACCTTCAGTCTTACTGGAGGCTAGTGGGTCTCTAACAAAAAATTATTAAATTAGGGCTGATGAGATAGCTTACTGGGTAAAGTGCTTGACAGACAAGCATGAGAACCTGAGTTCTGATGTCTGGTAACTATGTAAAAAGCCAGGTATGTTTGTGTGCATTCATAATCCCAGTGGTGGGTAGGTAGAAACAGGAGCATTCCAGTGCTCACTGGTCAGCAAATCTAGATGAACCACCAAGTTGGTTCATCTTGATTTGATGAACCATTGGAGACAGTTCATTGAGAGACTGTCTCAAACAATAAGATGGATAGCATATGGACACATGTGTGCACATGCATATAGCATACATATACACACAGCTATTAAATCTACGAATAAAACATCCAAACCAAATCTGTAGTATATAACTGTAAAGCAAATTATCTGCTTCCGAATAAACTACCTTCCCTTTTCTGTTGTTTCTGCAAGTTCAGGTTTTTGTTTTCTGAACTTCCTTTAAAAGTCAATATTACTTAAAAAATATGTAAAGCACCCTGTCTTGAAAAACCAAAAAAAAAAAAAAAAAGAAAGAAAAAAAGTAAAGCCATTAGAATGCATGAGAATATGGGAAGTGTTAGCAAGCAGCCACGCCACTGAGGTTGAAGAGCATCCTGTCCTGTGTGCTGTCACGGCGAAAGCAGTGATACTGCTGTTATTACTGTGACTGCAGGGATGGATGGCAGAGGGATCCACCTTGTATCGTCTGTGATCTTACTGGAGTTGGGCTTTCTATTTCATTGGAGTTGGTTGTTTCCTTTAGTTCCCTTTAATTCAAGGTAGTTTTCTTTCACCTATAGAAGCGTTTCCTTACTCTTCTAGAGGTCTGACTGGCATGTGGGCACCAGGTCGTGGTGCCTCTGAAGGTGCTATATTTCAGAAGCCACTGAGGATTCTTTAGTTCTATGAATGGTTAAATTGGTAACAGTACTACCACCATATTGTGCTTTGAAATTTAAATTCATTTAAAAAAGAAACCATCTGAAGTTTATAATCTACCATTTTACCTTAGCTCAGAAATGTATAGAGCTATGATGATTCAGAACCAAGGTTGACTTTTAAAGAAATAAAGTATTACCACTGATCTGTGTGTGCCAGGTAATTTTATGTATTTCTGTTGTTTTATTCTTAGCTGAAGTTTTATTCTGCACTGCTGCTGAGAATCATCCTTAACTCCTGCCTTTGTCTCACACAGTGTATGCTGTATTGTTAATTATGTCCAGCATACCCACACCATGTATGTTGTGTTATTGATTCTGTCCAGTGTACCTATACCATCTATACTGTTATTAAATCTGTCCAGTGTACCTACACCATCTAAACTGTGTCATTAATTCTGTCCAGTGTATTCCAGAACATGTATGCTGTGTCATTAATTCTGTCCAGTGTACCCACACCATATATGTTGTGTCCACTTTGCTTTCAAATGTACCCACCTTCTTCTATCACTATTTTGGTCTGAGTGGGGTTTTCTGCCCTCCTTCATCTGGATTCTGATCTGTAATTTAGGTTTCTTCTACCACCTGGCTGCCTGCTTCCCATTTGGCACCCAGAACCTGCTCATTATAATCTAGACCTTGTGCATCCCACCCCAGTGATCCTAGGCCCTCCTTGTACTTTCACTCTGTCATGAGTTTGAAGTCATGGATTGGTACAACGCTTGCCTAGTATTGTGAGACTTTGTTCTATTCCTAGTACCATACGGTCTTGCAGGGACTAAATTCTCTGCCTGGGCCTGTCCCACCCCACTCATTTCATTGCTGCTCCTGACCTCATCTTAGGTTTTCTCTGTCCGTTTCCTATCAAAATGACATCCTTTCTGTTTCTGGACAGCACTGCAATGCTATCACTTCAGAGCTAATGACTTCACCTCAAAGTCTTTGCTTGATTGGATACTTCTCTTTATAACTATCCTGCCCTGTCCTCTACTTAAAAAATTATATATATACATATACATATTATATGTATACAAAAAATCATATACATATACATATATATCATCAGTTTTCAATTTACTAATTGCTTCTTGTTTCCTTTTAACTCTGTCTCCTCCCACTTTAAACTATAAGGATGGTAGTGGGTCAGGTTTTATTTTTTAACTTATGGGTATATTCCATTCTCTCCAGAGGTGCCCAGGGCACAATAGGAACTCTGCAAATGTCTGTTGAGTCAATGCTGCTGCACAGGAGGGGGATGGATGGAGCTCTACTGTCCATTGACCTCAAGTACCTATTGTTAAAAGCTTAGATTTAACACATCTTAAAGCTGTTTGATAATATTTTTGATTCAGACCCCACAATTTACATGTCTAATGAGATAGGATTAAAAGTAAAGTAAAAAAAAAAACCTATTTGTCATTTTGTCATAACCTGTTGTGGTTGTTTTGTTCTGTAAATGACAGATTAGCCTCTGCCAACCTTTTCTGGAAGGTTAAAACTCCATCTGAGTTTTAGACATTTTAATTGGGGTGAGTCCCTGTTGCAGGAAAAGGCCACTCTAACATTTATAGAAAAAAAATACTCAAATACCTTTGATTCCACTTCTCTGAAACCAACTGATAAACCTGGTAAAAATGTTGGGCATTGTAATTTTATGGAAAGTTTTGAATAGTACTGGAGGTCACAGCATCCACTGAGCTCATTTCTGTGGCTTCCCTCCCTGACCATTTTTGTGGGTGTGGGAAGGCTCTAGCAGTTTTTCCTGTGCCAGGTGAACCACTGTCTCCCTCCCATTTCCAACAGACAGCCACACTCTTTGCACACCAAGCCCTGTTTTCTCAGCCCTGCCTGTTCTCCAGGTCCTTAGGATAATGCAGTTGTCTTACGCTTGCTTCTCTTCTTAGCCTGCTTACTTGGCTTGTCTTTTGCCTGTGTTGCCTACTAAGATAAGGTAGGATGGCCCTGAGAAATAACTGGAGCCTATCTGTCTTCTGAACTTTGGATTCCAGCCTCTCTGTCTGTCCTTTTATGTCAAGCTATAACCAGGTGAAGCAGGCATGTAAAAACCTGTGCCTCAGCAACCCATTTGCTTACTTCTTGCCATACCCCTACCATGACCCCTTGTTCCAGTCAAGTCAGAAAACTTACCACTCCCAAACACAGCCATGCTACCTCTGTGATCTCTCTTTAGGTAACATTGGGCTTCCACATCAGGATTTCCTACTCCTGTGTTCCCTGCTGTCCTGCTGAAGACTTCTATTGCTCTGTTTGTATTTCTTTAATATAGCAAGCCATGTGCCTTGCTTCTGTTTTTTTTTTTTTTTTTAAATATCAACAACACAACTATTTAAATTTCCATGTCAGATTCTAAACCCTCCGAGGGCAAAGGGTATATCTTTTCATTGTTTTATTTGACCCGTGTGTAATCCATTGCTATTAGGTTGATAAATATTTCTCAGACCCACAGAATGTTACTTATTAGAGCAAACCTGGAAAAACAACAACAATAAAAATAAGACAGGAAAAAGAATAGGTTGGATATCACAGTTTCTAGTGTGGTTTTGACTTTTAAGTATTTCCCTATTTAGCTTCTAAAAATTTGAGTTTTCCATCACTGTAAAGTAAGTTTAGTTTGGAATCTGGTAGATACTGTAGATAAACAGTAATTTCCAGAAATTTCACCCTTTCCATGCATGGATTTGACTGAAAGAGCTTTCAAAGCATGGAAGGCCAGGTTCCACTTTAATACCCTTTTATATTTTTCTATGATAGCTTTAAGGGGTCTTTACCAAATTAATTCTGAATACAAGCCTGATAAGAAATCTAAAGACAGACTCTTTCACTTGAAACCTGGCAGCTTTCCCTCAAATACAACTCTGGGTATATCTCAAAGACAGCATTAATACATTTATTCATGAATTTCACTAAATATTTCTAGAACAGAAAAGTCCCACCTGTACTAGTTACCTTCCTCTGGAGGTGATAAAATACCATGACCAAAAACTCAGGAAGAAAGGGTTTATTTCTGCTTACAGCTGGTAGTCCGTTATCTAGGGAATTCAGGGCAGAAACTCAGATAGGAGCTAAAGCAGAGGGCATGGAGGAGTGCTGCTTACTGGCTTGCCCTCATACCTCACTCAGCCAGCTTTGTTATAACATCGAGGACCTGGGGTGGGGTACACTGCTCCCAGATCCCAACTCTCAGTACTGTTCCTTTGAGCCCTAAGCTTCAATTCTAGTGTTGAAAGGAACATTGGAACCTTGTCACACACCTACCCCTCTGTACCACCTCAAGCTGTGACAACTAACGATGTCTCTACATATTACCAGATGTCTGCTAAGGTGCAAAATCTCACGAAGTTGAGAACCATTGATTTAGATCTAAGTAATGACTTTGATACTTGGAGGAGCTAGTTCATTTTCACAAGAGTTCTCTTGCTGCTAGGCTGATAATAAATTGAAAGTAAAGGAGGGTAGAGGCAGGGACTCAGATCGTTAGCCTAGATGAAAGCTGAAGGAGACTATCAATAGACTCCAGATGGGTTGCAGAGTGGTCAGTTTGGATATTTAGAATAATGAGCTCTCCCGATTTTCTGATAGACTGGATACCAGGCATGGTTGAAAAATAGCTACTAGGTAGAAGTCTAGCTACAGCTGGTCTAGGAAGGAAAGATGCAGCTTTGGTGTTTGGGGGACAATAAATTTGGTCTGAACATGTTGTATTGGGATCTTTGACTATCCTGTTTTTTTCCCTCTTTGATGCTAGTAGACCACTGATGCTCATGGAGGCTAGTTAACTGCCCCAAAACATGCAGCCTGGAGAGAGCAAAACCAAGCCATTAAGCTTCTAGAAGCCCCCAAAGACAAGAATATTACAGTATTTTCCATCCTGCAGAAGCTAATTTGGTAATTTTGTATAAAATGCAATTCTAATAAATACATTTCCAATGAAGAAAGTAATTTCATTTGCATTTCATAGCTGAAAGTATGTGTGAAGCTTATGGAGGAGTCTGGGCAGTAAAACGCATTGCCTGAGATAGTACTCAAGGTGTGTGTGCCTCCAACATTCGTATCTGAACTGACGTTTCAGCATGTTAAGAGGTGTTGGTAAGTTTTGAGGGTGGAGCTCTCACAAATGGGGTTCATCAGCTTATAAAAGGGCTTAAGAAAGCATGCCTTGTTTTGGTGCTTATAGCACGTGAGCACACAGTTCAAGGGCTCCTTTGGAAGTTGAGGTTAGGCCCTTAACCAATACCAAATCTGTGGGCACTTAGATCTTAGGCTTAGTCTTCAGCGCTGTAAGAAATAAATTTCTGCAGTGTGTAAATTACCAGGCTGTAACATCTCATTGCAGCAACATGGAGAAATATGTACAATCCGTAGACTGGCTCAGTCAGCTCAGTTAACTCTCATTTGCTGGGGCTCAGACTGACCTTGTTCTCATTTAGTCAGACCGCTTGTCCATCAGGTTAGAGCTCTGTGGTGATTTGTGTCTGGGAACACATCTCAGGGTGCTCAATGGGATCCATAGCCCATAATTTTGGAATCCTTTTCCTGATTCTCATTGCATAAATTAATTAAGCATCATGCCAGGTGGTGCTAAATCATTTTCCTGTGGTGTCAGGTCTGTGTGTAGCTTCCTAAGACATTAATATCTTTGGAATTTGGGGTAATAACTGGCAGGCAGTTTTTCCCTCTTGTACTTATATGCCAAACTCTTTTAAGTTTTATCTGTCCCTTACTAGATCCCTGAGCCATTACTATGAATATGTTTTCTTGAAATAGATCCTGAGTCTTTTGATATTCTCCTCCATCTAAAAGTACACTCTCTGTCTCTTTGAGTTATGTAATTATGTGCTTAAACTGTGGTGACTCAATAATATAACTGCAGCCCTCGTGTCAGCAGAGTGAGCCACTGAAGACCCAGCAGGGAGCTGGGCACCATGGATGACTCCGTGGGACTTTGTGAAGGTGATAGGAGCCAAGAGGCTGGAAATAGCTGTATGCTGGCCTCTTTGCACTTATGTTATGCCCAGTCATAACCTTATGATGTCATAACCTACCCTAAGAGAACATTGTTATCTCTGTTCTCCAAAAATAATTGATGCCAACAAAGATGTCTTTGGAGGCCTTTGATAGTTTATCCGTGATGGTTTCTTCCAGTGACAACTTCATAGGTGTGTGACTCTTGCAGTTGAACAAGGTCCTGAACAGTGAAGGGCCCTGTGGTTAATACTCCACCATCTTGAAATTATTAAAGATAATAATAATTTCACTTGTACTAATAAAGGCACCTGTGCTAATAGTATTATTAGTGAAGTTGGACCCAAAAAGGAGCTGGTTCTAATTGTAAGAGCTAACTAGCCTTAGCCCAGATTTCAGAGTTTCTGTGAGAAGCCAAGAGAAGTACTAGTATTTTGCATCCAGAGAGCATATAGAAACTACTTGTAATGATATGTTAAGTTTAAGTTTAGATCAACCATTGACCTAAAAGAAGGAAGATATTTACAAGTGGAGGGTCCACTCTGGATAGCAGAAGAGGAGGTAGAAACGGCCATTGTTCTTTTAAAGGAGTTTGAGTGGATCACAGACTTCTCCCCATATCTTTGCACTAGCTGGCAACAAGAGTTACTAGATGGCCCATAACATAAGTGTTTGGGTAAGACATAGTGTGCTTGCTCAGCAGTGTTGTCCAGGTAAAAATTAATTCTGTTCCTTTATTCTTACAGTGAATATTTATTGACTGCTTACTATTGCCCAGTCTTGCAATGTCATGGAAGGAATGACATAATCACATGACATAGTTCCTGCCCCTGGAACAGAGCCAACAGGGTGGGCTTTCATGAGTGTCGATGGTTGCTGAATGTGAGGCTTGTAATATATATAGTATATAATACACACACACACACACACACACACACACACACACACACACACTCTAAATACATTACTAATGTTCCTCCTTCAGGAAATACTTTCCCTGCCAAGGTTACTGGGCAATGTTCTCCCTGCCAATATTAATGAGTCCATGATAATTAGAAGCAGCAAGTCTGGAAGATGAGGGTGTTTCTAATGTCTCAGCCAAATGGTAAATGCTGAGACTTTCAGGACAGCCCTTACGGCTGTGGGAAATGACTCTGAAAACATGAGTTCAAAATATATAATTTCTCAACTATAGAAAATATAAGGTTGCAATATGAATTAAAAGATACTAAGGAAGGAGATAAAGAGATTAAGGGAGTAGTAATTTTAGGTAGGGATCCCACCTGGCTAAGTTTATTGTTTGTGCTCACAGAGGCAGGTAGATTCCTGAGTTCAAGGTCACCCTGGACCAGAGTGAGGTTAGGCCCATCTGTAAGTGGGAATGGTAATTTTAGGACAGTATCTCACCCAGCTATCTTATTGTCTGTGCTTACAAAGGCAGGTAAATCTCTGAATTCATTTGCTATATTAAAAGTTGCACTTGCTGTCTTTTCTAAGAAGCAAGGGGCCAAGGTCATACGATGCTGATTCGTGAGATAATCAAAGGGAAACCTGGGGTGGACAACTGAATTGATATAGAAATAAAAGACTGGACTTTGGTCTTTAAGAGCTGAGCCATATGGATGAGCTGTCTGGTGACCCTCAGAGAGCTGACTCTAGCAGAACACAGGCCATCAGCTTGTGCCCATGCTTTTGACTCTGAGTTGCTTTTTTGCCATTCTCAAAGAGCCCTCCCTCAACAACCCCTCTCAACTGAGGCTGGTTCTTGGCATACTATATGTGCTAGACTCTGTGGAGGGGTTGGGGAAGGTACACTTTAATCTCAGTTCCCTGTGCAGTCCACCTCAGGACAAAGATCTGAATGGAAGAGGATTATTCTCCAATGATAACAACTACAGGCAATACTGGTGGAGAGTCACTTCACACAGAGAAATGAAGTCCCAAGTTGGGTATTTTTATAGAAATTAACACTGTGTGCAGCTAGGGCCCAATCCCACACCCCTCTGAGGACATTAGCGAGATGCATGATGCACACATTAGAACTGTCCCACTGAACTACATGAGGTTGATTCATTGACCTATTGACTCTAGTCAGTTTTGGGGGAGAGCATCTCAGGGCCATTTGAAGTTCACTGTCCTACGTAAGGATGAACACAGGTGGTGTGCCTTTGAGAGGAGTCCAAGCATGTGCACTAGAAAGTCAAGAATGAGTATGAGATTAGTGTGTGCTAAGAGCAAGATCAAGGAAGAGTGGCAGAGTTTGGGGCTTCCAGTTTGGATAAGTTGATAGGCAAAGCCTTTCTAAAGAGCTGCCACTTAAGCAGATACCTGCATCTTCTCTCAAGGATGGGATGCAGGCTGGAATGTAGCTGTGGAAAAACACTTGCTCAGCATGCCTGAGTCTCAGGTTCCATGCATGCATACGAAGGTCATATGTGTACACATATACAAACCTACATAATTTTAAAGTACTGGATCTAGAAAAGACAGATAGCTTTTGATCTTTTAAAGTACGCGTTTTTGGAAACAATTGTCGTCGTGCCTGGGCACACTCTCTCATTACTGGGATACGTTTTCATCCGTACTCTATATTTTCTTAGTTATCAGTTTCTAACAATCAGAACGTTAAAACTTTCAAAAGGAAAATCATCTTCCTTTTGTCAACCTCAGGGAACAGATTCCACCTATCCTTACACAGGAAGCTTGTCTTCAGTGGCAGCTGTCTGTCGTGCTTGTTGACCATGTTCCCCCATGGCTAACTTGGTGTCTCATCTTCTTCATAAACAACTGCATGTTTGGAAAGGAATTACTGCAGGCTTCTGAGGTGGCTGGGAAGATGTAGCCTCATGAAGTCAGGACCGGTGTCTATCCTGAGGAGGAAGAGCTGCACCGTCTGGCGTCCGTGCACGTCCGCAGCATGCATTCACGTGGTTTCCGTACCAGCATGCATTCACGTGGTTTACGTCCACAGCATGCATTCACGTGGTTTACGTTCCAGAATCTGAGAAGACAACTGCTTCAGTTGGGACCGTGAGAACAGAAGAAGCCTTTCCACGTTAGAAACAAACACAAAGGGTATTGTTTGGTGATAAAATGGCTCCAAAGTGACTCACTTTGTCTAATTGATACACAGGTGCTTCTGTGAAAATATTGGTGTTTTATATGTATTTCCCCCCCCCCAAAAAAAACCAAACCCACTGCTGAATGCTACATTCAAGAAATCTTTTTTTTTTTCTTTCTGTAAAACATTTCAGGAAGCTTGAAAATTAACCTGTTTTTAATACTTCTTTATTTCGGTTCAAACTAATCCCATAATCTAAGAAGCCCATGTCTCCTGTACGGCTCGCTACCACTTCAGTGGTCACAAAGGAATGTACATCGGGTTTCTTGAGTCGAGGTGGCGTTTCCTGTTTGCTTGCCGGGCACTTGCTTCATGCGTGCTCATTGGACTTTCTTGCAGCCTTGCTGTGGGAGCTCCTCCTCTGTGGTGAAGCCAGCAGGTTACATTCTGAGCCTCTACTCCACTAAGAGAAGTGACAACAGGACACTAAGGCTACCTAGAAAGAACCGCTTTTCTTCTGGAAACTTGGTCAGTTTTATTCCACGTATGGTAGTCTGAAGGAGATGTGCCCCATAGTCTAGGTACGCTTGGTGACCAGCTGGAGCAACTGTCCGGGGAAGGCTTAGGAACTGCGGCCTTATTGAAGGAACTATGTCACTGGAGGCGGGCTTTGAGAGTTTAGAGACCGGCACCAATCCAAGTGTGCTCTCTCTGCTTCCTGCATATGATTGGGTATGTGAGCTCTCAGCTTGTTGTCCCCACCACTTTGCCAGCCTGCCGCCACACTTCCCTAATGTGATGGTGCTAGACTCCTGCCACCCTGGAACCATATGCTCCAAGCAAACCATTGCTTCATAAATTGCCTTGGTCATGGTGTTTTGTTTTTTTTTTTTATTTTAATTATAGCAATAGAAAAGTAACTAATATACCTGTCTGGTTTATCGACTTTCAGCAGGCAGACTAGGCCTTTTCTTATCTATAACCATTTAAGTCAGCTAGTTTCTGTCTCTCTGATTCTGTCTGTTTTGACCTCTTTGCCCCTCCACTGTACCCAGAGATGATGATGATGATGACAATGATGATGATGATGATGATGATGATGATGATGATGACGATGATAATGATGATGATGATGATGATGATGATGATGATGATGATGATGATGATGATGATGATATTCGTTCTCTTTCTCTGGAGAACCTGAGCTAATAGGGTCTTGGAAAACTTGCTTTGAATCATCTTTTTGAACTGTGGATACAAAACTGACTTGGAAGAGGGATTGACTGCTATGGAAGACAAGGAGATTACATTATTTTTAAAGATAAAATTAACCTAAATGTTAACTTAATGCACATACACATTTTCTTAATTTTTTTCTTTTCCCTTCATTTTACCATCCCCTTATTTTCTTGTTCCTTCCCTCCTGGTTTTTTTTTCCTTCTTTCTTTCTTTTTTGATATTATATTAAAGGCAGGTTTATTGGGAAGCTGCTCTCAGGAGGCCGAGTTCACTGGGCTCCTGGATGTTGCCATGGGGAATGGGAGTGATACTGGAGAGAGAAGGAGAGAAAGGCACACACATAGAGACGAGAGCTCTTGTGGTTTCTGGAGGCAAGGCCTTATTCCCAGGGTTGCCTCAAACTTGACAAGTAGATGGAGATGACCTTGGTCCTTCTGCCTCTGCCTCTCAAACGCTCAGATTCCACGTCTTCACCAGAAGAGAGCATTTTGAGCATCCTGTGAAGTGGGACTTGTGCACAAGGGACGAGCTCTTGGCATTTCTGCTATTTTGAAGAACTCTAAGCTATTTTTCCTCCCAAACTCACAGTTGTTCAGTCAAGTTTACCTCAGAGTTCAAAGGTTCATGAGAAACTGAATTTTTTTTTTAAACTAGTAGAAAGGGTGGCTTAAGACTGCAAATAGAAAGTGCTGTGTATGAAACAAAACATGACTGTTGTTGTCCTGAATGCTTATGTTCCTAAATGAATAAAGTATTATTTGCTAACCAGAATCCAACCTGTTTTTTAATACCATTTTTAGTTTTAAACAGTAGAGGCTCTTCATGTTCAGAAAGAGATTGCAGAAGAAATTCAGGTAATTACAGAGGCAAGCAGGGCCCTCTCCTCCTAAGAGACAGACTGTGAGACTGGAGCAGAGAGACCTGAAACAGCACTGCTCCCTACAGAGAAATCTTTTGTGTAGGCAGAGTACAAAAGCAATTGAAACAAGTTTGCACTAATGACTTTGGGAACCCAAGCGCCCTCTGAATGAATAGGAGGGCCAGCATTACAGGGGTGACCTCTAATTTGCAATTAAAATGACTGTTGACTATGCAGATGCACCTGCCTTGCAGGATTGTGTAGTATGGGTGCTATTCTGTGAATTTATCTTGGTCTCTGGATAGAGAAAAGTTTTCCTCTGCTCCTTGCAATCACATTAGTACATGACTGTGGTTTGCTTTGTTGCTTATGTTCCTAGATCAATAAGGATTTGATGTTCAGAATCCAGCATTTAGGGGGAAAATTCCCAAATAAATACACAGTGGCTATTGTTATTCAAACAAAGGTCATGGAACAGGCTAGCCAAAATTCTGTGACCTATGCAGTTTATTGGCATCTTTCAGTACTATAGTCCAAGGTTGGTAATCTCTAGCATAATATTTTGTAGGCAAAATCTTGGTAATTGGAGGTATTATTTTAGAAAGATACATTGAGATGTAGTACATGATTTGATTTCAAGATTAGAGATCTGGTTCTGATTTGAATTTAAACTTAAACTTCTTAAGGTAGATACAGCCACAAAGCTGTGGTAGGGTCTAGGAGATGTTGAAGAAAGATGTTCAAGTAGTAAGTAAAGCAGTAAGTTGACATTTACCACAAATATGGTGAAGTAGTTTATTTACTGAACTCCTGGCACATTGAGGTAATGGACGGGCTACAGGAATCGGAGGTAAGTTGGTTAGGGTAACTTCAGAGCCTCAAGAATGCCTAGGTACTTTCCAGGGCTTGAGAACTCCATGCCTCTCTCCAATTCTCTTCAGTCACCTTGTAATTGGGACTTGGCTGTGTTGTTACCACAGCTCAATGGCGACCTGCTCATCAGTTCTTACAATATTTGATGTCCCACGTTAGAGCCAACACTTGCATGTGGCCATTTGGCATTCAGAGTGAAGCTGGATTACATTGAGTTATGATTCCAGGTTAAAGTACACACTTGATTTCAGGCTTTGCATGAAAAAAAAAAAGAACATAAAATCTCAGCCGGGGAGTGGTGGCACATGCCTTTAATCCCAGCACTTGGGAGACAGAGACAGGCGGATTTCTGAGTTTGAGGCCAGCCTAGTCTACAGAGTGAGTTTCAGGACAGCCAGGGCTATACAGAGAAACCCTGTCTAGAAAAACAAACAAAAAAATAAAATCTCATTACTAATTTTCATATTTCATATGTTATACTTATTCAGTTAATATTTTAGATATATTGGGCTAATGAAAATTAAGATGGTTTCTTTTTACTTGTTTTTTTTTCTTTTTCTAATGTGGTAAATAAAAGTTTAAGCATATACATGGTTCACATTATGCTTCTGTTGGTCATCCTTTGTCTAGAGGACCATGATATCTCTCTGTAGGACTTTCCTACAGAAAAGGAATTATCAGAGTCCTCTGTCATAAACAGGAATAAAAACAAAACCTTATAGTGGCTTAAGAGTGCTTGCTTTTATGAGATCTGTTGTTCTTTATCAGTAGGACATTGCATGAGTGAGTTTAAGATTGTATACTGCTGGTCGATGTAGTAGGTCTCTACAGGTGTTGGTGCAGTATCAAGTTTTTACTCAGCTTTCTCTTTCTCTTGAGTTTTATATATATATATTTTTACTTACATATATATTTATCCTTTCTTCAAGACAATATTGTAAATGCTACAGATTTTCTCTGACTATATTAAAAACTGTTGTAAGTTAATGTGAACAGTGTACATTTCCTAGTAAGTAGCTTCTAAAATCTGCTCTAAAGACAGAGTCAAAAGATTAAGAACATGCTCTTGCACTCTGTTCCTCCCTTGCACTCTCTTCCTCTCTTGTTCTCCTCTCTTGCTCTTGCTTCATTTCCTGCTTTCTCGCTCTCTTCTTCTCTTCCTCTCTTGCTTTCTTCTTTTCTTCCCCTCTCTCTTCTCCTTTCTTTCCTTTCTTTCTCTCCACTTGGTCATGGCCAGCTTCTTTTCTCTTTCCTATAATAAAATATCTCACAATTAAAAAAAGATAAAGAACATAAGACAGGTAATATTATAATCAGTATTTCAGTAATTCATATAGTATTAGAAAAGCAAAATAAGAGAAAAATCTGCTTCCATACCTAAATCATGTGTCTTACGTTTATAGTATAAACCTGATTTTTTTAAAACCACTTACAATTTGGTTTGGATTTGTGTATCTTCTCGGAGAAGCTGTGTTTTTCAAATTTGTCTTCCCATATTATATAACACATTATTCTCAGATATTTTCCATCAAACGAAAATGCATGTTAGGTAGATCTCATATTATTCAAGTTTTCCTTGTTGCATAAAATATTATGTTCTTCTGAGTTAGTACCTGCTGACAATTATGTAAAAAGCAAACCTTTATCTAAGGAGTGCCTGTTTCTGAAATACATTGCCTTAGTTCAATACAAATACAATAAAAGCACACCGAAACAAAGGGAAAAATCATAGCATGCACCTTTGGTCAATATTTATCTTGCTATAGTAATAAAAGAAAGAGAGAAGGTTTTGCATTAATTAAATGGTTTATAATTACTGGCTTTTAGTGAAGGAGGGGAGTCAACAGAGTAAATTGATTCTTCCTGGTTCTTAGTTGTCAGGGAATTATTGAAAGGAAACTGTGCTCCTATTTCTGCAGCAGAACTAATGTGAAAGGAGAGTGGCAAATTAAATAAGGTCAAGATGATTTAGCTAGCAGCTTCAGTCTGCAGAATGATTGCATGCAAGACACAAGTAACTGGAGGGCTTTGTGCTATTAAACGGAGTTCTGCTTTTCAACTTGGAATGGATTCTATCATGTGTGTGAATAGTCACATTAATGAGATATTTTTGGGTGCTCATTTGTCTTCTGGTATCTCAGGTCTACAGATGAGAGTGATTAACACTACACTCTAATCGTGAGCAATAGAGGGGTCAGTAGATTGATAAAATAAAATCGAAGCCCAGCTATGAATTATTAGACCAGTAAATCAAAATTTGAATTAACATTTTATTTTTCTTGAAGGCCACCATTTGAAAATAGTAAAAGGTTATTTTGAACTTCATTCAGCCTTTCAGGATTTCTTAGCTGTGATGGAGCAACCATGTGCTTTATGGGTTTCTGGGGTACCTTAGATGTCATAAATCTGTTCTCTTACTTGGAGGGTGAGATAGGGAGATTTAGTAGACTTAAGGATTCATGCTGCTTAATGATAACATCCTTTAATGTTGTTAAAGCATCCCCAAATGTCAGAACTTCATATTTGCCCTTTTTGTGCTTCAAGTCTTACTTTTATACACCCCAGAATTATAAACAGGGAAGTACATTGTGCTTGTTTTGAGAAAAGCAGAATATCAAAATATATGTCCTTACCTTTCTACTATGCTCCAGCCCATCAGAAGTGGGAAGCCTTAGTCATTCATTTATTCATTCATTCACTAAGCACTGCCCATTGGAAGTGGGAAGCCTTAATCTTTCATTTATTCATTCCCTCACCAAGCACTTACGTAGTATTGTTACATGCATAGAAACACGGCAAAAGGTAGATTTGAGGATAAGTCTAAAGGACAATATTTTAAATATTTTGATTCCAAATGGATTTGTTTAGTGTCACGTCTCTAATGCAGTCCCAAGAACCACATTAGCAGGGTACTAGCTTATCTAGATATCAGATTACAAGGACACAGAGATCTGAAGATAAATTATCCCTCTGTGCGGTAGTGGCATATATGTTATGAAAGTAACCAACCACCTGTTTTTTGTTTTTGTTTTTATTGAATTTAAGGCCATTCCATGGAATGGAATACCATACCTGATACTGTTAATGAAACTAAGAATCTGATACTGGATAGGTCATGGCTTTAGATGAAAAACTACTACTATTATTCTGCAGAAATGATAAACTACTTCTAATGACATATTGCTATACCCATAGATCATCCACCTCTTAACAGAGAAACCTTTTGCAGGAGATGGTAATTAACATAGAAATCTACAACTGAATAACTTGAAGAGACTAAGAACCTTTGGAGCACTAAACCTTAAATGGGATTCCTGTATCATACCATGTCCCTAAGAGTTAGGGATATATGAATAGGAAGAGTTGGAAAGATTATCAGAGCTGGAGGTGGTGGGTGTTTTTCAGACACAAGGCTGTATATATGAACTCATGGAGATTGAGACAGAATGCACAAGTCCTGCAGAAGTTTGAACCAGGCAAAATCCCCACACAAAGAAAGCAAAGTTGGTGCAAAGTCCCACCCCCAGCTGATAAGCTACTTGTAATTAATAGCTACTGGGATAATGAAAATCAGCTTTCTTCAAGGGAATGACACTGAATGTAGCAATCACACTCCAGGCAGGCCTCATGCATAGGAGTAATTGGCCAGCATAAACAGGACTCTTTGGTTTGTGTGTGTGTGTGTGTGTGTGCGCGCGCGCGCGCGCGCGCGCGTGCGCGCGCACTCTTTTGTTGTTGTTTTATTTTGTTCTTTTTAAGAAAGAGAAAGACCATTAAGTTGATGGGTGAGAGGGGATCTGGGAAAAATTGAGGGAGGAAAAACTACATGGTTAAATATACTGTACAGAAAAACTAAAACAATAAACAGTCATTATTCAGTTCCATTGATAATTATGGTATTTCTGGCTGTTCAAAATAATATGGTTTTCTTTACAATCATTATTTACTACCTTACAGCACTAGGTTAACTTCATAAAGATGTTTTTCTTAACTATTAATAATTTTTTTAAAAAATTATTTGTGTGTGGGTATGTGCAGGTGCCCATGGAAGCCAGAGATGTCAGATCCCCTGGATCTGGAGTCAGTAGCCAGCTGCCTGATATGGGTGCTGGCACTGAACACACATCCTTAGTCACAAAGCCATCTCTCTGGTCCCACAAAGAATGGTTTCAATTTTTAACTTTCTGAGAGAAAAGAATAAAAATTTGTATTCTGAAGTGTATATCTTCCCAAGTTTTGTTCCTTCAAACAATTTATACAGTGTATAAAACTTTTGAAATTATAATTTACTTCTTTTGTGCCTTATCTATTCCTGTATGGTGGTTCAAGTTCTTGACTGCATTAATCTTCATCTATTTACATTTCAATCATGCTGTTTATCCATTGTTAACCCATTCATCTGGATAATTCAGGTCAAGCTCAGCCTACAGCAGCCCATAGGGAGTATTACACCAAAGTCATTAAGGGCAGAAGAGGGGAAATGACATTCTCATTTTGATCTTTATTCAGATCCCTCTTCCTCGTTGATACAGAAAATGCTCTAAGAGTTAGTTATTGAAAGTGGCAGTCTAGCTTCTTACCTTCCATTTCTATTCTGCAAAGATCAGCTGTCCCTCCTTGAGCCAGCGTCTGGATTCCAACTCCATAAAGATGCACCTTTCGCTGTTTACTAAGTGGATGTTGCTCTTTCAGCCTTTTGTTGCTACTTGTCAGCTCTGAAGTAGATTCTGTTCCTTACATCCCACATTCAGTCCAGGAATCAGTCCTGATGCCTTGGTCAGACCATGAAGTGAACCTACAGCTTTTCAGATGGGAGGCCGTAGCCATACTGACCAAGCCACTCTCTCTTGGGTCATCTAGGCTCTTATAGCTGGCCGATTGCTGTGCTGCAGTCATTCGCAAGCTGCAGCAAAGCAGCCCTTTAAACCTTAGGTCAAATTGTGTAATTGTACGGTGGAAAACATGTATGTTTTCCTATCTAACCAATAGAGCCCGTGACTACCTGCCCATGACGAGGCTTTAACCTTTCTGCTGTTATATCTTCCTTTATGGATCTGTTTAATATTGTCAAACACACAGTGCCCTCAGGACCCTTGCGCCTGTTGAGCTGTCTTCTGGAGCTCCTTCCAGATTCTCGTGAAAGACATTCCTGTCCTTCTCTCAGGTCTTTGCTTAGATGTCACATTGTCAGCAACACCATTCTGGAGGCCGTTGCTTATAGTAGCAGCCACCAACCATCCTTTTAGCTTGCTGGGAACACAACAAATATTTGTTGGATGAATTAAATAGCTGTTTTTCATGGAAAGACATTTAATTTCCTGTTCCATCTATGGGAGTAGATAAGGACTTTATAAAATCATCCTAGTGGCAGAAAACAAGTCACTGTCACCACAAAGTGGTGGTGAATCAAGCCTGGAAACTGAAAATTGGAACTGCACATGGAATAGCTACATTGTAATCAAATCATTAACTTTTGTAAATATGCTGTGTCTGGCTGTAATAATTTTGAGTCTTGGTTTTATAAAATACCAGAAAATCTGTTGTGTTAAGTTTAAATTATTAGTGTACTTAGAAAATTGCCTTATGTTATAGAATGTGTCTAATGTACTATATATAGTTATATTGATTTATTACACTAATGAGTTTGACTATATTAGAGTTTATACTATTTATTTTGTAGTTTTGTGATTATTATTTGTAGGTATGTGATTATTATTTGTGTGTGTGTGTGTATATATATATATATATATATATATATATATATATATATATATATGGAAAGTTTTAGGAGGAATTTTTCTCCTAGTACCAGGTCACCTCTGTATTTCAGCTGTATAGATTTACTCAGGCCTTTCCTCAATCTCCAAAATCTCCTTAGTGCTTTAAAAATAGAACACTGCGAAATGAAATGAGATCACAATCATTTTCACTGTTCACACTATATTGAGATACCATGTATTTGGTTTTTGTGTGTATGTCTGCATGGTTTATGTGTGCTCATATGTGCACCCATGTGTGTACTCACATGTTCATGTAGGGAAGACAGCAGTAGACACTGAGTGACATCTTTTATTACCCTCTCCCTGATGTTTCTGAGACAGCACCTCTCACTGTACCTATATTGCCAGCAATTTTTTGGAGTCCACCTGGCATGCTACATGCTATTAGGGGAATTGAGGTCTTCATTCAGTGTTTAACACCTAAGAGTGGGCTTAGAGTTTTAAAAAAGTCACAGGATAGGCAAACTGTAAATCTTGGCAGCTACTTAGACATAACCAGTTTTGTAGCAACTGCACAGAAATAAGTTTTCTGCGAAGGAAAAGAAATGCATTCTTTCATTAAAGGGATAATTATTCCTTTCATCTCTTTAACATGGTGGTAAGTGAATCTACCTTTCTGATGCGTGGTCCATTGTCCAGATGCCTGGCCATCCTATCTGGAATGTTCGATCTCTATCCAGATACAGGGTTGTTCTTTTGGCTAGAAGAAAAAAAAATAGCTTTGTCTTAGTGGGTCTTCAGGCTTAAACCACTTGTGCGACTCACTGGGTGTCTAGATAGCAATCACTCTCCACTTTTTGGGATAGTCAGGATCCACTTTTTTTCTTTCTCCTAGGAATGGAGTTCACATGCCACCAAACCTGACTTTCATATGACTACTTAAGGTCTAAACTCGGGGCCTCAAGGCTGTGCAGCAGGCACTTTACCCATAGAGCTATCCCTCATCCTTCATATATGATTAAAATAAGAGGGAAGTGTATATCCCACACAGTACCCGGTGGGTGATGATACAGAACACATTATGGATGGGCATTCAGAATAGTGCTGCTACTTTACAACTCTTCAGTGGTTTCTCATGGCTAAATACAAAGACATGTAATTCAGAGGAGCCATTTATGGGTATTTGGGAAGTGGCTGTTTAACCCCAGCCTTTCACTCATATTTCTATTAGTTCTTTTTATGAGCATCAGAAAGTAGAAGCACCCTTTGTCTGAAGAAAAGAGAAACAAACTGCGCTGTTTCTGATACAGTGAGTTAGGCACTTTGCAGAGGGAAAGAACCATCTATTGGGACGCACATTAACTTAGGTAAGTTACACAGTGCGTTATACTGGGTTCTGAACCCTGAATTAGTCTCAGAGAATTTACATCTAGGAAGAGAAAGCAGGTAAATGGTTGTATGGGAATTAGATGGTGGTGGTGGTGGTGGTGTGTGTGTGGGGGGGAGGTGACACACATGAGCAGTGTGAGGTGGTTTGGACAACAGGGGAATTGTTTTGTGACATGATTGGGTGTTGTATGAGTTTATGCATTTCACAAAAACTGCAGAACTATACTAGAAAGAATGAATTTTATCATGTGCACGCACAATAATAATTATTCTATTCAATTAATGATCTTTATCATTAAAACTGTCTATGCTTCAGTACCCAGGCTTTGCTGCGCCCTGAACGTCCCTGGAGGGTGAGAATATCTAACTACTTCTCCATTTCATTTGACTTTGGTGGCTCTGGTTCCCTATAGTGACTTTGTCTTCCTTCATGCATTACTTGTAGCATCTCAGGCTGCTTGCCTGATGCCAGTAGCAGCAGCTCTCGCTGCAAAGAGCATGGAACTCTCCTAGAAGCCGGCTCCTATCATGTGAAGTGCCATTCTAGATGACCAGCCTATGTTCAGACCATTCATAAACCAGCCGCTCAGGTTCCTACTAACACCAATCATTGTGGATAGGAAAGAGAATGAGAGCGAGCTGCTGTCTACCTATGCATTTGGACACCGTTTTCAGTATGGTGTGTCTTTTGGTGGTCTGGTACTAGCATCTCTGTTCTTGGCTTTGAGGAGTTTACAGTCGTCAAGTGCACCAGTAAAAAACAAATTACCATCAGGACCATGTGGTCCTGCTCTTGATATACTTTGTCACGGAACAGATGGCTGACCAGTTGTGTGTGGCAAAAAAAAAAAACAAAGCAAAGCAAAGCAAAATAAATTATAGAAATACCAACCCAAATTTAAATACCCGGAGAGCTTCAGGGCCTCCAAAGCTCTGGCAAGCTGTCCCTCTGGCTTGTTTGTTTGTTTGTTTGTTTGTTTGTTGTGGTTTTTTGCTGTTTGTTTTTCAGGATGGAAGGTAACCTTTTATGCTTGTGAAGATTGTTTAGGTAGAGCTTTTTGAGGCCATGATTTTGTGGCTTTCTATGTTTCTAGATTACTGGGGCTCGTAAGTCCCCTGTGTCTCTGTGCGTCCCCTCTGCACCCCCCTGAAGAATCTGTAAACTTAGTTTGATCATGAAATGCACTTTCCCAGCAGCATGTTAGAGGGGAATTATAACACACTGAGACGAAACAGGGTTTTCTCTCTCTGGCATTTTTCTGCAGCAGTAGGCCCTTGCGTTTCCTGTGTTCCTATTCTCTGTTTAATTTGCAGACATTGTTTTCTCTATTCTCCTTGTGCCTTGAGAGCAGAAGTAAGGGGGTGGGGGAGGGCCGTATCTGAAGAGCCACTGGAGACCGCAGGCCTGTGATAGGCCTGCCTTGGGTACGATCCCATTTCACTTTACAATAGTGAGTTTGGTAGAAGATTTTGCTGCTTTGTGCAAACAAGGAAACTAGGTCCAGGAGAGGCTAATTGACTTGTAGTCTCAAGGATAGCTCATTCTCACTCCCAAACCGGTTCTCTCTCTACTCCCCCAGGCTCTGGTTTGGAATAGTGTTTTCTCTCTTTATTTTTGCTTGCAAGGGTGGGGGATGGTGAGGAGTCTGCTCTTCTGAGATTGAACCCTGCCGCTTCTGCTCAGGCCCGGTTGCTTCCTGTTTTGCTTCTCAGCTCCCAGGAGGTTTGGCCTAATTCTATATATTTTTTTCAGAGCTTCTTTCCTATACTCCATCCCTTGTTTCTCCTTCCCTCGTGACAGTGTCAGTCCCAAGGCTGACACAGCAAGCACACAAGTCTCTCTTGTGTTACAGATTCCAGCCTCCACTCACCAGAAGGAATTGGGAGAGCAAGGCAGAAGGCCTGTCAGAATGAATCACAGGGGCCCAGAGGGTTCAAACTTTTGGTGCTTGAGCACAGCTAACACACCATCATTCCTGCAACTTTACTTGCGTGTTGTTTCTAGAGAGACTAGAAATTAGTTTCCAAACAAAACAAAACAAATGCAATATTGAAACTACCATCCAGAAGAGATTACAGTTGATACTACCAGTGCTGTTCTCTGTAGGCAGCATCATAGTTTCTGGTGACTGTCCAGTATTGAAGACTTTAATTTATGAAGCGTTTCTGCAAGAGACTTCCAGAAAGAAAGATGTGCCACAGTGCAGATGATGTCCCGCCACTCAGTTCTGGGAGCCAAGTCACATGTGACCATTTGACTACTCTAAAGGAGGGTAATTTGAATTAGTCCACAGTACATCCCAAAGCCTTGGAATCCAACAAAAACAACAACAAACTTTCCTCACTTTTGGATCAGTTACATGTGTGTTAATTTGGAAGTTAGTGGGTTAAATAAAATGCATTCTAGAAATTAAACTTACTTTATTTGTTGTTTTGCACTTCTGAGTGTTGAACCTCAAGCTTGGTCATGATAAGCTCTTAAACCTGAGAATTTTGAGAGAAAGACCAGTTGGACCATTTTTGAGCCAAAAATTGAAAGCAAGCTTTAATTAAATCCTGGCCAGGATGATGGACTCTGGCCAGGTCAAGTCCTAGGTTCCCAGAAAATGGCGACAAATTTGGCAGAGGCTAAAAAAAGGCAAACCTACAAGGTCACCATACTTCCAATCAGGTTGATCAGGGGGTAAGCACTTATCCTGACATATTTCCTGCCTATGTACTTTCCGCCTTCATGTGATCAAGCACATCCAGTGCAGTTGGGTCGAACTTGTTTAGGAGAGTGAAAACCTGTGGCTTTGCTATCTCCCATAAACAATAGCCTCCTCCTCATTTCCGGAAGTATTTATCCTTGGGCAGGTGGTGCTTATAGGGTAAGGTAAATTTGGCCTTTACAAAGCTAGCACTTCCTCCTGGACCTTTTGCCTCAGCTTTTATCTTGTCTTCCTTTTCGTTCTAGTTTCCCCATTGGTAAAAACCACACAGAACAGTAGCACAAGTGTGAACTGACATAACTGATTATCAGTTTTCATAACATTACATATGCGTTCAGTATAGCTTAATTTCCTGTGCAGATCCATAGGCTGCCGCCTCAGACAAATCTGAGGTTTTCCATTGTGTAGGTCTCCTGTGCTATTGTTTCCTAGGAACAATGGCCAAGTCCCTTTCTCTTCTCTGTCTCAAGAAGAATCACTGATGTGTGCTCCATCTGGATAATCACTTCAAGTATGTGACACATATGGAATTATGTAATGTATATCTTTTTGTGGTTAGATTCTCTTGCAACACTCCCTTACCTCCATCCTACTTATTGGTCAACAGTCCTATGTTTTAACGCTGAATAGTATTCTGTCTTTTTTGTGTATTTGTAATGATGATGTGGGGAAGCTTAACACTGCACATGGGACATTCATTTGATGGGTTTGTGGTCTTCCCTGTGTCTGTTGGACAGCACTGATTTCCGAGTATTGTGATTGGAAGTCACCAAAAATGTGTATTTCGATTGCATTTCCAATGATGTCCAGCATTTCCATGTTAAGTGGTGTGTTTTGGTTTTGCTAATTCTTAAGCAGGTTATTTGGAAATGAATAAGGACAACAAAAAGAGAATAAAATCATACCTGTGTTCTTCCCATTTCCTTTTTCCAGCCTGTAGGAGGTAGGCATGTGTGTGTGTGTGTGTGTGTGTGTGTGTGTGTGTATGTGTGTGTGTGTGTGTATGTGTGTGTGTGTGTGTTTCAGTAAGAAAAGCTTTAGGTTTCTATTCACAAAAGACACTTCATAAGGTTAGATAGCAGGAAGGGATACTTCATACTGTCTGCCAGTGCTATTCAGTAGAATAGTTTGAAACTAATTAAATGGCTCATATATATCTTAGACTTTTTCCCCCCTTGGGAACTTAAGAAACTTTTTTTTCAACTTAAGCTTCAAAAAGAGATCAGCTCAGTGAGCTTATGATGGAGGCAAGAAGCGGGACACAGGGGCGCTGCAGAGCAGATTAGAATGCAGTAATGGATAAAAGATAATGCCATTTTCAATTAAAATTGCCCGGGGAAATTAGGTAGGCAGAGAATAATTACCTGTGTTGGCAAGCATCCAGGCTTCTGACACTGAGAGCCTGCTGGAATCTTCTATGGGGTTCACTGAGGATCACAGGAAGCCAGCAATGTTTCATTTATGTGTCGCCTCAGACATATATGAATGTTGTAGCTGTTTTACATGGTATTTTAAGTCAAATGCTGTAGCTTGAGATCCTGTAAAAACAAAAGCCACAAAAAGGCAATACCACATTACATCAGATGAAAGAGAAGTTTCTCTGACAAAATAAATTAGTGTTTCTATGATTTCTGCTATTAGCTAATTAGACAGGAGATGAAGCTGAATAGTAGAAAATGAAGATGCCCAACCATGGTATAGTTCTCCTCTGGATGCTATCGGTACTCGGTTACTGTCACTGGGTAGATGCTACCTGACCCACAGCCTTGCCTAGCATAGCAGGGAAAATGATTCACCTACTGCACATCCACCTTTTTTCTGAGACAAGGTTTCTCTGTATAGCCCTGGCTGTCCTAGAACTCACTCTGTAGACCAGGCTGGCCTTGAACTGAGAAATCTGCCTGCCTCTGCCTCCCAAGTGCTGGGATTAAAGACGTGCTCCACCACTGCCCAGTGCACATCCACCTTGAATGCAGATGTTCTGATCCAATGTGTGTTCCCCTTCACAGCTCCTGTAGAGATTCGGTACTACCAACTCTAAGCATCTGAGCTTGAGGGGGTTCCTTGAGTCTGTAGCATCTGGGCTCTGGCAGCCATGCTGCCCTCATTGGGGCTGGGTGCGATTAATGGAAAAGGATTTGAGATTACTGAACTGGGGGGTTTCCTTTAACTTCACCATGAGGAGGGTCATGATCTTCTCTGTAATGGTAAAGGAACTCGAAGCTTTTTCTACCTTTTCTCTAGGACTAGGTTTTGCTGTTTTCCCATTTGTTCACAATTTATCAGTTCATCCCGAGGCATAATGGAAGAGGATTTGTATGGAGCAAAATTGGGAGAGGTGGGTCAATGGTTAAAAGCGGTTGCTATACTTCCAAAGGACCTAGGGGTTCTGTTCCCAGGCCCTGCATGTCAGCTCACAATTGTGTAATTCCAGTGTCAAGATAGCTGAAGTCTATTCTAACCTCTGAGGGCCCCTCAACTCATATGGTGCATTTATATACACTCACACACATACATATAAAATAAATATATATTTAAAACTTTTAACATGCCAAGGGTTAATGGATATGTAAAACATTTAAATGTTTTTACAATTTTACTTTATTATTATAGTGACATATATATTGCCTCCGTGGAACTTCCAGTAAACAACTTAGTTGAATGACAAAGTAGTTAAATTGGTTTATAAGCTCATTTAGTTAAAAAAAAAAATTTAAGCCCATTTTGTTATTTGTCTGTGTGCTCTCTGCACACATGTGGTTGCTTGCTTTCCTTGTTTATGCATGTTCTCTTTTTCTTTCAGTCTCTGTGTGTGTCCACATGCTTCTCCTAAAGAATGTCAGTTTTCTTGGTATCTAGTTACCTAACAGTTAAGATAAAGAGAGCACTGTCTTGTATCTGTTTAGAACTTGGTGCAGCCTGGGCATTCTTAGGATTGGGATCACTGGGGAAAGGAATGGGAAGATTTTACCTCTGGCTTCAACTTTGAGTAGTGTATCTGTGAACAGAAGGGGAGGGTCCAGGCCATTGTGGGCGGTGCTATCCCTGGGCTGGTGGTCCTGGGTTTAATAAGAAAACAGAGTGAGCAAGCCATGTAGCGCAAGGCAATAAGCGGCACTCCTCTATGACCTCCACACCAACTCCTGCCTCCAGGTTCCTGTCCTGCATAAGTTCTTGCCCTCACTGCTTTTCTCTTTTTAATATTTATTTTGAGGATGAACTGTTATGTGGAAGTGTTGGCCAACTACCCACCTCCCCTCACGTTGCTTTTGGTCATGGTGTTTCATAGTAGCAATAGTAACCCTGACTAATACATTCGGTTAGCTTTTCTTGTGACATCACTTTCTTTCGTAGCCTGAGGTGCACAGATGGCACATGTATGACTGGCACTAGGCGCAATGGCGTAATTTTAATTCTCTCACTCTCACTCTCTTGCTCTCTCTCGTTCTCTCTCTTACACACACACACACACACACACACACACACAGGTATGCGTGCAGATTATTGGTCAGAGCCTCTAGAAAGGAAGGAAGCTGGATTTCAACTTTGTAAGACAGCAAATACATAGCCCTGTTACAGTGTCCCAACTTCGGACTGGCCACAACAGGAGCTCATGAATGTCTTTTAAGTCACTGTGCTTGTGGCAATTTAAGAAGCCACAGAATATGAATACATGAGGGAAGCCTGGCAAAACACTCTATGTCGCTAATTGCAAAGCTCTTACCATTATTTCAAGTTTCAAAGGGATAGCATCCCTGACATGCCTCCCGCAGCTCCTATGGAGAATCCCCAGGTTTGTACTTCAGTGTGGTTATCCACAGCCAATGGCAGATGAAGAGGCCATTACACTTCTTTGCAGCATTTAGAATGTTTTCTCCGACCGGCAGTTTTAGCCTTACGAAGGGACAGATGGGAAGCTAGAGAGCTCTCTGAGTAGGCATTCGCTGCGTGCTGCCAACAGGATCGGCAGAGTGGGAAGGTAGAGGAAATATTCAGGTATCTTCCTTTCATGTTTGTAAACCTTGCTGAAGGGGCGTATGTTAGACCCTCACTCCAGGCTTCCATGATGAAGGGGGCTTGGCACAAGGATCCAGGTTGCAAGTAAACAGTAGGAGCGCTCTGTGGTATTGTGTCTGTAGACTTCGTATCTGGCAAATTGTATGAGGTAGCGAGCCAGTTTCCTTGCTTTGTCTGTGATTCTGCCTGTTCTTAAGGCATTTGTTGAGTTGATTGTCTCTTGTCATTGAGTAGCTGGTGTATAGCAGGTTTTGTTTTACCAGGATCAGTACAATATGGGGATTTGGGCATTTTGTTTAATATCAACTTCCCTTTAACTTTACAGGAAAGAGTATTTCCTTTTTGAAAGGTCGAAGCCCAGAGAGCAGGTAGACAGACACTCCTGACATCTCTTCTCCGGGTTCCTGTCACATGAAGGGCGATTCCTTTCCTAGAGACCACATTTAGGCCTTTAGTGCCCAGACTTATAACATCTGAATGCAGAGGGTGGCAGGCGGGATTCTCACCCGCAGAAGGCAACATTGTCCTGATATGCTTGTATGGAATGGTTTGTGATGAGCTGGTCATGTACGGTGTGCAGATACTGTTTTCCCCCACGAGCTGTAGTGCCTTGCTTTGGTACTGGGGAAATGGAGAAAAGATACATGTGTATTCTGAAAGCCTTTGGTTACAAAAACGATAGATCCCGCAGGACAAATATTCCATGAGCTTCTTAGGACTTTGTTTCATAGCCCCCAACAAGCACAAGAGAGTTAATACATTTAATGTCTCAGCTCTGGGTGGACCACGTAATTATTTCATTCAGCGGTGTTTTTCTGAACTTCTGTTAAGTGACAGGGCCTGTGTTAAGTGCCAGGGATGCTGATGATGGTTTTCAGTGCGTACATAACCCTCATCTTCCTGTCAGCTGCAGTCTCGTGTTCGTATACGGCTACAAACATAAATATAGTATAAAAAAATACAGTAAGTTCCATGAGGGACAGAGCACCATCATAACGAGCCCTGGTTAGGGTACCTTGTGGTTCAGCACCCTCAGCATTCTCTAGAGCCTGCCATCTCTAGGATACCTTGAATATCTCTTCTTGCTTTTATAAAATAGGAACAGTCATATCATATCATTTTAGAGTTTATGTGTGGGTTCTCAAGCTTTATTTTAGTTAGGGTTCCCATTGCTGTGAGGAAACACCATGATCATAAGCAACTTGGGGGAGGAAAGGATGTGTTTTGTTACACTTCTACACCGCAGTTCATCACAGAGTTGTGCAGGATCTCAAGGCAGGAAGCTGGAGGCAAGAACTGCTGAGGAGAACATGGGAGAGTACTGCTCATTTTGCTGTGCATGTCCTGCTCAGCCTGCTTCCTTAGAACACACAGTACCACCTACCTGCCCAGGGTGGCACCACTCACAGTGAGCTGGCTTCTTCCATATCAATCATCAGTCAAGAAAATGCACCACAGGCTTTCCTATGGGCCGATCTGGTGGAGGTATTTTCTCAGTTGAGTTTTCCTCCCCAAATTATTTCCTTTTGTTGATTGGATTCAAGTTGCCTGATTCAAGTTGACATAAAACTAGCCAGCACAACCACAGTTAGATTCATGCTTAATCTGGCTTCTAGTGAATATCACTAAATCAATGAATTCTCAAATATTGTACGTTATATTCAAATGGAATATTTCGTTTCCATGTATGGTTTTGGATGAATTTCATACTTTGTCCTAATTTCACCTCTAAAAGTGGTATGTCTTCTGGTAAAAGTAACATATGGTAGCTCAATATTAGATTTAGACCAAAGGCCCACCTTCCTCTGTCTTTTTCTCCCTCTCCTTTCTTTACTTTCCCTTCCCTTCCACTGTTTCAAGTTTAGAGTGCCGTCACAGCTTCAGATAATGTTCACCTCCAGGTATTTGCACATGGACCAAGGGATGTTCATATCAACACAGCAGGGTCACAGGTGCTCTATACTGCTCCACTTGCCTGAAGTGAATCCTGTGGCCTGTGAATTTATATTTGTAGTTGTCCCTCTAGATTCATATTTGCTGCTTTCTATTTCTTGAAATAGTCCTGGTAGATGTCCCTTCCTGTCATGCATTACAGAAACAGATGGTCAGGATATCAAATTCAGACTGCCATAGATGCCATTTTCCAGCTCTTGATCGCCTGTCTCCATATCTCTACCTGTTCTCCATGTGCCCGTGGGCTTCCTCTTTCTCCCATACACTTTGATACCTCCTAAAACTTTTTTCCTATGAATTGGAAAGGACTTAATATTAAACTTAGCTGAACCAAAACTTGAATACCAAACCCAGGTTTGATGCAAACAGCCTGTTATTAAAGAAAATATGGAAACACAAAAGAAAAACATTTCTTTGCCTATAGCCGCAATTCACAGTAAATCTGCAAATATAATTCCATTGTGAATCTGTTCTGTTCAGCATTTTACTCCCAGGAAATATTTCTTCAAGTGACAGTTCGTTTAAGGACATTTGAAAGAGTTCTTGAAGTTACAGATCATCCAAGGTCATTTCCCTACTAACCAGGAAAGGATTGTCCAATTATTTCCTAAGGTCTTAGCTAGCCTTTTTGTTCAATGGCTACTTAATTACTAAGTTCAGTGTTTGATGGGAGATACCACTGTTGCAGAGCATGAGTAAACCATGTAGCATGCAGCAGTAAATGTCTCTAGTTTGATGACTTGTACCCTTTATTGTCTAAATCTAGCATCGTTAGTAATTTAATCTATCCTGCCTCCTGATGTGCCTTAAGAGATACATACTAGATTTCGATTCTGAAGTCAATGAGTGCTTATGTACACAAGAAAGAACTCTGAAAGGACTTCACGCTGACTTTTTTTTTGTCTGCTCTTGCTTTCTTTGCAGGGACTGTGCACAGGGTTTGATCAGGTAGACATCCCTTGCTGTTGCTCCCAGCTGCCTGGTGAGTACCCACCTTGTAACTCCTGGGGAAGAATCTACATGCAGTGTCTGTTAAAGGTGGTGCATGGCCGTTTTCTTAGGTGTGGTAAAGAGGCAAGCAGAATGCCCTGGGGTTTTCTGGGTGTCATCTCACTAGTTCAGCTGTTGGTTCTGCTGGTTACTAGCCTCTCCTTGTGTTCTTGCTGATTGTGACAGTGTTGCCTGGCCACTGAGTGAGAAACTTTGTAACAGTTTAAGACTGGTACAGGTTTTGTTAGCAGATTCCCACCTTCATGAGAAATCACAGCTCTGCCCATCCACAAGAAACCTTGCTTTTAAGGCAACTACCTGCAGGCGTGACGCCAGGCAATTCCTTCTGTACCTGTCGAACTTTCCCATAAGTCCTTCATGAAGTGCTCCAACAATCAGAATTCTCTCCGTACGGCCGGTCTGTGTTACTTCCAAATGTACACTAGTCAGTATGTTAAGGTAGTACCAGATCCCAGCCAAAGCTGAGAGACGACATACTGCCGATCTCTTCATCAAATTGCTGTTTTATAATTGCTCTTACAAGACTGCACTGTCTGCCCTTTCTTCCTTTAAGAGGCTAAAAGCCACTTGTCAGTGATGCTCAGGAACCAGTGACTTCCCTGCTCCTCCTAATGGCTGCTCTCTGCGTACAGGGCTTTTCATATCACTCTTCCTCAGGGCACTGCACCCATGTCAGGTGCGTCATTATCTCCTGGCACTGACCCTGGCTGATTGTCTTCCGGCCTCTCAGGGAGGGGAAGGAAGAACTGCATAACCCCAACCCGTCTCCAAATGGCCAGTCTTTAATGACATAAGAAGATCAAGAAAGTGGATTTATTATTGTATGTTCCCACCTATTTTTAGTCCAGTGTACTATATTTTACCACCCCCCGAAGGGTGACTCATAAGCTTCTCTTCGTAGGCACTGTCCAGTTAAGGATGCTGAGTAATTTTAGAGACTTTGAATCAGTGTAAATAGATACATCATTTGCTTTCTACCCTGTTTTTCATTATATCCTTCTGGATTGCCAATTTTCCCATACTTACTTATGTTATCCCATAGTGACATTATCCTCAAATGGGTCATTTTTTTATTAACTTTATAATATATTGTATTGATGAAGGCATCTGTGTTTCATGAATATAGATACTAGTGTCAAGAGTCACAGCCGCACCAGAATATAGGAGTGGTTTGTTACATATTCTGAGTTCAAGGAGAAATGCTTTTGTGGCACGTGGTGTAAGTCCTGGCATTTGATGAGAAAGAGCCTTGGGTGGCCTTAAGCCTTAGTTAGACCAGGAGGCACCCAGGCTTCTTCCTTCTCCGTCTTTGTAATGCCTGTTTGGATCTTGGCTACATGGTTGCTTGCTGATAGCTTTGTGTTACTCTTGACCACATATCCAAAGAGAGTTCTTTTATATCCTACCCTGCCCCCCCAGGAGCTCTTAAAAATAAAAGCACTTAAGCACCATTTCAATTGTTAGATCCAGTGAATTATGATTTCTTGAAAATATGGACTGAAATCCAATTCTTCGGATAGCATAAAGGAGAAAGCATCCAGGACCTGGAGTCTGAGCATTGCTGCTTTTGTTTGGGAATTTTCCTTTAGGTCCACTGGTTTCAACAGTGAGTGTTTCAGACACACTAGTCCAAATGTGTTTTTTAGTCTCTTTCATGTCCACAATGTGCATTCACAGTGCATTTAATTCTCGTGGTGGTGTGTTTTAAATTGTTTTTATTTAATGCTACAATGAACTTATCTTATTACCAGTGTTAGTCAATACATTTTGAAATTTAAAATCGATACAGTTTGGGCTTGGAGAGATTGCCCAGTGGTTAAGAATGCTGACTGCTCTTTTCAAGGACCCTGCGTTCAGTTCCCAGCACCCTGAGTACAACTCCCAACTGTCTGTAACTTCAGTTCCAGGGTAACTGAAGCCCTCTTCTGACCACTGTAGGCATACAAGTGGTGCACAGACATACATGCAGACAAAAATTCCATACACATTAAAAAAATTACACAGTGAACACAATGATTATTTTTAGGTAATTTGTCCTCATTTTTATGTTGTTAAACATTCATGTCTAACCAAACCAAAGATGATTTTCAAATTTGGAAAAAGAAAATAGACTTTGGTAAGCTTCTTTCCTGTGGGATTTTAATTCAGAAAATCACTAAGACATGGCTCTTGATAAAACTAGTGTTTGGGCTACATTGTTTTTGAATTATTTCAAGTTGTTTTCATTAGATATTAATTGGATATAGAGTTCCTAATGTAGTGTATGTCTCTCACTAATATCTCTGTCTTCTCTGCTTCCCCCTCTTTTTCTCCTCCCTCTCTTTCCTTATTGAACTTTTCTATGCTATCCTGACTTCTTGTAGAACTGGAAACCCACATATGTTACCTCAGCTATTGGCATCTTTGTCTTTTTTTTCTTTATCTATTTTTAACCTATATTGTAGTACAAATGTTCTCCAGGGGCAAAATATGGTTGCTTATTAGATGGTAGAGCTGCATTTATTCCAAACTCTTGCTTATTAAAGCTGCTGTGATTCACAAGGAAGAACAGTCATGGAATTCTATGGTTTTACATTGTCAAAGCATAGTATTCATGTCAGGATTCTTAAGCTGAGACTGGGTGTGGTGACACATGAACATGGGATGCTGTGATAAGAGGAGGAAGAGGATGAGGAAGAAGAAGAGGAGGATGAGGAAGAGGAGGAAGAGGATGAGGAAGAGGAGGAAGAGGAGGAGGAGGGAGAAGAGGAGGAGAAGGAGGGAGAGGAGGAGGAAGAGGATATGGCAAGAGTTCAAGGCCAGCCTGAGATAGATAACAGAACTCCACATCAAAAACAAATGATTACAACAACATTTGGAATTTATGGAAGATTTCTACAGGAGTGATTTGTTAATCAGGTTGCTCAGCAGACTGGAGGTGGAGAAGATGCCTGTGCAGCCCTATAGGGAAGTAGAGCTGGGGTTCTGGGCCCCTCAGCCCAGTGTGCAAGAGATGCTGCTTCTCTAGAGGCAGCTGAGCTGGGTGTCTTTCTTCCCCACCAGCCTTTGGCTGTAGACAGCACTCCTGCTGTCTGCCATTGCAAGAGAAGATGCTGCAGTGGTGGAAGAAGATTCCACTTAAAAGGTTTAATCATGTTCTCCATCTCTTCCATTCTTTCCTAGCAAAAATTAAGCACTTTTAGAAACTATATGAAATTCATTTTCTTTCCTTGAGAATGTATTATACTATCCTTTCAAATCCCTAAGTCTATGAATGATTGCAGTGTTGAAAGACACATAGATATTTCTCAGCTAGCAGCAATCAGAATTAGGACAACTTAATATTTCAAATTCTTTAACTCATCGTTGCCATGAGTAAAGACTTCAGTGCTATGAGAAAAGAGATAAAGATGCCATGTGGTTTTATGATTGAAAACCATTCTTTCCATAAACAAGTTCAAGTTTGATTTTACCACCTCTAACTACTTCACCTCTACCACCACCATCAACACCACCACCTACTCTACCTCCACCACCACCACCACCACCACCACCACCACCACCACCACCTCAATCCTCCACCACCTTCACCACCGCAAACTCTTCCACCTCCTCCATCTCCTCTACCATCACCATCAACACCACCACCTCCACCACCTTCACCACCACTTTCATTCTATCACTAAGGCAACATCCCCAGCCTGACTTAATTATCTCTTCATCTTATCTCTTTTATTCATCCTTTGAAAACATTTTCACAAACGTTTTAAGGAACCACATGCATTTGCTGGGGCACCTTCAGTTTTAAAATGACACAAAAGTTTATTTTTTGTCCACCTGAGCTCTGAGATCAGTGCTGCCCAGGTGAGCTATGCATGCCAATATAAAATGCTTAGTTTTCTAGTCTTAGAAAGGAAAGGGAAACGAGCGTAGCCGCCACGGCTGAAGGATGGAAGGACTGACATGGTAGGTTAAATTAAGATGAATGATATATTTAGCCTAACATATCCAAATTATTATCATTTGACATTCAGTCAGTATGAGATGTCATACTTTAAAAAAAAACAACAGCTGTACATTGTGTGTGTGTGTGTGTGTGGTGTGTGCTTGTGTGTGTGGTGTGTTTTCACACACAGGTGCATTTATATGCTAGTGCCCCTACATTTTTATGTATACATATGTGTAGCCCAAAGGACAGCGTAGGTGTCATGGTATCCATGTTTTCTGACAGACAAGATCTCTCACTGAACCTAGAGTTTGCTGAGAAAGCCAGACTGGCTGGCCACTACACTCCTCTGAATCCATTTGTCTTGATCTTCCTAGTGATGAGGATTCCAAATGTATTCCACCAGTGCTACATATTTATGTAGGTTCTAGGGATTGAACTCAGATCCTTGGGTTTGCAAAACTAGCCCTTTACCGATTGAGCTATCTTCCTAACCCTACTTTTTTTCTTTTTTCTTCTTTCTCTTCTTTCTTTCTTTCTTTCTTTCTTTCTTTCTTTCTTTCTTTCTTTCTTTCTTTCATAGCAAATCTCAGCTCAGAATGGTGATATTTTAAGAGTCCAGTAACATTTGGCTTTTGTGGACCAATGTGCACAGTACAGCTTTGCAGTGGTATAGAAACCTCTAGTAAAAGGCTTTACTACTTTTAATAAGACTGTTTGCTGGGCTGGGGACTTTCCCAGTTTGGAACTCCATTCAGTAAAAAAGTCAGGCAACACTTCTGTCCAGCTGAAGTGAGCTGAAGTGGAGTGGATCAGTCATTGCCTGTTTGAGAGCCTGACAAAAAAGAGCTGGAGATAAAAAAACAAAATGAAACAAAAAACAAACCCTGAATTTTGCAGGTGTGATGTTACTGATAACCTTTAGGAGTGGTAATATTCTAGGATTAATTTTTGGTAGAATGTGAGTTGCATATAGAAATGTTAACGAAAATACAAAGTGTTTTGAGACTGAAGATACATGTTTGTGGTCTAGGTAGGTGGAAGGTTCTAGAAGATTTTCATTCTTGTAGGTAGACATATTTAATAGCAGTATTCATTGGAATGCAGGAAAGGTAAGCAGTGACCAAATTCCGGGGAGCTTTTTAGTTCATAAGGTAAGATATCACCACAATCCAGAATTTATTGGGCTATGATCTAGTTATCATTTGCTTTATAACAAAATGTGGGGGCTTGCAATAACAACAGTCACTAACTTTTTGATACCTCCTTTTTCATGGTCCACAGTTTGGGAAGGGCCTGATTGTGCCTCGAGTCTCAGTCAGTACACTTGACTGCTGACATTGGTGCAGGAGGCTGGGGCAGCCATGGTCTGGCTGAGAATCTCTCTTGTCACAAAGCCCATTTTTTTTCCTCTAGGGTTGTCTGTTCATGAGCAACTGTAGGATTCGGTTTGACTCAGCTCTGGGGTGATTTTTCCAGCTGACAGAGGCACTGTCACTTTATGACTTGGCCTTGGACCTGATGCCTCCTGGCTTCTGTCCGGGGCCTTTGAGGCACTGCTGTACACATCTCACCCCTTTGGTCATGCTCTGGGAATGCTCTCACATTCTTCCAGAACTCATAGTTCCACACAGCAGCTCTCTCCTTCTCTCTTGCCCATTAATTTAGGCAGATGGTCCTTAATAAGATCTCAAGTTGCTTAGCTCCTAAATGGCCAACCCTGTCCCTCCATTTGTCTTCCATCACCCTTCCTTTTACTTTCAGAGTTCTTCTCAAGCTGTGGGCGTAGCCTAGATCTTTCTCTTCCTGTCGTGATATGTTGAGGAATTGGAAAATAAAAGAAAACATAGCAAAATAAAAGGGAGGGCTGATTTCTCATTCCTTACTTCTCATACCAAAAGGACACACACTTATCACCCATGAGTGTCTTCTTGAGGGAACAGACTGCTTCTAGCCAGTGCTAGGACAGACTTCTTCTAGCCAGTGCTAGGACAGACTTCTTCTAGCCAGTGCTAGGTCAGTACTAGGTTCCTCTCCCTGTCTTTCTTGCTCTGTTGATGATTTTCCTTGTCCACCTTTCCCAGGCTCACTAGATGGAGAGGAAAAGGGCAGGAAGCAGATTGTAACCTTCAAATGATACTTTTTGCTGACAGGAGCCAAGATCAGCATTGTGCCAGTTTCCGTGTCTCTGGTTTCATAGGACTTTCTGTCCTCCAAAGTGTCATCTTCACACCCACCTGGGGAACTGACAAAAGGTACAATGTAGGCGTTCTCTTGCTCCTTCCACTCACCTCTGCAAAGTCACCATGTCTCCTAGAAATGATTAAAATGCCAACTGTATTAGCCTTTAAGTAAAGTGCCCTCAGGTCTGGAACTTATTATTCTGAAATGCATGAAAGGGCTAGATAGATATTCATTAAAGCTGGTAGGATAAAATGTTAATCGTAGACTCTTGTTGGCAGGTACATGCTATACCTGTGTACTATAAGAGTGTATGAACTGTTTAAAGGAGAACTTGTGTTTATTTTAAAATAAAACCCTGGAGAAAAGAAACATTAACCAGAATTATAGAAGGATATATCTGAAAACAAAATGTCAGTTTTATAGTTTTATACTGCGGCAGACTTAAGCTTGCTCTGTCTCTTACTTAAGCATGTAAGACACAGTGTGCACATTGTGATTTTTTCAAATTCCAGTTTCCTCTCAAGCTTTGAAGAAACAGGAAGAGTCCAGAAAAGTCCTGTAGAATTTTAGCTCTTGCAGTTACAGCTGGTAGATATCTTAAGCAGCTTTCATGCAATACTCACGAGATGCTGGTGTTCAAGTCACTGGGGTGTGGCTGCTCAGTGGTCCTTGCAGGGATACTTTGCTAGGAAGAGCCTGTTATTCCAAAGAAACAATTCTTTGTCCTGTTACCCATTTTACATTTGCCCATTTCAAACTGGATATCCAGAATCTTTTCTACTGTGAAATCTATGTTTACTAATAGGTGAAATGCTACCTGTCTTTGAATTTCTAAAAAAATATGAGGAAAAGTTAACAAAATGTAGTTCAGTAGGAGATCACTTGCCTAGCACATAAAAGCTCTTGGTTCCATCTTTAGCACCGCAAAAATAAAAGAAAACCGGGGATTAGAGCTGTTGCTCAATGATAGAACACTTGTATAATGCCTTGACTCTCTAGTGAGTCCATGTTTACACACACACAAACACATACACAAAATAAAAAAAATAGTATAAAATGGATGAAATTTAAAATAAATTTCCTAATATTTTCTTTTCTTTTTGCGGAGGACATGTCATGAAAATGCTTAAGCAGGTAGATGCTGTTGCGTTGAAAAGCCCTTCCCTGCTTTTCCGTAGTTAATAGAAGAACAGCAGATGCCCTGTCTTTGCTGTCCTCAGGTGGGAAGAGGCAGCTTGCCCAGCACTGCAGACTGAAATGAACTCTCCCAGGAGGGAAACCACCAATGACCTTGCACTCCACACCTGGAACATCAACTGCTTTCTTCCTTTGCATATTTTGTGACTTATCTGGAAGAGTCAGGTGTCATCAGGGCAGAGAGAAGCAGTTGGAGGACAACTCCAATGGCTCCCTGTGACAGTGTGACTTGATCTCCTGGTCCTTCTAGAGAACTTGTGACTTTGCAGCAAGGATTTAGTTAGCTAGGCCAGAGCAGCCAAGTAGCAAATAGGAAATCCATGTAGCTCGAATGTGCTTCATAACAGTGCTCTGGAATTTGGAGCGATCCAGTACTTTATTTATTTATTTATTTATTTATTTATTTATTTATTGCAGTGGGACATGTGAACATGTCCTTATTGAACTTGTGGAAAACCAGAACTGAAGCATACTTTCTTAGTGCCATTAAGTTTACTGAGAAACTAGTGATGTTAAACTTGTCACCGGGAGAGAATCTGTAAGGAACTGGTAAAAGAATGTGAGTCCTGAATGTGGGCCTCCGTTGGCCTGTGCACAGTACCACTCATTTCAGCATCGTCGGTGGTACTGGTGTGAGGATGGTGCAAGTAGGACCTGCCGTGGAGTGAATACTGACTTTCTTCATTCTGTTTGCCTCTTCTTTCCCTCCTCTGGTTGTTGATATAAAACTAGGCCATCTCGTAGGCTCAGGACTCATTTCTAATGAGCGCTCCCACCCCCCTCCTCTGTAGCGATCTGACCTTTCTTCTGTTCAAATACAGCATCTGTAGAGAAATGGCCCTATGGAGCAAGAGGGACCTGCTCTCCTCACGCTGGTGCTCCTTTCTGTCCCAGTGACGATGCTCTGCCTTCTGGGACTCTGCACACTGGCATTTCTGCGCTCTAGGCTACACACAGGTGCTCCTCTTTGGCTACCAGTACCGTCTTTCTTTCTAGTCCACCTCCTTTTCATGTCCTCCCCCCTCTCCTTGTATCCTCCTGCATTCATTAGCAAGGGTGCACCCGCCCTTCCATGGGGCTCATTTCTGACGGTCCATCTGGAAAACCTGGGCTGCTCTGCCTCATCTTTTCTCCTCTTTCTGCTTTCTTTTCAATTCAGTGAAATTCACATTATTAAAAACTAACCTTTGATTGAACAGTTCACAGTTTTACATAACTGCTACTTCTACCTAGTTCCAAACACCATCATCTCTCCCAAGGAAAACCCCTGCCATCAAGCACTTGCTAGGGCCTGGCCCTTTCCGTCTATCCTTTCCTAGCAACCATAGAAATAAACTCTTCCTGGAGAGAAACCACCAATGACCTCGGACTTCCACATCTGGAACATCAACTGCTTTCTTCCTTTGCATATTTTGTGGCTTGTCTGGAGAGTCAGGTGTCATCAGGGCAGCGCGAAGCATTTGGCCTTGTTTCTATGTGAATGTACCCACTTGGAACATTTTCTATTGCTAGGATCACACAGTATGGAACCTTTTGTGCCTACTTTCTTTTGTTAGACATGATGATTTAGATTTCATTCATAAGCTTACAAACACCTGAACTTCATTCCTTCATATATATCTAAATGATATGAATGCTACCATTTGTCTATTCATCCGTTGATAGGCATGGTCTGTTCTATTTTTTTGGCTATTGTATAGACGAGTCCCTGTTTTCAGTTCTTTAAAATATCTACTCAGGGATGTAATTAAATGTACACATTTAACTCTTTGATGTGTTAAGAGTGCTTTTTCACAGTACCTGCTTAATATATATGTATATTATTTATATATTAATATATACATATATATTACCAGCAGACATGAAATTTCCAATCTAGTTGCTGTCCTTGACAACAGATGTTTACCTTTTATTATTTTTAAGTGTAGCCATCCAAGTAGGTATGAAACTGTAACCCATCATGGTTCTAATCTTTTCTTTCATTTTAAAGGCAGGGTCTTTTGTATCACATCTGGCCTTCTAATTTCTGTCTTTACTTCCTGTGTCCTGGGATTTCAGGCACACACTGATCTGTAGAATGTGTGCATGGCAGGCCAGCGCCCCCCACTCTGGTTTTTAATCTTTATTCCCACCTGCCTAATCATTTTCTTCATCTTTTCACTTGTTTCTCATTATTACTTAGACAAACGTTTCTTTCTTAGACAAGTACCCTATTTCCATCCCTCCCTACTTTTAAGTGGTCTGTTTGCCCTTTGGTTGTTGAGTTAGGTGTAGAGGTTCTAGATGTTTGATCATTGGCAGATGTGGGAGAAGAACGTTTCTTCTGTTTTGCAGGTTGCAGTTCCATGTTTTTGAAAATATCATTTTGGTGAAGAAAAGCTTTTTCATTTTTAAGAGCTGAGATTTGTCTTTTCTTTCATTGATTCTTTGCTGTCATATTTTGCATCTGCTCATGCCCAGTTGCCATGTAAGAATCTTAAGCTCATGACAGTTTACTGTAAGCTCTCCTCTGTTTTCTTCCAAGTAGAATTGTCTTTTGCTAGTAGGTTGTGGTATATCTAAGTCACTGATCCATTCTGCATGAGATATGAGGTATTAGGAGCCAGCATCATTCACTTGCTTTGGAATGCTAAGTCCCAGGGCCTGTGTTGAGTAGCCATCTTTGATCTTTGCATCACTGTCAAGAACTAACTGGGCTTAGGAGCAGTGGGTCTCTCAATTGTATTCTGTTGTTTTATATTCCTATTCTTTTTCTGTACCACACCATTTTGGTTACTATATCTTTTCTATTCGAATTCTGAAAATGCGAATCTTCCAGTCACATGTTTTTATAGTACAGTTTTTGCTCCTTGTGCCTGTTCTTGCTTCTGTTTCTGTCATGATTTAGTTCTTTCCTGATTCAGCGGCAGCTGCCCTACAGTTTTCTGGTACATGTGGGATATTACAGGCACGCTGCAGTCTAAAAGGTTTCTCTAGAAACCTCCTACCCCCTGGTTTTAAGCTGCACATTAGAAATCTCAGAGCCCCCTGTTTTAGAAGCCTTTTGGAAAAAAGAACTTCCTTCCCCTTTGCCATGACAATTAGATACTGTTGTGACTTGTGCATGTTCCAGCTATATTAGTTGTCATCATTACTTACATAAAACACTATTTGAAAAAACCCTGTTTTGTAAAACCAAGCTGTGGAACAGGCATTAAATCAGGAAGAAGTTAGGCTTGTGGAATGCAGAGTGAGGCGGAAGGCTGCTGGTTTTGTTGGAATCAATTGCTAGGATGAGTCACACTTGTTTCCAGAATATTTCACCTCTGCGTTGTTCTTTTGAATATTGCAGGGACTTATGTGGGATTTTCCTTTTCGAAAGAACCCGCAGCCTTGAATTACCCAGGAACTGCTCTTTAAGTATTTCCAGGCGCCCCCTTAAGTCCTCAGGGAACGGAAGCTGAGCAGTTGCTCCTGGTAGACTGGAGGAAACTGCTTTAACCCCTGGACATTAGGACAGGGGGCGATGTTTGTGCCTCTTGCTGAAATGCAGTTAGGAGGTACGTAGGGAGCTGGGGAGCTGGCTTCGTGGGCAGAGTGCCCGAGGTACCACATGAGGACCTTAGTTAGGATCCCCACCACACATGTGAAGCTTGGAATAGAGGCTTACCCCTATAACCCTGGGCTGGGGCTGGGGATTGTGCAGACAAGAGAATCCATGGAGCTTGGTGGCTAGCCATTCAATGTCTTTTGAATGCGTTGAGAGACCTGTCTGAAAAAATAAAGTGGAAGGTAATAGGAGACATCTGACATTAAGGTCTGGCCTCCACTCTTGTGCTCATATGGGCACACACAGGAAAAAATATATATGTATATTATACGCACAGATACACATTTAAAAGGCCTACTCTCACCACTCCTTGTGAGTCTCTCTCTCTCTCTCTCTCTCTCTCTCTCTCTTTGTGTGTGTGTGTGTGTGTGTGTGTGTGTGTGCGTGTGTTTCTTTATCAGGTGATGTTAAAGGGTGTCAAAGGGATTGAACTAATGAACAAGGCTGTAATTGCTGGGTCATGGTGCTGCATTTTATTGAGTATAGCATCTGTAATACACATCTACAGTCCACACATAGAGAAGTGTCCATCCATTTAGAAAGAATGACCTAGGCTTCTCACAAGGCCTTACATCAGGCAGTGCAAAGTGTCCAGGATCAATAAAGGGGATTTGAGGTGGAAAAGGATAAATACTGAAGATTTCTAGAAGCCTCTTTTAAGCCATATCTTTCCTTCATTAAGTATGCAGTATTAGAAACAGCAATCAAGAATACCCAAGAAAATCATTCAGGCTGATCACCCAGCAGACTTGGCCCATCGTTTAGGCAGCATCTTTTCCATTAAAACCAGATTTGGAGAATTCTCTAACAGAAGTGTCAGAAGTGCTTTCTGTCTGTAAGGCATTCTGCCACCATGGTTGTGGCAGCTGGTAAAGTTAATAAGTCATTTTCCACATTTGATGCTGTGTTTAGTTCTCAAGGTTGGGTTGTGGTTCATAGACTGTGTATTTCAACCAAACACATCTGACTCTGGGAGAGAGCAGTGTGGAGAGTAGCTTATTGTCTCTGTGTGGAGCAAGCCCTATATGCGACAGTGTTGATGAGGACAGGGAAGGAAAAGGGAACTTCTGTAACATGAGATTAAAAGAAAACAGTATATGGGTATGGCAGCAGGTAATTTAAAAAATGTATATGTTATATAAATGTGATATATATGTAATGTTTCATATGATATATATGTAATGTTTCATATGATATGTAATGTTTCATATGATATCACATTTATATAAATGTGATATATACATATATATCACATATGTAATGTGTAAAGTTTTCCAACTTTGTTTTGATAAAAATCTCGTTCTAAATTTAAAAATTTTACTATATTTCAAAAAGGAGGAAGGAATAGAAGAGAAAGACTGTCTTTAGTTGTGTGGACTAGCTGTTCTGCCTATAGCCTGAAAATTTACATTGGACTGTTTGCTCTCCAGTTGTTTAAAAGAACAATCCGAGAGGAAAATTGGCTTGCGCTGTGCTTATTTGCTGTCAAGACTGCATGTAACTTAGTAAGAACAATGTTTTTTCTTTGAGCATCAAAGGGTTTGTTAATTCCCAGATGTCACTTATACCCACAGAGTGCAAGAGACAGTGATTATATTGTCAAAAGCTGGTGGTGCTAAAATGGAAAGCATATTTTGGTTTACTGCTTAGCCAAATTATAGTCTACTTAGAGTGAATAAAATGTATCTGTTTAGCTTTATTTTGATTATCCAGAAATGACTCTCAGATTTCATCTTCTTAGTGGCTTAACAGTAAGCACAGTGACACTGACCTAGAGAAAATTATTTTCCTGTCCATTAATGTTTTACAAATGGTTGCTTTTTATGTTTGTATCTTTTGTTTACCCCTCCATTTTGTAAATGTTTGCCATGTACCTAAGCACACATTTGGGGTGACAGGTAGTGCAGCATACATAGGGGATTGGTTGATTTGCATTTGGGGCCACACACCATTGTACTATGAAGGTCACTTTTTAACTGAAGCCAAGATGATGAAAAACCAAGAATAAAAGAATGGTAGGCAGAATTTTCTAGACAGAGGAAAGAGCATGTGCAATGGTCATAAGTAGACATGGACATCTTATTGTGATCATAGTACTCAGAGAAGGGACATGGGGAGCACAAGGCTGATGAGGTCTAAGTTGGGCAGTAGCCAACTTCATGTTCCCTGCTAGATTTGGTTAAGAACTCCTTTTTGTTGTTGATCTTCCTTGTTTGTTTATTTTAAGAACAAGAACTCTCTTGACAGACATGATCAGCTTTTATTTTAGTACATCACCCTTGCAGTGGTAAATTAATTGGAAGTATAGAACTGAAGATAGGAGTGGGAACAGAAAATCCAGTTAGGAAGCTGTTGTCAGTGAGGATGGAGAGAGTTTAGGCAGGTTGTTTTTTTGTTTTTTATTTTAAACTAACTTGAAAACAGCAGATAAACTGAACAGGGAAGTTGGCAAAACTGATGGCAAAAGAGGCATCAGGATGGCTCTTAGGCACTAAAGTGAGCAGTGGCTGAGAAATGTGTGGGGATTGGGAAGCCTAGAGGGAAAATAGACCACCCTGCATTAGCTTTGATGCTTAATGCATTTGTTAAGTATGCAAGCGGAAATGTCAAGTAAACAATTGGGTCTGGGACCAGGAGCTGTTGGATACATGAGAACCCGGGATGGAGATGTGGGTAATGGAAATAGAGGTGGTATTTAATGCTTTGGGGCCACATGTGATCACCTAGCAAGGGAAAATACACAACGAAAGGCCACTTGAAGAAATAGAGGTCACGATTGAGGACAAGTCACTGATGGAAATGGACAAAAAAGCTAGGAAAACAGAATCATTATCATCAAAGAAGTTTTCCAGGAGAAGAGAGCAGTTCACTGGGTCAGCTGTCCATTGGTTGGTATAGACAAAAAGGTAACCCTCGTGTCCCACGACATGAATGCCACTGTTGTTCCTGACAAGAAGAAGGTGTCTAGTCTGAGGGAAAAGAAAGGGGAAGAATGCTAGTCTGTGCCTGTTGACTTTCTAAGGTGGAGGTTTAGAGGCAATGTTGTTATTCACAAGGACACAGGCTAGGGAGTTGAGGTTATTTTGGGAAATGTAGTAAAAATACTGAAGATGGGTTTGTGCACCATGTTTAAGTGTTCTTGTTAGGTTGTAGTAAGGGATGAAGGCTTGCTTGTCCGTGTGGCTGTGAGATTTTCTCTATCTTAGATTAATTCAGTGGCCATAGTCAATCACTTAACTCCTCTCCACACACACACGCACACAAAGAACCCCTCAAAGTTCCACATATACAGATTTAACAATTCTTCATGATGGAGAGGAGGCAAGAAAGGGAGGAGTGACTCTATGGACAGTGCAGTGAGGCAGAGGAAGAAGGGGCTGTGGATCCTAGTGCACAGTGAAAGAGCATCATGCCTCAGGTGAAATTTAGCACGGTTGGGCCTGGGGTTAGTACAGGGTTGGCATATCTAATACAGAAACCTTAGATCTGAAAAGGGTCAAAATCCAAAACTTTTCAAGCACGGTCATGTAATTGGGGAATCCCAGACTCTGCCTCTTGCGACAGATTGCAATCAGAATGCTGGCGTCCAGTTACATCATACGTGCTCACCCTCAAACTATGTGCAGAGGTTTATATGAAGGATAAATCAGCTTGATGTTTAGACTTAAGCATCTTAGCTATCTAATGTATGTGTATGTGAATATTCTTAAATAAGAATTTGAATTCTGATATGTCTGGCCCCAAGCCTTTTAAGTAAGGGAAATGGAGCCAATATATTAGAAAAGATAATGGTGGTTGGGCAGGAAAAAGATACTCAAATGAGTTTTTGTTGTTGTTTGTTTGGTTGGATTTGGGGTTTTTTTGTTTTGTTTTTTGAATCAGGGGTTCTCTGTGTTGTCCCTGGCCATCCTGAAACTTGCTCTGTAGACCAGGCTGGCCTCAAATTCAGCGATCCACGTGTCTCTGCCTCCCAAGTGCTGGGATTTAATGCATGCACCATCACTGCAGTAGTCAAATGCAGTTTTAGAAGAAAGTACAGTTGCTGGTTAAGACAACATGAGGTAAGTGCACATAGGCACAGGAGTTTGAAGGATAGAATAGCATAGGAGTCTGAAGTCATCAATCTCAAGTTTACCTTTGTTTCTCTTTGGGTTGTGTATGTTGTGATAAATTGACCCTATTACCAAAATATCTGATAGTGTCTGAGCTTCCTATGGCTGTAAACTGACTATTTCTCTATACCATACTTGTTTGTTCAATAAGAAACTTAATTTCCAGCAGACAATGAGTGTCTGTATTGTATCACAGGCATTTAGAAAGATGAGCTGCTTTCTAAAATCCCATGGAAGACAACACATGGCATAGCATGTATCTCAAATCCGATGTGGGAACATAGTCCACTTAGCCTTAGTTAGAGGAGTTCTGAGATATAGAGATGGGATGTTGGGCAAATAATCCCGTAAATACCCTTTGCAAATATCAGCTGGTTTACTTCATGAATTGAGCAAGAAAGGCTTAGGCAAGACTCACTTCCTGAACATATCCTTCTTGAGGAAGAATGAAATTTAAACCCCTATTCACTGCTTTTGGCATTTTTCATGAGCAGCCTGGATCCTGTAATTAACTTACCTTCCCAGTAGAGTTCAAAGGACAATTTACCAGGCTGGAATTGCCTCTGTGTTTGCAGGCCAAATATTTCTGTTGCCTAGAAGCCTTGGCTTCTCTGTTAATTAGTTTGTGTGTAAAAATCTCTTTATTGGAGCGTATTTAATACACATTTTGAGAAGTGCACACATTAAGACTAAACAGCTTCGTATGTTTTCAGGAAGTAAGTGCTCCTGGGTACCCTGTTGAAGAAACAGGACTTTCCCAATACCCTATGAGATACTTTATGAATTCTCTGGTTATAGCCCCTTCCATTAGGGTATATTAATTGCTTTTCATTTCAGATTGCTCTAACAAGATAGCAGACAGAAACAAGATAAGAGAGAAGACTTAATTGGACTCATGGTTTCAGAGCGTCTCATTTCTATCATGGTGGGGAAGTCATGGCAAAGTCCATGCCGGCGGGAATGCAAGGTGGAGATTCTTTATATGGTGACAGAGCAGGAGGCAGAAGTGCTGGGAGTTAAGGGCTGGCCACAACCAGTGGCCCATTTCTCTTAGCAAGGCCTCACTTCCCAAGGGATTCCTAGCTTTCAAATTAGTGATACATTTCACAAACCATAACCTACCTCTTGAATTTTTAAGCCCCAACTTCTTCCAGTTTGCATGATGGTATGGGTGAGCAGATATACTAGCACAGACAAAACAAAGAACAGGGATGTGATACCTTAGGCCTGAAATTCTTCCTGCTATTCTTTCCCTCCCAAAGCAAGGAAGACTCTTCCAGCGTGAATGACTACGTTATCCTCACAGGGAGCTGGCATGGATAGTGCACTAGGTTGTACTCTTTATGTTTTGTATCTACTTTTGTATTTTTAATATGAATCTGAGCATATTTATAAGTAGAGTTCTGGGCTGAGCTATGTACTTAGACTTGAGCTAGTTGCCTGAGGTGGCATGTAATCTTCCTTTTGTGCATCTTGAACAAACATGGCCCTTCTGATGTCAGATCTCAGACGCTGACTAAGTGTTCTCCTGTCCATGCATCAGAGCACCCAGGCAGGACTTTCCTGGAATCATTCGGAATTTGTGGAGGAAGCACTTATCTCAGACAAACAGGAACAGTCTATGAGAGTTTCTATGAAAATTCACGATTTCAGATGAGATTAATGGCTGAATGCTCATTCTTCTCAAGTTTCTTAGGTTTTATGATTCTGCATGAGTGTGTCTAGGAAAAAAACAAAGAATTTCATAATTTCTTTCACAGAAGTATATTTTATTTTTCCCAATAGTGTGCAGATGGATGTTATATTCTAGTAAGTTCCCTAACTCTCATCTTAATGATACATTTACTATGCCTCCAAATATAGATCATCACAACATCTCTTCAGAGAGACAGAATTAAAAAAAAAAAGACTAAATAGGAATTGTAAAGCTGAGCATTTCTGCACTAGACTATTTACTCACTTTTCCTTAGTTTTATTTATTGCAGTATAAATTACTTACAGAAGAAATGAAAAGTATCTAGTTTATGAATGTTTCTCTACTATATAGGTATTCTGCCATGATCAAGATGTATATGTTTATATTCAAATGATCATGATCATGTCAAAATCCACATGCTCATGTATTCTAGAAGTTAAATGCTAAGGATCACTTGTGCATCTTTAACCCAGTCTTTTGAGTACTGTTGATAATATACATGGTGGTATGTAAGTATGCACAGTATGTATATCTTTTTTTATATGGGGTAGCCCAGTTTTGTGCTCTTAGACATACTGAGAATTCTCAGTGATTGCTTGCACGTGTTTCTTGTAATGTAGAGTGAGGAAGGAAGTCCCAATTCAGATCGGCACTTCTGAGAATGTGTCTGTTTACCCATCAAATGCCTATTGGACCCATATTTTTAATAACTACTGGTATTCTTTGAGAATTTCATATAATATATTTTGATCACATTCACCACAATGTCTAAACTTAACTCCTCCCAATCTGCCTGCACCTTCCTACCCCCAAACTCATATCCTCTTTTCTTTCTTTTTAATTTAATAACCCATTGACTCTAGTTTGTACTCATGGGTCTGAGGCCATCTCTGGAGCATGGTTGACATGCTAACGGCTTCACCCTTAAACAAAACTGGCTCTCCCTTCTCCAAGAGTCACCCGATGTCCCCAGCTTCTTAGTAAGGGGTAGGAAGTCACTAGCCATTTCCATCCAAGGCTAGAATACTGACTGGTTTGATCTTGTGCAGGTTTCATGTGGTTAACCACAGCACATGTGAATCTGTTTAATTCCTAAGTTTTATAAAATATCATATCAGCTATTGTCATCTATAAACATAAATCTGAAACGGAATATGTTATCCTACAACTTCTACACCACCCTGAAAGTTATGTAATGCAAATACATAATTGAAAATCAAGATAAGTAGTCCTAAAGCCTGTAAAGTCTAAAGATAAAGATAGTGAAATGCTCAAGAATTGGAATATTGACAGGTTTAAGTAAATTTGATGAAATTTCCCCCAAAGTGATACTATATACGATTTTTATAATTGTTTTCCCTTTAAAAAAAAGTGTGTGTCTGTGTGTCTGCTCTCTGTGTCTGTGTGTCTGTGTGTCCGTGTCTGTGTTTATATTTTGAAGTTTTGAAACTGGGTCTGACTCCATTAGGTCAGGCCAGCCTCAAACTTGTGGCAATCCCCCTGCCCCAGCCCTCCAAAGTGCTACATTTCTAGTTACGAGTCCTCATGCTTAGTTTTCTTTTAATGATAAGTAGTAGATGCTTTAGCTATTCATGGAGAAGACTTACTGACATGGTGTGGTAGACAGCGAGGAGCAAGGTTTTCTTTAGGAGTTCGGTAGCATGAGAGCCACATTTTGTGAATAATTTCAACAACAATGGTAGCTGGGAGACTGGAGTAGTTTGTCCTAGAGAGATTGATGGCCTTTTGCACAGTAGTGGGTGCCAATCATACCTCAGGCCACAGTGTAGAGCAGCCAGGTACTCAGGGAAGTGCTGGGGTGAGTGAGATGAGAATGATAGAAGGGTCTAAGGTACAAGAAGTCATCTGTGGATATGTCAGTGGCATACTCTGCTTTAACATCCAACCCTGGAACAGTTTGCTGTCACCTTCAGCGTAGGTAAACAGCTCAGCGCATAGGAGGATGGTTCATCCAGGTAAAAGTGTGCTTTACTCTCAGCCTGAGCTGTCTGTGTTGGCTGATGAAGGTTGCTGGGCTTGGGCAGCATCACCTCTCTGTGTGTATATCTTTTAGTGTGCTTGTGCATTGCCATGCAGGAGCCTGGGGAATAGCATGTCCTTTTATTTCGAAAGCAGACCTTGCCACACTAGTCCTTTCTACAGATGGTGGTGTCACCGAGCAGTGGTGGCAGCCCTGGATAGCTGCTGTCTTGACTGGTTTTCATAGCACATTCCCTGTCACTGTGATTTTCCAGGGCATAAAAGGAAAGAGGAAATTGTTAGTAGTTCCTCATCACTGAACCTTTTAGTCCATTTTCCACACTATAAATGGTGCCACTCCAAGGCAGATTATATTTAAAAGAGCTTATGATTCATCTTACAATGTGTCCTGTTGTACCTCTGGAGAACCAAGTTGTTCACTATGTTGAATAGACCTTTGATAGGGAAACATTTTTATTTCCTAAATAAGAGTTTTATGTGTGCATGATTTTAAAAAGAAAACAGCGAAGAAGACATAATAAAATGCACTGATTGCTGTTCCCCTGTGCTAATCCTTGTAGGTAAATGGCCTCTGTAAACATTTCTGTTTGGAAATCTTCTGGCACTCATTGCTATAATTTGGGTTGCGTCTACCTTCTAATACCGACCAGGTGGATTGTGGAGCTATTTAACAAATGAATATTTCATGAATATTTAACCCTACATAGTGAGTTCCAGACAAGCCAGAGCTACACAGTGAGACCCTGCACTTAAAAAAAAAAAGAGTGTGATTTAATGATAATAAACCAGGGAGCTTAACAATGTCTGTGTGCTCAGCTTCTTGGGGACATGGTTCAGAGGACTGACTGACTGTGACTGTGCTCTCTCGGAAAAATCGTAGGAGCTTGCCAGGAAGTGTCCCCAAAGACATGCTTTGCACTTGTGTGTTCAGTGACTTGACAGAATATTGTTATGTAAAGCCTACGATATACCCTTAAGAGTACTATTTTCCTCTGCTTCTCTTTTTATCTGGCTGGCCCTTCTCTTCTGTGTGGTATCTGAACCGTCAAAGAATTGAGCCCCGGCATGCCTAGTGCACATAGCTTTACTACCCCAGCTTTTACACATTTGCTGTCTAATAAGCATAATGTAGTATTCTACCCTGTCTCTAAGCTCATTCTTGTTCTGTTGCCAGCTCCAAGCCAGAGCCACCTACTGCAGCCAGTTCCTGTTCTACTGTATTTCTTGCTTTAACTTCTCTGTAGCATGAATCACCCTGATTTTCTGTCTCTGTCTTCTATTCATGCCTGCCGTTGACACCTTCTCTTCTTTTACATAGCCGGTCACTTTTCTTACTAATTAATTGTATTTTTGGTTTATTGAGGTCCTCACAGAATGCTAAGAGAGTCAGGAAAAAGCAAAACTATGAATTCTACCCAACAAACCTGGCCATCATCTTCTTCCTTTACTGTCTGCTCTGATGGACTGATGCACATCTTTTTCCTTTACTGTCTGCTCTGGTGGACTGATGCACATCTTCTTCCTTTACTGTCTGCTCTGGTGGACTGATACACATCATTTTTGTTACTGTGTGTCCTTTTGGTGGCTGAGCATTGTTGCTTTCACAGAAATCCCCTGGGTGAGCCAGAAGGCATCCTTTATGTCCCTTCTCTTCTGCTTATAGAAGGAAAGAGAACAACCTGTAAAAGAAATATTCAGAAGTATTCAGACACAAACAGTTTTCTGTGAAACATAAGCAAAATAGCAATTAAATGAAAAATTAAGAAATTTCTCCTGGTTTTAGGCTTGTTATTTCACTACAAGGGTGATTATTTCCTTGACTGACACTTGTCTGACTTTCGTGATACCAGAGGTGATTTTGGGGGGGGGGAGGTGCAGTAAAAGCAGTCACCCTCCCCTTCGCCTGCTCATCTTGCCCTCACACATATCCTCTCTGCATTTCCTGCTGTCAGGGAAGCTGGAGTTGGCATGCCAGTCTGTCAATCATGTTTTTATTTTTCTTATTGCAGACAGTAGCAGCACAGATACAACTCAAAACCTTTGATACCTTTAAAACCACTGAAGCAAAAGTAAAATGAAAAACAAAATTGGCCATGCATGCAAGAAAAGGAAACGAAAGTACTTGATTAGTGTGGACCAACACTGCACACAGTTGTTCAAGACAGGGCTGTAGGGGATAAGTCAACAGATGCCTAGAGTAGTCTCAGAATTGGGTGGCCACGCGCCAAGGGCAAAGCTGGGGCGAGGAGCCTAAAAATGAGTTAGCTCCTTCCCTAGAGAGAGAACCTTGGTAGGAACAAGGCATATGGGTGCCATCCTGACATAGTCAGTAGATTCAGAGTTGGGCTAATATAGGGCTGTCATGCCAAGACTAAATCATCTATGGCCATGAAGCTGCTATACCATCATCAGTCTAGATTCTAGAGCCTGGAGCCCTGGTTTGTAACTATAAACTCTTGCTTTTGTTCACACATTTCTGGGTCAGCTGAGCATTCCTGCTGCTTTTGGCTCTGCTCACTTGTGCTTCCTTGTGCGCTTGCAATCAGCTAGAGAGTCAGTAGGGGTTTGGCCAGCCTGAGATGACTCAGCCCCGTTCCATGTCGTCTCTCCTGTTTTATCAAGTGAATGCTGAACTTCTTCGTGGCATATGAACAGGGTTACAAGAGAAGGGATAGAAACACGCAGGGGGCCTGATGACCCAAATAAGTCTGAATGGGAAGAGAGTTAGGTGTAGGAGAGAGGGCAAAGAAAGCTGCTCGCCAAAGGCAGCAGCTGTGCCCCACACTTTCCATACACGTCTGTGCTTGAGGAACTTGGCAGACGCATGGTGCAGGATGCAGGTTGAAGACAATTCAGAGGTTAGACAGTAATTGTCACTACGAGGAGACGAGCTTTAAAGGAACTGCACTCGGGAGCTTCTCCCCAAGAATCAGGGACAAGTTTCTCACACAGACGTGAGTTGTGGGTCGCATGACAAATTTGCTTGAAGGTGATAATCCACCTGATCTTCAAGAGAACTAGTACCTGTGATCCTCCTGAAGTTCAGGCTTTTCTGAGATAATGGAACTTGAGCGTTCAGTGAACACAGGTGAGGTGTGTCTCACCTGCTTGTCGGTGGTGTGATCAGTGGGACTGGCTTTTCTAAATGAGTTGGGCTACTTCTTCCACATGCTGTGTCTGAGTTAGGCGGCTAGAGTAGGTCCCCACACGAGTCGCATCTGCAAGGCCCACTACAAGTCCATGTTCTCAAGTGCCCCCCAGCTCCTTTAGGCCCCACGTAGCAGGAAGTCTGGGGCTGGAATCTAGCAGTCTCCCTGTAATTCTGATGCATGTAGCATTTTGAGATCTGAATTAGAATTGAGTGGGTTTTGACAAACTTAAAGAGTTTTTTTTTGTTGTTGTTTGCTTGTTTTTGTTTTGTTTTTTTTTTTGCTAAA
>NW_022196897.1:121336174-121359090 GCF_008632895.1 Mastomys coucha
CTGTACTCAGTTCGATGGATGGCTGTGAGCCTCTACATCTGTGTTAGTCAGGTACTGTCAGAGCCTCCATTTTTGCTTTCTGTAATTTTATATATTTGTTGTTGATCTGAAAAGGAAATTTAACTAGTATCATGCATTTTTTTTACCATGTCCCTAGTAAGAGATGTCAAAAAATTATAGATAATTCAAAGAACAACTAAGTTTTTAATGGGATAGAAATTCTAGAAAGAAAGGTTAAAATTTGCCTTGATGATCCCAGAGAGGAGCACATGGGTGAGATGAAATTAGAAATTTTTATTTAAAGGGAATGCTGCTGAGCCATTCCTTATGGCTGCTCAGATTAAGCTAGAAGACCTGGTTTTTTTGTGACAAGGCAAGGCTTCCCGCCAATAAGGAACCTCTGTGTGGGTTCTGAGCGAGTTTTGTCATTCTCAAAGGTCCTTCAGATGTGTTTAGAAGCCTCATGTAATTGGAATGCAGCTTGGCTCCCAACCTCCTTGCCTGAGCAGCTGAGAGAGACCTTGACCACTGGGAGGTTGGAGGGGATAATTCTCAAGGCCTCTTGGGACTGCCTTGTGGGTGTGCAATATTTGCATTAAAAAAAATCCACAATCTTTCAAGTTGTTTTTCAAGCTTAAGAGTGTCTGGAGCTTGGCTTTCAGGAAACAAAGCAGAGGCCTGGAAAGGATGCTTTGGAATGGCCCTCTATGGGTTCAGAGTCTATGCCATTCCTAACTGTGTGATCTTAGGCCAGTTTACTCCTTAATCTTCTCATCTATGGAATTAAAGTTCTTATTAATAATTACATCATATGTTCTTGTGAGGTTTAGTTGAATTTATTCATATGAAATATGAGAACAAAAACATACTCTTAAGTATTGTTATCTTGTTAAGGACTGAAATCTATGTGTCATGGGCACTTCGAGGTTATTAGAGCTGGAACCTGGTGTTGAGTGGCAGTTCATTGTCTTATAGATGAAACATTGTCCCTTGTGAGCAGTCATGCCCCACTCTGTCTGTGACCTTTCACCTTCAGGTGTTAGTTTGATCTTCCGGGGTGTTGCTCTGTCCTACCACTCTTTCCTTTTTCTCTTCTGAGATGAACTTTCCCACATTTTCTGGAAACCCCCATGAGAATTGTATTCATTTCCCATTGCAAATTGAATTCAATTAAAATGCTATAAAAGAATGCCATATAATGTCACGAAGAACAAAATGACATTTCCAAAATATTTTCAAGAAACTTGAATGCCAAGTCCATTTAGTTCCACTAGTAAGGAAATGGAGTCATGGAAAAATTTTAATCTTACAACTAGTTTTAATCACAGTTAGGAATCCAGTTGAGATTAGGCACTTTTAAATTTCGAAGATGAAAATCAAGTGGTTCTTGGCACCCCGAAGAGGAGCTAATATTGGCCATCTACAGTGCAGGGTTTCCGACGACGACATTCTATTGAAACATCATGTAATGAGCCTCAAGTTGCTAGTAGAACAGTCTCTTCAGCACCTTTTGAATTTATGTGGTAATTAATAAAGTGACTGTTTAGGTAGGTTCTTGTCATGTCACTGAAATGTTTAACTTTTCTCTTAAGTGAAGCTCCATTCTGAATCTGCAGAGTAGTGTGCGCTCAGTCGAGGAGTGCTGTAACACTGGCAGTAAGGAGCAACGGTTGGTATTTTTCTTCCAGGAAGGACTGTAGCACCTGTCAGTGGACTTGGACAGGACATGTCTGTTGTTCTTCATTAGTTCGTGAGGGTTCTGACCAGTTGTGAAGTGCAGCAGCCAGAGTGATTCAGCTGGCTCTCTGCATGCCCGTCAGTGCCTTTCCTAGGATTTGCTTCATCTGAGACAGCCACCTCCTTCAAACTTGAAGATTTGGATAGGCTGAAGGTGGGGCAACAAGCCTAGATATTTTTCTTCTTGCAGAATTCTGTTCTATTCCAGGCCTGTTCATATGATACAGACAGGATTTTAAGAGGGACAAGGAGACAGTAAGCGGACTTTTTTATTATTTTTTTCATTTATTTATTTTTATTTATATGTGTGGATGATTTTCCTACATGTATATATTTGTACCACATATACACAGTACCTACAAAGGCCGGAAAGGGTTGGATCCTCAGAGACTAGAGTTACAGAACCACCATGTGCCTGCTGGGAATGCATGCCGGGTCCTCTCAAAGAGCAACAAGTGCTCTCAACCACTGATCCATCTCTTCAGCACCAAGAAGTGCACTTTTGAAACAAGCCAAGTGACCAAGGCTAGGAGTTGGTACAAGGTCATCTCTTCTTCATTATACCCTCCAGTGCAAGTCCTAGAGTTAGCCCGTATAATTGAGAAGGAGATAGATTTCATTCCTTGATGGGAGGAATATCTTATGAGGTGTTGTTCTGTCAAAATTGGCCCTACATCTCTCAAAGCTAATGATTAAATTAAGGATGTTAGCATTAATAACTTTTGGGGTGCTAAGTAAGTCATCTCTATCCTTATAAGGAGAGGCAGAGGGAGTGATGAAAGGAAAGAGAGAAAAGAGAGAGAGGCAGTGTGGTGATGAAAATAGAGATTGGACTGATGTGACCTCAAGACAAGGAATGTCTCCAAGGACAAAAGCTGGCGAGGCATGGAATAGGATCTCCCTCAGTGATTCTATAGAGATGGACTGTCAGCATTACTGCTCTGACTTGGGGCATCTGGCCTTCAGAACTGCAGGAGAATCAGGGTCTGGTTTGTTTGTTTGCTTTGTTTTGTTTTGTTTTTAAGTCAGCTAGTTCATGCTAGTTTATTGTGGCAGCCCCAGGAAATGCAGGTGTGATCATGGGGATAGAAAATAAAGGATTGCAGTCATTCTTTTGTGCAGGTATGAAATTTTATTCCTGCCTTTTCACTTAGTCTGACAAAACATTTCTGTGTGCTGTGGTGCCAATGCAGGAAACACTTTTTAAGTCAAGCAATGCCCAGTTACATGAAGTTGCTCTGGTCTAACGCTTTCAGATGAAACCATTGCATGAGGCAACATAGCTGTATCATCCTTCCTTTTGTTTTCAACACTTACCTTGAGCAGACCTACTATGTGTCATGTTGAGCCTGTTACAGTGATCTGGTGATGACCTTAGTCTCCTTCCAGCAAGTATGCCAACTTCTCCCCCAGACCCATCTTCCAAGTAACTCACCTCGAGTCATGCCAGCCAGCCACCTTTAATAGCATTCAGTCCTGGCTGTTAGATCATTATGACGGCACTTAAGATCTCCGGGATAAAATTGTTCTAGCACAGTTGTCTGCCACTGTTGTCCTTTTTCTTGGGAGGTGGGCTCATGTGTCTCCTGCATCATCTGCCCTGGTGCTTCGAAGATGTGCTTCCTTTTTCCCTGCAGTCCGTAAGAGATGCTCCATAAGGTGGAAAGCTGAAACGTTGCTCCTGCCTTGCTTCTCATTGGAGCCTCTGACCCATTTGATTGCATTTGAACTCTTATTAGGTGAATTGACTGCGAGCTGAGGGAGGATTGGAAACCTTTGTCCATGGAGTCACTGATTTTTGGAGAAACCTGTTGATCTTTCACAGAATAATACTTAGTGTCTAATGGATAAAATAATAATAGAATTACCAGAGAAATAATTTTGAAAACCAGCTCCAAAAGTGTTACAAATTGTGATAGAATAGTACTTCTTCATCTTTACATTCATGCAATATCTAGCAGTTAGCTTACTTAGTTCTTAGCATTTCGAGGAAGCACGGCAAGACACTACAATAGCCATAGTGTGACACTCACGTAACTGTGGTTTATGCCGGTGATTGTAAATTATTTGTTGCTTGTGCCCAGACTTACAGAAAACTCTGAACTTTAAAGCCAGATTAGTTCAAAGATCCAATTGTATGCCCACCTTATTTCATCTATAGGCCACTTCAGTTCTCTAAATCCTAAGCTAAGGGGACCTGCAAAGCTTACTTTAAAAATAGCTGGTAAGTCACAGCTGAAGGTCGATGAGCCAGGCACTCCAGGTACCCATTGCCCTCTTCCAGACCTTATACTTTGGTTTCATTCTCATGGGCTTGGATGAAGTAGGAAGCATCAGGAGAAGGCATCCTCTAGTTCCTGCTGTATAGAATTTACCAAAAATACTGTTGCTGTGTTGGTCAGCTTCCTGCCTCAACAACCAGAGACAGTCAGCTTGTAGAAAGACAAGATTTATTTTTGGCCTGTGGCTTTAGAAGTTTCAGTGTGGGAGTGGCTGACCCTATTGCTTATGGGTTGGTTATTCATCCCTCATAAATGGAAAGCAAAAGTGGAAGCTCACCCCTTAATAGTTCCAGCACCTTCCAGTAGGCATGGACATAGGACTGAGTCTTTACCATGTGACTGCAGGGAATGTTTAAAATCCAGTCCATTCTGTTTCCTCAACTTTTGCTTTATTAGGAGGAAACAGGGTTGATTTTTGTGTTGTGTAAATCACTGCTTCACAGCACATAATGTTTGGGCCAAGTAGATTCTTGGGACACTGTTTTGCAGAATGTGTTTCTGATATCTCAGCTCTGTTAATTATGAAAATAAGACAAATGTCTGCCTGACACCTGCATTGTGCATCTTGTTCCATTACTGACTTTGTGTGTGCTTATGTACACATACAGCATGTGTAACACACACACACACACACACACACACACACACACACACACATATGCTGACTAGAGCCCATGTGCAACATATCCAATATTCATATGGCTGACGTTTATGTTTTTTGTCTTCTAAGCCGTCTAAGTCCCCTTGACTCTGAGGCTTTTTTTTTACTTGTTTGAAATGAATACTAAATTTGGTTATATTTTAATACACCAGGTTAACGTGAGTAGATTCTTGTCATGGGAAAAAAAGGGAATAGTTGGTAACGTTAGGAATGGATGCAGTGATCACTTGAGGCTCACAGAACAGTTCCTCGTTTTTTGATTACTGATCTTGGCTCCTCTCACATAAGCACACATCATTTGCCTTGTGTCAGAATTCTCTTGGCATTTTAGAATTTAGATTATTTGGCATTGTGCACTACATTGAATAGTAGAATATACTCCATCCCACCAAAGTGGACATTCTCATTCTGAGTTGAGTATCACATTTGTGTCTCCTACCTTTAAGATGCCTTCATCACAGTTTCTCTCGCTCCTATAATAACGTTCCCTTACTGCTCCCCACAGTCGTCAGAGTTAAGGACAACCCCAAATGTAGTGTTTGCAGTTATCCTTCCAAAGGTGGAGATGGATCTATCTGGGCTAGAATCCAGGGCACTAGAGGACAGACTCCTCTCTTCTAGGGTATCCAGGCTGCTTATATCAACCTGACCATAGTTCTCTTTCATCCTAAATGCTTCCTATCTGCCTCATGATGCCAGCTGTATTCTGGGAGGTACATTTTTTAAAGTTTTGACTTTGTGCAAATAAATGTCATTTGAGATAAGAACACGTGTTAATCTTACCATAGTTTTGTACAGTGTAAGTGGCTTTTCCTTCCTCACAAGGCTCACAAGTTGTGTGTGCAAACACAGTGAAGAATTTGGATCTGGGCAATGCTGTACATTTTGCACCACATAAAAATACTTTCTCTGCATCATGATTTGCAATTCGTGGTGCTCTCCGTTGGCTCATGAGCTGAATAACATATAACAGCCCCCCTAACATGTTCCGTGACACACTTATCTCATGATGTTACCCATGAAAAGAAAGAATTCTGTAATCAGCAATACTTTGAAAATACTTTGCAGGAGATAGGAGTGGAGGTCAAAACCAGTGGCTCTCATGTGATAGGCAAGTGCTCTACAAGTAAGTTATAACCTATAGCCCAGTATACTAGTCTAGAACTGACTATACATATTAGGAAGTAGGAAAAGATGTTTTTACTCCAGTATTATTATTATTATTATTATTATTATTATTATTATTATTATTGTGTGCTTTTCTCCTTGAATGTATGTATATGTACCATGTATGTGCCGGCTGCTGTTGAGGCTAAGCAAGGATAAACAAGGATGTTTGATCCCTTGGAATTGATATTCTAGATGGTTGGTTATGTCACCATGTGAGTACTGGGAATTAAGTCTTACTCTTATGGAAGAGCAACCAGTGCTCTTAACAGCTGAACCATTTCTCAGTGCCCTCATTCCAACAGCTATTGTCTTTTCTGTACAAGGGCAGATTTCTAGGTCCTAAATCCCCATCTGTCTAGCTCTGGCTATGCTTCCAGCCTTGGCATGAGAATGGCCCTGCTGCTGATGGGAGCAGAGGTGATGCTGCCGTTTATGTCTGTTCCAGTTGCCTTCAGCACAATGCACTGCAGTATGTAAGTAGTTGTGTTATGAGCCTCCCTTGTCTAGAGGCTGCCAGAAGCTTGTTGGGAAGTTATAATTCTACGCAACATCTTAGATGGGCTAAAGGAAATCTATATTTTTATCAAATTCTTTGCTGTTTTTGTTATTGTTTGCATGCACAGTAACGTTTCAGAATCAACGATAAGTATGTTTACTTTTTTACTTAACATAAAATTTGGAGGTAGAATGTCTTACTTTAATTGCAGCATGTTGCTATTATCAGCGACCTTGGCTTTTACACTTTATAGCTATAAATGACTTCTACAGCTCATGCACTGTGTCTTCTGCCGGCTACATTTAAATGCAGGATTGCAAGAGGTAGTGGGGAAGAATGTTTCCTTTCTTTCTCCTACTTTTTGTAAGGGTGATTTACTTATTTACTTATTTATTTATTTATTTATTTATTTTTATTTGCTCAGAAAAGTTGCATTCAGGCTTTTCTTTAGCCCCTGTCAGCTAGGTCTTAGTCAGCTCTCTATCTAGTAGGTCAGTTACTGACATAAAGTAACCAAAGCCCTGGTAACCTTTAGTCTTGAATAGTGCTTTCTAAAAGCAGGATGTCAACCACACGGGGACTTAAGGTTATGGTAACTACATATTTCAAAGGTAAACAGGAAAGCAGCAAAATGAATGTTAACGATGCTTCGCACCCCCCCCCCAATTCATATTAGTATTAACTTAGCATGTAAATAAAGTTTGAAAAGTCCTCGATGAGATTCAGATAGACCTTACTTGTCACTGAGTTAGCAGAAGCAGGTCTGTCTAATGCTGACACCAGGTCTATGTCCAAGGCCTTGTTCATCATATTTAGTCCTCTGAATAATCACAGGTGAAAGGGCTCATGAACATAAAGGGTTTGTCATTAAACTAAAAGAGTTTTAATACTCTGTCTGTAGCAGCTTCTAAGGAACAAGGCCTCTGCGACGGCTATGTCAAATGTGTCAGCTTGATTGGACTGCAGGGTGCCAGGCATGATATCTGAAGATGTTTTGTGGGTATTTCCAGAAGAAACCAGACAAGTGCTGATCAGGCTGCCCACTGTGAGCAAGAATCACCATCTGATCAAGTGCTTTTCAACCTGTGGCTCAAAGTCCTAAAAAGACCTTTGGAAAGCAAGGATATTTACATTATGATTCATAACAGAAGCAAAATTAATACTGCACAGTAGCAACGAAAGTAATTTTTGGTGGGGGTGTCACTACAGCATGAGGAATGGCTATTAAAGGGTTACAGCATTAGGAAGGTTGAGAAGTGCTGCTCTGATCCAGTGAGGGTCTACTGGAATGACAAAGTGGAAGAAGCCTGCAGGCACAGTCTGCCTGAGCTGGTGTGTTCATCCTCTGTCCTTGGACAGTGGCATTGCCAGTTCTCAGTGTTTTGCACTTGGATGGAGACATAGATATTGCTTCTGCTTTCCACGCCATTGGCTTTCCTTAGTCTCAGCTTCTAGGCTGTGAACTGTGGAGCTTCTCATCTTTTATAATTGTGTAAGTAAGTCAGTTTCCCAAAGTATCTTTTTTCTGTACCTGTCTGTCCAATGGATTCTCTCTTTGTCTAGGGAAAGTATATTGACGTAGCAAGTAGGTTTCAGAAATACCAGCCTGGCTGAGTTCTGAACCATTAGCTCACATGAGACACAGTGCCCACCAGGCAGTATTGTAGAAGATACTCTTGAATAAGTAGTCTGCAGTGTGCTCCACAGAAGTGTCCCTCCATCCTCAGGCCATTTCCAGCAGAACCAGAGGTCTGGCTGCAAATCCCTGACCTGAGTCCACCTTCTCCATCCTTCCTCCAGTTCCCACTGCTTCCTTTCGTGTCTGTGCCACGTGGCTGGCAGGTAGAGCTTGTATCCTGCTGAGCTTCTCTATTGAGGAAGCCATCTGTGCCACCAGCCAGCTCCGTTTTGGTCCCCGATTCCCACTGGCAGTTCCAGTGAAAAACATGAATTCTGTGTTGCCTTGCTATTCACTGATGCAGTATGTGTGGTCAGGACTGCTTCTCAATGCTTTTCCTTACGCAGGAGGCCTTATTTATTCCAGAACTGGCTTCCCCAGGTACTCAGAGCTCTGTGGTTGATTTTCTGGTTATATTTTGCTTCTTCCCTGAATCTGAGATCACGTGAACGTAGGCATGCCATTTGCCCATTTAAAGCGTCTCTGACTCTTAGAGTCAGATTTTAGATGTGATTTTTTACCATAATTGGCTGTATGGTAAGCTGCCCATGTGCATATCTCTGGGCCCCTGGGGATGGAGAACATGCACATAACTCACAACACAGTCTTGTGGATCGACACACTTCTTTGGCAAGCCCAACCTGCTGGGTTTCTCTTCAGAGGAGGGCGCTTAAGAAGAACATAGTGGAAAAGATAATAAATTTCCTATTAGAAATCTCCAACAGAGGCCTTTTTTTGGTATAAACACAGCTATATTTGAGCAGAAATATATTCCTGTCCTTGAACTGAAGAACAAAGGCACTTATGTGTAATGTGGGTTTGGGAGAGAAGCTCTCCTCACATTGTGTTTGGAGCCTGTGCAATGGCATGGGCTTGGGTGAAGGGCCATGTGAAATGTACTGTGTGATTAGTGAGGTGGCTGTATACTAGTCTCTGTTTATTTCAATATGACTTAAATGTTAAGAAAATCCTACCACCAGTATCCAGGTCTCTATCTTTCTATTGTAAATTGTTCTTTAAAAGTGTCTGAAGACACCGGGCGTGGTGGCGCACGCCTTTGATCCTAGCACTTGGGAGGCAGAGACAGGTGAATTTCTGAGTTCGAGGCCAGCCTGGTCTACAAAGTGAGCTCCAGGACAGCCAGGGCTACACAGAGAAACCATGTCTCGAAAAACCAAAACCAAAACCAAACCAAACCAAAACAAAACAAAAACCAAAAAAAAAGAAAAGAAAAGAAAAGAAAAGAAAGAAAGAAAAAGTGTCTGAAGACCAAGTACTACCACGAACATCGGAGTTTAATACAGTCAATTTCCCAGCTTAATATTTGAGAGTGAGGCTAGTATTTTCACTGTTTATATCCTAACACAAATAGGTCTCAATTAGAGAATAGAAGTTTTGAAACAAGTATAATAGAAGGCTTAAAATATATTTGAAGCTAAGCTTAATATGCATACTTACAATTCCAGCATTCACAAGGCAGAGGCAGAAGGATTGTTATAAGTTTGAAGCCAGTCCTGTCTACACAGTAAGTTCTTGGTCAGCCAGGAGTACATAGTAAGATCCTGTCTCAAAAGAAAACATCTAATTTAAAAAAACATTTAAATCTTACACAAGTCTCTAATATTTCAACAGCAATACAAGTGAACACGATAAATTCCTCATAAAATATTTAGAGGTTTATTGAAAGAGACCCAATTGCTAGTTAGAGATGGTCTCAGAAGTGTGGTTCAAATGATTCAAACAGCATATAGGTCAACAGATAGAAGGTGGATTTGCTAACCAGAGTCAGCAGGATTGGGAGATGTGAGCTCCTTCCTACGGGTCACATGGTAGGCTTTTCCCCAAGTGGGCTTCTGTGTCATATCTTAGCACTGTTGGTCAAAGAGCATTTTAGGCAAGCTGGGTTTTCAGACACTAGAGAACTGTGCATGGCCAGTTAGAGCAGCCTTAAGAATTCTTCTTTTCTCATCCCAACTTCACATGATCAGAAAGCCATCGAAACATTAAAAACTTAGGATTTTTCCTGTTTGACATAAATTTAAGAGAAAAATAATGTTTGAACTAACAGATTATATATAGTACTTATCTACTTAGTGTGGATAGCCATGGGTTTTGTTCCATAAATAGTTATGTATTCAATAATCAACATTTCCCCTGTAAGTGGTCAGTAATAAATAGCTCACTATCTGTGCTGCAGCTTCTCAGCTTTGTCACCATCACCAAGGCAAACCTTAGATAATCTGCAAATGAAGGTGCCACTGAGTTCCTGAAAAATATCCCTTACAAAAGTGCCTGGCATTGCAGATATGACCCAGTGACCAGCTGATCCATCTCTGGACTATAGGGTGGTACACAGATCTATGACCATCACTTGATTTTGATGTTAGCACAATTATCTCTCTACATTTGAAATCATGCCAGACTGCCAGGGTTTTTTTTTGCTGAGGTTCTGTACTCATTAAAAAAAAAAAAGTTGTAGAAGGGAATGCCATTTCTGCCATGGTCTGCTAGTAAAGTTCCTGTGTATCTGTGACTAGGGGCACACTGAGGTTCAGTACTGCTAGAGTACTCATAGGAGGGAACTGAGCCACACTGTTTCGCACTACAACTCATTGATTCGTGGATCTGGGTCAGAGATAGGGCATGCTGAACTGGTGTGAGAGTCACAGGAACTTAAGGAATGCAGGCTCTGTTTTTTACTTCTTCTCTAACATTACTAGCTAGCCTCCATCCTCATGGTCAGGGTGGCTTGGCAACACCTCCAGGGATCACGTGCATATTCCCAGCAAAAAAGAAAAAGAAGCCAGGGGAATTATGTAATATTAGAAAATCAGAGAGCCTCATATCTCAGCAATCTTGCTTTAGATTAAACAGCTTCACCATTCTGAGGATGCCTTAGGAAGCACAGGATTTTAGTTGAGATCATTGCTAACACCCTCCAAAAATGAGCAGAAACGTTGGGTAGGCAAATTGCGCACTCCATCTGCTAAGGCATCTGTTCTTGTTTTGGTGGCCTTTATATTTCATTATAGATATTTAACATTGTATCGACATCTCCCCTGAGTAATATATCTTTTTAACCACCCCAGCACCAGCATCTTGTTTTCCTGAATTGGAAAATTAAATAACATTATTCACATTTTAATGTAAATGCTGTCTAAGACACATGTATAATTACTTGAGAATAGTCTTCTTCAGAAATACATTTTCCTAAGGATTTTTACTTTGGGACTTCAATTAGATGTGACCCTTAGTATTTAGTTAGCAAGGTCTGGGGAGAAAGTGAAGTTGAAATGAGTGGAACATAGTCTACATACTAAGCTTCATAAGCAAGTCTTTTCTCCTTGAGCATGACTGCACATCGAGGGAAGGTTGAACTCAGTACTGAAGAAGGAAGGTATGCAGTGGCTTTGCTATAATATGGTTCTGATGTGAGCGTGACAAGAAGACAATTAAATGGTCACTTGGAGCCCATTTTAGATCTTAGTCCTGTGGTTTGAGATTCTTGGAGTTATTCTGAGGCAGTAGTTGTTCTTCAGGAAGCAGCACAAGTCACTTGCTCTTTGTCATACACTTCCCATAAGAGGATAAAGGAGCTACATGGTCTTAATTGTGCCTTTGTTTTGGTTGGGTGTGCTAAAGTGGCAGATGTGGTGATAGTAGGGAAATGAATGTGTTTACTTGCTGTGTAGACTTGAACTGTAAGGTAAATTTTGATCAACTGATTCTGTAACACCAAGTTTATTCTAGAATCTGTTTCAGTGTTGCGGTTATGATTAAGTGTAACCATGACTCTTTAGAGGCCCTGTAAATCATTAGCCTGAAACAGTGTATGTTAGACCTTCCAATGCCATGCATTTTTAAAATTTCAGTAAGAAAGTCCAATATTTAGTTCAAATGTTTCTATGGGTATACACCAGTCAGTTTTAACTATCAACTTGATTCAATCTAGTCACTTCTGAAGAAAGTCTAGTGATAGAACTTGGCTGTGTGAAGGGAGTAGTGATCTAGAGAATGCTTGACCCGAAAAAGGAAAGAAGAGAAAGGCAGGGCTTCTTGCTCATCTTTTCTCTGAAGGAGGAAGAGCCCAGAAAGAGGTTTAAACACAAATCTCTAGATCAGTGGTTCTCAACCTTCCTAATGCTGTGACCCCTTAATACAGTTCCTCATATTGTTGTGGTGTCCCCCCAGTTATAACATAATTTTAATTGCTTTTTCATAACTGTAATTTTGCTACTGTTTTGGATTGTTATATAAGTATTTGATACTCAGGCGGTGTTAAGTGATCCCTGTGAAAGAGCTGTTCAACCCCTAAAGGGCTTGCAACCCACAGGTTGAGGTCTGCTGCTCTAGTTTCTGTTAAAAATCATAGTATTGAAACAAAACAATCAAATAAACAAAAAGTAACAAAAATGAAACAAAAATACCTGGAGCAGAATGCCAATGGCATAGGATAGAGTCAAAAGGTATTTCTTGAATAAACAAATCAAGAATGAGGAGTTTTAGTGTATTTAAATACAGTAAATTTAATACAGCAGCCACAAGCTATATGTGTTTACTGAGCCTCTGAAGTGTGGTGTGCCCATTGACATATACGCTAAATGTGAGTTACATAGCAGCCTCTAGACACCATGAGGAAGGCAGTGTAAAGTATCAGACTTTGGTAAAGGTTACACATTGTACTGTATTATAATAATTTGTATATATTTGATTACATAATACATGTTATTAATATCAATTTTACTGTTTACCATTCCCCCCTTGTCTTGATAGTGTGTGTGTGTGTGTATGTGTGTGTGTGTGTGTGTGTGTGTGTGTGTGTGTGTGTGTGTTAGTGATTGAGCTCAGGCCTTGCTCAAACTGAGGATATCCTGTACATGCATCTGTGAAGTCCTGATTGCTTTCAGTATGGCCATCAAAAGATTTTGAGTTTAAATTGTGTCTTATATTATACTTCTGTTGAATAATCCCTGATCTCATCTCTCTGTACAGAGGCACATAAGAGGAATTGGAATCAGAAGTGATCTGCTTAGACCAGTGCAGAGGCAGTCTGTTTAATAAAAACAATATCTGTACGTAAGTGATATCTTTCAGGCATAAATAATACCAAGACGAGAAATATCCCCTATCAGTCGCAACTGAAAAACTAGAGAAAGCAACATTGGCCTTTAATGCATTTTTCTCACTGCTACACAGGCTGCTGCTTGGCTGTGATAATTTTAAGAGTAAAAATTATATTCTTTAAAGTTTCTTAAATGTATTTTTAAATTTCACTTATGTGTATGTATGAGTACTTGTGAATATGTATGCTGTGTGATTGAGGGTATCTATTAGACCAGAATAAGCTATCAGATCTCTTAGAACTGGAATTTCAGTGGTTTCTGTCCTACTTGGGTGCTGGGAATCAAACCGGTATTCTAGTAGTGTAGTCATCTACCTAGCCCCTATAGAAAGTTTCAAAGTAAAGTTTAAAAAACAAAACAAAGCAAAAAGACAACAACAAAACAAAATAAAAAACCCCCACATGTGTTTTTTGTAATTTGTGTAATTTGGAGGTATTAAGTTAGAGTATATATGCCCTCCGTGTGCCTGGAACATGCAAACCAGAAATAAACACATATAACCTATATATCTTGATGCCACCTTTAATTTTATTTAGCATATATAGTATATATATACATATGTATATGTACTATGTGTATATATATATATATATATATATATATATGCTATTTTATATACAGTTCTAGGCTATATGCCTATATATATGAACACATACACAGACAGTAACTAGTCATGTTGGCTACACCATGGAAGTCAGATTTCAAGGGCGCAGGGAATGAGGCCATGTTCTTATTTCATAAATGTACAGAGAAGAATGATCAAATAATTAGCATTTTTATTTGTCTGCTTTTTTTCCTTTTACCATTTTTATGTTTTGCAAATAAAAAATTCCTTCAGGAGATAAAAATAAGTTAAAAGATAATGTTCAAACAGTTGAATTTTCTTAGAACAGAATGCATTGCCTTAGAATGAAGGAAGAAACAGTTTTTTTTTAGAAGTAAAAAGAGGATAAATTGCAGGAGAAACATTAAAGCGACCACCCTCCTCCCTCCAAATTATTCAGGAGACAGTTATGTCCTATCCCTTTTGGACTAAACCGGTTCTTCACTGGGTCCTTGGAGCCCAAGGCTGGCTTCCTCTCCTGCTTCATTGCAGCTGAGTTTAAGAGCATCGAAGCATATCACAGTGATGTAGCAAACTGTGCTTGAGGTGGTACAGGTAGCGCAGAGGAGATCAGGAGATTAACTGAATGTGGAATGTGTGTCTCTGTCACCAACATACTGGTCACCTCTGTGCAATGTGTCACAAAGCATTTAGAACGCTCAAAATTACAAGGAAGAAATCAAATACTTATGTACCTTTGACATCTCTATGTAAGTACCAATAATATTCTGTTGTATTTATTTTCAGTATTTCTAGATATAGTTGTATAACCGTTTTCCAAGCTTAGAAAATACAGTATTTATCCTGCTTTTTCCAATAAACATTACATTGTGGATGCTTTCCACGACCTTGAATGTTCTTCCTAAACAGAGTTGTAACAAATAGATAATTTTGTAGAAATCAATTGAAGAGTCAGAGAGTTTACATTGGAAATGAATAGATCTTCTGGTTAGAATTGAATTCATTTATTCCTATACTGGCCTCCGATTGTATACTTGATCCTATAAAGAAAAGAAAAGAAAATGATGGCCATGCCCTAATCAACAGCAGTTTCCCAAGCTGTTGATGTTAGGAGAGTGGAGGCCTCTGTGGATATGTAACACAGCAAAGGCACATATTTAATGAGAAGAGACTGTTTATGCAGGTCTGAACCCACCACAGGTGACAAGGCAGAAACCGCATAATGCACAGGTTAATCCACATTCCGTCCTTGCCTCGAGGAGGCAGAAGGCTGTGGGTTCCTCTTGGCTCTCTTGTTTACCTTTACTGAATCATGTAGCTTGAAGTAGCATTGTGTTGGTGAATTCCACCTGTGAGAGACTTGCCTAAGGAATCCGGAAACCATTCTGGAAACCGAGCATTCACACTTGTGTTTTTTGTAGTCACATGCATGAATACGAAGATGGTAAGAGGGGATGGGATGCTTTTTAGGTTATGAAAATCCTGGAGCTGGTGCCTTCCAAGGACACATGTTAAATATTTGGGATGGGGGGGGGAGCAGATATACAAAGGCTGTACGAAGAGTGTGAACACGATGTGTCTCTGGTATACTGGCAATCCCTAAACAAGATCATTAACTCCTTGGGGTAGGAAGTTCTAGTCACAAGCTGTTCCCATAATTTAGCATCTCAGGGATCCTGGGATCTGAAAGCAAGAGAGGGAAGGCTTTCACAACAGACCATGTAGGCACTCAAAAGTAGTTGGTAGGAAGGGGCTGCCTTTCACCTCTCACCTCTTCTAGTGGCTCAGGCTTTATAGGAAAATATATCTACCTCAGGCAGTCTCTCTCCCCTAGAACACAAATCAGCGCCAAGGTCTTCCTGTTCCTTCAAGAAAGCGCACCAGTGCCTCCTGCACAGGCAGTGTCAGCCCAGCATGTGTATCCTTATCTTTGGTAAATGCTTTCCCTTTGAAACCTGTTGGCACATATTCTGTCCAAGATGCTTATGTAATCACCCGTGCTGGGTAGGAAAGAGGGTTGAATTCTCTCACAGATCATCCCAGGAGACGTCACAATGCAGTCAGCTCAGTCCCCAGGCCTCCCAGAATGAGGTTTATTCCTAAGACTGCAGGCTACATTTGCTAAGCCTCATGGGAAATTTTTCTTTAAACAAGTCTACAGTGCTTATTTGAAGTTTAACTAATCTAGTTACTTGGTAATAGAGAAGGGAAGATGCATTTAAAGCATCAGGTGATAAGCAACAGAAAAACTTATGACTGTGCCGACGGTGGATTGGTAGATAAAGGGTTTTGTGTTTGGTTTTTGATGAGCTGTGACTTTCCAGAGCTGGGGATCTTGGTTTGGGAATGGACAGAATATTTAGAAGTGACTGGTAATAATGAACAAGTTCAATCCCGAGACTGGCTGAGGCTCCTGGAAGTCCTGCTTTCTGTTCTAACAGTAGTGCTGTGTTAGGTATATGAGTCTGATGCTGTCGCTGTAAAAACAAACAGACAAACAAACTAGACAAAACAAACCTGCTAAATTAACATAAGTCATCATTTTGAGACAGTAAGCAAGGAGAGGGTAACAGTGAAAAACCTAGCAAATCAAAGGGTTGGGTCGCTTGGACCATGGGGATGCTTCTGACTCTCAAATTCTTATACTGTTGGGGACCAGGCTGAACAGGTCTTTTTAAGTAGTATTGGGGTCAGCAGACATGAAATGAAGAAAAGAAAGCACTCTACACTTTTCAAGCTGAGCGGATTTAATGTAAGGATTGGGAATGCTTTCAAAATGGCAAGAAATGAAGAAAGAGCAGTGGCCTGGGCTCCTGGCCTTGGGAGTGTATGGCACACCAGTGTATCTGTTCCTGCTCGTCCGCTCTCGCAGCTTGATTGGCTAGAGTGGCAGCTGAAGGAAGATGGCTCAGTTTCCCCTTCAGCTTTGTGGCCCCTCTAGATCCATGTGAGGGATCAGGAGAAAAGCCATTTTATATACTGCAGTTGAAAAAGAGGGTGTTCTCCTGAAACGTTTTTCTGCTTTTGTTCAAAGGAAACTACCTGCCTGTGGCAGTTTTAATGCAGTGTTCAGACTGATTTTGTTGAACAGGGGATCACACTTTTCCTCTTGAAGATTCATGCTTAAACGTACAAATAGCTGCCTTTGTGTTTTCATGTGAGTTATACGTGTTTTGACAAGTGTGTTGTGTCCTCTAACCACTGGTGTAGTCGGGACACAGAAGAGTTCATCATGCCAGAACATTCCCATCTGCTACCAAATGTGTTCAACGACTTCCTGGGAGCCACTGCTCTGATCTTTATCACCAGCAACTTTGTTTTCTCCAGACTGTCATATAAAGGGAATTGCACAGTGCCTAGTGGGTCTAACTTAATAAACTGCATTTGAGTTTCATCTGTCTTATTCCAGGTGTCAATATCCCATGTCTTCTTAATGAATGCTGTCCATGTATATGTATGTGTGTGTATACATATATAACCGCATATACATGTGTGTATATATATATATATATATATATATATAATTTATGACTTGTGTTTTTCCTCTTTGTTTAAAATCTCTATGTTTAATTTTATTTCATTTTTGGTGCTGTGATAAGAACCCAGGACTTTGCACATAAGCAAGTGTCCCACTGCTGAGCAGCACACCATTTCTTGCAGATAAGATTTAATTAGCTCAAGGGTTAGGAACTCTACTTTGTCTACCACTCATAATATTTTTTTTTAAATGAAGAAATGTGAATGTTCTCTATTACTTGTGCAATCCAAAGTTTGTGTTCTTTACTAGTGGTTAATGAGGTTTTGTAGTCTAATTGTCATTATATGCTTGAATTGGAGCCAGATAATTAGACACATCTCGAGACGTGGGACCCGCTCCATTCTAGTGTTGAGGCTCTGTACTATGCAGACACAGAAGGTGCCCACGTTTACTCAAGACTTTTCCAAATTGTGGAAATAACTTTCTAATGAATCATATATTGGTGCCAGACACTAGAGTTGCGCAACTAGTGAAGGCCATCTAGATTCTCATTGGAAATATAAAATAGAATCTTTTTACTCTATTCACAGAGAGCCTTTCCTCTACACAAACCATCAAATTTGGTGATTCATCATAGAAATTGGTTTATGATTTACCGCCGAAGAAGAACCACTAGCTAACAGCCAAGAAAAGGAGAATAGGTAATTCAGTCTCAGGTTCCGGTGCCCTTGTCGGGTGAGATAGAATTACCTAGCTTTGGATTCAGTCATCCCTGAAGACCCGTCTCCTATTTCTTTCCCAAATAGGTCTGTGATGCTCACTATCTCAAGTTTCTGGGTATCTACTTGGTGAGATGCTTAAAAGCAAAGGCCTGACTGTGCTGTGCTTTCCCAGGCTCTGCAGAACTCTTGATGGGGTTGGGGTGGGGGTCACGATGGTACAGAAACTGTTGTTTACTTTGGCTACTTTTGCAGACATCTGATTATTGTTGTCACTGTCTCATAACCCTATCCATAGCCAGTATTTTATCATCAAAAGCCATCAGTAAAGGAAGCCGAGAGTCAAGGAAGTTAAGGACTTTTGCTTAGATTCACACTACTCAGTCAAGAAGAGCTCCTGATCTCAGGCACATCTGAGACAGATTGCTAATAACCACTGAGAATTAGATTTGCCTGTTCATTTAGTGTCCCTGATGTCTTTCGGTAGCCACAGACTGTTGCCGCTGTTTCATGTATGTATGTGCCTCAGTAGTCTAGTGTTTCTAATACTTAGGATGACGCCTGCTTGTCTAGATTACTTACCTCCCAGAATTATTCTTGGATCATGGGGAAGTAATACTTCCTTCATAAAGTATTTCATGGACCAGTGCAGTTCTTCTAAGGAGGGTTGCTGAGGTGGCAAATGCAGTGGAATTCTTTCTAATGCTTGTGCCCCAATTCAGAGGTTATAGTGTAGGGTAAATAACTTATCCAGGCCTCTACAACAAGGACCCACTGGGCTTTAGAGCAATATTACTTGGCTTGATGCCTATGAAAAATTTTAACACTGAACTTTTTTGCAGTAAGGTTCTGTATATCATTTGAAAATAATTTGATAAATCAGATTAAGACTTCATCTCATAAACATGACAAGTGTTTCATTGAGCACATAAACATGGTCTGCTAAAGAGGATGCTGGTGGTCATCTGAAATCAAGATACTGCAGTCCTAATGCCTGCCAGGCTGCTAGAGTAGCTGCAGGTCTCCAACTTGCATGGCAACAGTCTGTGTCAAGGCCTCCTCTTTTCTTGGAACCCCCCTAATCCCTGTCACACTGCATATAGAGCTGGTGATTTCTATATTTTGTTTTTAGAAAAGGCCTTGGAGTTATAGGGAGGAAATGTGCTCAGATAGTTGAGAGGAAGCTGGAAACTGTGCAGGAAAGGAAAAATGATTGGTTGAGTTTAATCTTCTGATATATTGATGAAAACATAATGCACTGAATATAAGACACACATCAAATATTAAGTGGTAGTAGCGATGATCCAGTTGTATTCATAAGGCATCAAGGGTGAATGATCTACACACTGAGGCCACTGCCTCATATGACATCAGATTCGTAAGTTGTTTGTACCCCAACTTCTTCAGTTGGTCTCATAGCAGGTCTGCTGAGGCAGGCATGATGATTACTCCCATTTTACTAATGCAGGACTGAGACAAAGAGAAGTGAAATAACTTAGAAGTGGTCGTATAGCCATCAAAAGCCATGCCTGTCACTTCAGTTCAGCAGTATGATTCCAGAGCATGTGTGTGTGTGTGTGTGTGGTTAGTAAATATGGGTTTCTACCTTGTTGTACATGACAGTGAGTCAGGGACAGACTTTAATCAAGTGTCACAGTAGAACTGCTCCTGGCCTTTTGGGTAGAGATTGCTGGGAATGACCAGGGAAAACTGGATTTGAGACCTTAACTGGGATGTTTGGCAAGAGCCTGTAAAAGGGGTGATGCAGACTCACCCCAGGCTGATTGAGAAAGGGCCAGGAACAGAGAGCTGCAGAGGTTAGAGTCCCCAGATGTTCAGGAGAGAGTGCCATTTGTATAGTATTCCAGGGGATGAAATTGTCATTTCATGGTTTCGGCTCCAAGGCAGTATTTCATTTCTGTAGTTCCTGTCTCTGTAGAGAGCAGAGGGCATGTTAAATGTCAGAGGAACAGGTACACATATTCCCCTTGGACTCCTGCCCCATTTGACTTTTGTAGTGCGTCGGTTTCTAGAGGTCAGGCAGTTCTTTCAGCAAACCTTTCCTGTATGCAACCTTGTAGGGGCAGCAACTCTGATCCCTGCAATTTGTGCTGGAGACAAACAGAATGCAAAAAAGCAAGAAGGAAGAGAGAGCTTAAGCCAGGCTTTTCTCCTAGGGAGAGTGCCTTACTTCTGAGGCAGTGAGACTGGACATGACCTTTGCCCTCTCCAGAATGAGATTCTGAATCTGTTGTCAATTTAAACCTGTCGATACGTGTTACAAATTGCATATACTAGACATACATGGCGTACATCTGTAACCTTGGTACTGAGGAGTTAGAGGCAGAAGGATCGCAAGTTAGAGGACAGCCTCAGATACATAGCAAGACTGTCTCAAAGGAACAAAGAAAGAAAGAAAAAGGTAAGTAACTAAGAATGTGTGAGCCTGCCCATGTATGGCTGTGAAGAAGAAAGCTCCTTTCACTAGCGTTTGTTATTACATATTTAGGGTGAGCAGTTCTGTCCGTAAACATGGAAAGTATTAAACTGAAGCTCTCTTCGGTCCTAGGCTCTGTGCCTTGGGCTTTTCCTCTGCTCTTTGATCCCCAGTTGGGCCACCTGGCTGACAGCAGCTACCCCTCTCCACAAAGGCTTCTCCTTCACAGGTTCTCTCTACAGTTCAGAGCAGTGGAGGCTCATCATATAAATAGCCACCATTGTCTGATTGGCTTGCCTTTTTTATACAGTGCAGCTTTGAGACAGCATGGTTTGGGTCTTTAAGATTTTAGAAATCTCTATTATGTATTTGACCCCTTTGTTTTCTCCCTCTTTTCATTCAGTAATATTTATCCAGCCAGCTGGGAGAAGACAGAACTTTACATATGATGCTTGAAAAGGAATTCTTTCAGTTCGGAACTCAGAATACAAAGAAGATTCTTTAGAAATGTACCATATTGTAGGTTAATATTTATCTCTACAGTCATTAAGACAGATAGATACTTGGAAAATTTTTTTGAAATAGCATTACTTGGTAGGTTTGAAACAGGAGGCATATTATCAAATGAAGCACTGTTTACGTGACAGGTAGATCAGAAGCAAAAGAGGTACTATTTATTGAGTACATACGCAGTCCTAGTGGACATGATTACTGCTAAGTGTCCATTATTTCCTGGCCATACCCTGTGTTTAGCAGTGATACAATCATGTTTTCCACAGATGACAGAAGAGAGTTGGGAACATTAGGCTCATGTGATGTTTGGATATCAAATGACTCTGTTACCAGTCTCTGATATCTGTCACCTTTATTTCCCTGTATTTCAGAAGAATTCAGTACATAGAAATTGGTAGAGAAAATCGGATCTATTTATACTTTTGCCAAACCAGGGATAGAAAAAAATATTAATTTCCTCTCCAATGTGCCTGTGGCAATCTCATAACTCACAGAGAGGCAAAGGCCAAAAGACATATATGTATTTGATTATGAGATATCTAAACCAGCCCCGCCCTTGCTGGTAGGCCATATCCTCCATAGAGTCCATTCTCAGCATGGGGGAGAGGCTGACATAGTTCCTGTTGGATTATCTTTACTCTCCCACCGTGGCCCTAGCCTGTTGTATTGCAGTCACCAAGGCTGTTGAAAGCTTAGCTCCACCCCCCCACCCTAGTGAGTGGCACTGTTAAGTGATTGGATCATGAGAGTGCTTCACTGGCAGGATGGCTTAACCCATCAAAGAGTTCATAGCTGGTGCTCTGTTAGGAGGGACTGGTGGGTGGAGGAAGAAGGCCCCCTTGAAGAGTGAGCCTTGTCCAGGCTCCCGTCTGTCTCTCCTTCCAGGATGCTCTCCAGCGGACAGCTCTTCTTCTGCTTCTCCTTCCAGGATGCTTTTGTCTAACCAGCGGAGAGCTCTAAATGAATGCACACCAAATAAATTTTCCCTCATCTACCTTTATTTGCCCAGGTGTTTTATCACAAAAAAATCTGTCACGAAGCTAACTAACACAGTTCACCTGTCTAGTTCTATATGCAGAAAGTAAAGAGGTAAATTTGGACTCATGTCATCTGAGTTCAAAGTTTATATTTTAAACCATCTACCACAGTTTTGAATTTGAGAGGAAGGGTGCAGGAGGCATGGAAGGAGGGAAGTTGAAGAAGGAAAAGAAGGGAGTGGGCAGTGCCACCTAGGTAAGGGAGTTAGCTGCTGAGCAAAGAGGGCCACGCTGGTATAATGGCTGAAACATGGATCAGGTGTGTGTCTTGCTTTCTCCGACTTTGGTCAGGAGAAGGGGCCAGTGGGGCAGCCCCACTCTCTCAGCTCTGTGAGCTCTGTCCAGGAATTCGGGCTAGTGACAGTGCCACCATCATGAATATCTAGTCTCCAGTTCACATGGGATGAGCTCCAGTGTAGTAGAACACAGAGATGGACTTGGACCACTTCCTCTCACATCTCAGAGGCTCAAGTATGGGCTTCAGAGTTGCAGGAATGCTTGGGCATTACTGAGCTGTGAGGAAATACTGGGTCATGAGCTCCTATTAGAGTAAAGGCTGTTTGTACTGTTACACTTTTTATTCTACTCTGAGAGAGGGATTATTGTTTCACTATACAAGGCAAAGAATTGAGAGTAGAGCATTTGCCTGAGGTTATTTGGCTCTTAGCCAGCCTGTCCTTCCCTAGCCTTACTGTTCCCAATATTCCCTGCAGTTTCTGCCTCTGGATCATTCCCCTAATCTAGAGGACCTGTGATAAGAATCCCAGAACGTAAAGTGCAAATTTCAAATAGTTATGATCTATTCAAAATATGGCCATGAACTGGCGCTTCATTGTGAGCAAGTTAGAAATGCACCACTTGTGTTGTTATTAGAGACCCTCTAAATCACGGTGGGCTTCTTAAAGGGTCACTTGTAAGCTGGTCATGTTGTCAGATCTGAGAGGCTCTGCAACAGACGCTTAGAGCCTAGCTCCTCACTCTGACCTCTCCCTCTCCCTCTCCCTCTCCCTCTCCCTCTCC
>NW_022196897.1:121359381-121408831 GCF_008632895.1 Mastomys coucha
ACACAGACACACACACAGACACACACACACACACACACACACACACACACACACGCCCCCTTCCACCCATTCCGCCCTCCACCACCCTATGCCGTGTGCAACACGAAAGACATGGCATATTTTCTACACAGGGTTACAGCTCCTCATGTAAAACTTCAGCTTTTATGAATAGTAAACATATTTAACTTAGATGGGATTACTTAGCAACATAGCACTGAAAGGTTGCTCCCTATTGTCTTTTGTTAAGCCACAGGCTGTTTCCATGGATAAGTCAAAGGCAGAGGAAGAGAGCTTTGCTGTTCTGATGTGTGGACAATGATTTGATTTTCTGAAAAATGCAGCCTTGTTTCCTTCCCTGAGAATTTAGAAACATTGTGTTCTTTCGCTTAGTCCACCATTACTGTAAGAAAAGAAGGGAGAGGGAGTAGTTCCCAGTGCCAGGACCCAGGGCTGACAGTCTTACTTCCTGCTAGGAGTGGATGCGAAGTGCTCAGTGCAAGGGCCCATGGGGCAGACAGCTGGTGGGACCATCAAACCGCTTCCTGAAAGATTTATTCTCTGCTTTCTTTTCTCTTGCTTCTGAGATTTCCCTAGAATGAACAAAGCAGTAACAGGCACCCCAGTTCAGTGCGTGACCTCACCCACCCACCACATGCCCACTGCCTCAGAAGGTCAGCTGGGTGCTATTTTTATTCACTTAAATATCACAGCCATTCAGAGCAAACATTTCTAGCTTGCCTTCAGAAGGATTTGAATATTGAGAACAGAAACATGCGCCGAGTCAGAATAAATAGTTGCAGCTATACGGACTGTCCCACTTACACCTCTGTTTCTAATGAATGGAGAAGGTGGCTTGTGAGCTGTGAGTCTTTTCTAATACATGCTGGTGACCTATGGCAAGCTTAGAAGCTCTGTGGTGCAAGGAAAGAAAGGACTGGTTGTTTTTATGCTGGTGTATTTCATTGCAGTCAGGATGAGAAAGAGTTGATGCTGAGGTTCCCGTATGTGTTGGTTTGGAAGAGTGTCCTCTTGTTGGCTCAGATGTTTCAGTCTTGGTCCTCAGTTGGTAGCACTGTTTGGAGAGGCTTAAGAGGCATGGCTTTGTTGGAAGATGTATAGCAGTGAAGGTCAGCTTTGAGAAGGAAAAGCCTCTCTCCATTCCTTGTTTCTTTATTGTGTCCCTTGCTTATGGTTCAGGATGTGAGCCCCCTGCTTATGCTTCAGCTGGTTGTTGCTGGCTGTCAACGCTGCTCCTCCATGAGGAACTCTTCTCCCTCTGAAACTGAAGGACAAACAAACCCTTCCTATGAGGACCTTAGTCATGGTACTTTTGGGGGGCAAAAAAATCTAATGTCCATGGTTTCCAGCTGCTAAAACAACAGCCCGATCCACGAAGGTGCACATTACGTAGGCAGGACACTCAGAATCTAAGCTTTCAAGTACTTTTCTCAAAACGTACATAGAAAGTATTTATGTAGGTCTAAACTTGAACATGAAGCAAAGAGTCAAGCAAAGATCCTTGCTTGTGTGTATAATAGAGGATTGCAATTTGATCATCAATAGGAGGAGAGGACCTCGGCCCTGTGAAGGTTCTGTGCCCCAGTGTAGGGGAATGCCAGGGCCAACAAGTGGGAGAGGGCGGGGTGGCAGGCATGGGGAGGGGGGAGGCAACAGGGGTTTGTTTCTGTTGTTTTTGTTTATTTCTTTGTTTTTTGGAGGGGAAACTGGGAATGGAGAAATTTACATGTAAATAAAGAAAATATCTAATAAAAAAAAGATCCTTGCTTAATTAATTTACCCAGGATTATTTTAGCAACTGTTAACTTTTCATAACACCTTACTTATGACTGGACACTGCATCTACATGCACTATCACCCATCCAGTACAATCACCCTAACAAGTACCTAGTACAATCACACTAACAAGTACCTAGTACCTCCTGGTTACAGCTGGAGGGAGCTGCAGAGGATCTCACAGCTAGCTGATGTGATTGCTGGGGTTCCATTATTGTCTTGTGCAATAATTGAATAATCACTGTGAGCACCAGATGGCAGCTGATGCGTCCTTAGGTGACCCAACTGCCACAGGTTCTCTCACCCACTTGATGCCTCTTAAGCAAGATGGCTAAGAGCTTTATGAGGCCTGGCAAATTTTGATGTCTGTTATCTAGGAGGACAAGAAAATCTCTAAGGACAGAGTGAAGACTTAAAATTAAATGTTTTAGTTTATTTTGTCTGTGTTCTTTTATCTATAAGTATATGTTGAGTATTTCTTATTCTATAGGGGATTGTATACAGCACATAAAAATGTGCTGTACACTTTTCTGTACATCCATAAATTATTTCAGATGCAGACATGAGCTTGAAATAATTATATTGCCAGGTGGAAATGTTCTTTGCCTTATAGAGTTATTATAAAGTATATTTATATTATAAAGGCATTATTAATATCAAATACTGAGTTAATGAAAAGTTTCTAAAATATATTTCAGAAATTACAAAAGAAAAAAAAAACTTGGTAAGAAATCTTCACCAAAATGAAAACTGTGGCTCCCATTGGGATATTTGTGTAAGAACTACTGTGGTTTGGTTCTGGGCAGCATTTTGACTAGTTAATACCACATATCACACCTTAGTTTTTCACGGAACAGCATCCAACAAGCATCACCCTTGTGTGAAACTCTTTGAAAGTGTTGCATTTAATGGACTTGCTCTGCTTTGTTTTGGGGATTTCTCAGGTCATTGTGCCCTGCCCTACTGTTGGAGGTTTGGTGTAGCCAACCCTTTGTATTATGCAGATGGCAAAGCACTTGTGACACAGCTGAGGGGAGGACCAAGTTGTTTAGCTGCAGTGTCTAAATAGCAGAGTGCATTGTGGGAACTTCTAGGGATACCAGTTATTTAGCAACATAGGTCAAAGCTTCAGAGAATTTCTGAATGAGCCATGATCTTCTGGCCCATTCTTCTTGTGCTCTTCCATGTCCTGTTAAAGTTGAGATTACTAATAAAGGACCCTCAAGCTGGCTCTTCCTGTTATATCTCCTAGTTGTGAGGAAGAGGGAGGCAAAGACATCATGTTCTTTGCTTTATCTGAAAGTTGAAGTGGGCAGGCGTGATGGGACACCAAAGAAAGGGAGGAAAGCCAGACTCTCTGTCCAGTGTCAGTAGGTCCCCATCCTTCTTAGCTGGCATTAGCACCAGCAGGGTATTCTCTCTAGAATTACCTAGAGCAACACTGACAGAGAAGCCTCCCTGCCTTGCTTGGGTTTCCAGTTTTGGGGTCCACACCTTTGCTGTGGCTAGTCCTTTGGATTCTGAGCCCCTGGCATGCATTTCAGTAATTCTTGTCTCTGTTCCCTTTTCCATAATGACATTTCCCTCTATGAAAAAGATAATAAAGTGGAGGAAACACAGGTCCTCACTGATCACTCTGCAGTAGGTTCAGCTGTAAATACATCTTCAGTCTCCACAGAAGGTGGTACTGTGGCACGGTTCCCCCAGACTAGCATGTGTTTCTGATCACAGAAGCCTGAGGGGTGCACTTTGCTTTGGTTCAGTAAAGGACTTGGAGATTGGGTAAAGAGACAGCTATCCCATGGGACCAAAAATAATTTTTTTTTAAAGAGGCATACCACATATTACATAATAGATGCTGTTTTGAAAGTTTCCCCAGAATTAATTTCCCATATTAAATCATGTCTCAGACTTTCTCAGGAACTCTGCTTTTTAAAAGAACTGTTAAATTTTGTAGGAAAAGTAAAGTGTCATAACACTAGTATGCTGACTCCAGGATGAGGATATCTTGTTTAAATTCAGGAATTGCTTGAGGCCTAAGCTTCCTCCCTCAAACGCAACTTAGTCACAAGGCGACTTCATTCAGGTTAGAGGAGAGAGAACACTGCACAACTTAGTATTCGAAGTCAGTTTTAACACTTAACAAGCATTGCTATGAATCTGAAAATTACCATGTTATATACATGTAAAATAACATTTTGGATTAGAGTTCTTTTAGTTATGAGCCATATCTGATAGGCTAGTTATATTACCATATTCAAAATAGCCCACTGACTCATTAGTTATAGATGATAGGATGCTCTTCTCTAGGAGAATTTCAAAGTAATTCAGTTGAATCATGGTGCTAAATAGATGTTCAAGTAAAACTGAACTCTAAAATGTTTTACTCTTATGTTTATCACATATTTTATTGACTAAATTTTCCTGAGAATATATAGACTCTTATATTTAAACTGATCGTCTATGAAGTATGAAATGTAGATGTGAATGTTTGTCTTAATTAAATTGAGAATGAGTTAAAAGCTTGGCTTCTTAGAAAATTGTATATAGCAAATGCACGTCTTTCCTTCTGACTTGGTTTAATTAGGAAAAACGTGGGCTTGCAGAGAACTCTGTGGGTAAAGACATTGCTGTCTGCTTATGCAAGCTTCAAGACCTGAGTTTGATTTCATGAACCTGTAGAAAAGCAGAAGGCTATAATAGACTTCAAAGAGTTGTGTTCTGACCCCCCCACACACAAACACACACTTTCTTTAATCAGAAAAAAAAGTAATATTGAAGCATTAACACTACACTTTGAACATCTTTTCTCATGATTGTGTTATTGATATCGCTAGTGATTTACCAACACTATCAGACACTCAAATTAAACATAAAATGCAGCCGGATGTTGTAAATGGCTGTTAGACAGTCCCTGCTACACAATGCTGTTATAAAATCCAGATGCCCTCACTCAGAGCCTTAGTCACTCTCAGAATCACATGGTCTTACTCATTGCTTGGAAGGGAAGAGAATCCATTAATAAGAATAATTTGGGGAAAAGCAAAACCTGACATCAAACAGAATCGAGACTAAAACATAGATATGTAGTTTTGTTTTCATAGGGAATAATGGCCACAGTGTCATTGCTCATTCAATTATTTACTCCTTTTGTAGATATTCTCTGGTTGTCTGCTAAGTGCCTATTACTGCTAGTGACAGGATTTAGAGAATAGAGAAGGAGGGAGGGTCACAGTCAAATAAGCCTGGGCTCTTTCTCTTGTTCAGCTGCTCATGCTAAAGGGAACATGTGTTTGCTCATAGTAATTAGTGTCATCCAGAGGTGATGTTATAGTTTTATATGCTTGCTCGAAAAAAAAAAATCACCGATAGATGATTAGTTCTATTATTCTATATTCTCAAATTTCTACCCAGGATCACTTGCTAGTTTCTAACTGCCCATCCCCTTCAGTCCCTGGAGATCTTTTCTCCTTTCCTGGATCTTCTTTTTTCTTTGTCTTGCGATGGGGTTTTATGCACTCCAATCTAGCCTTAGGCTCTTTATGTATGCGAGTGACCTTTAACTTCTGATCCTCCTGGCTAGGTCTTCTGAATACAACAAGTACTGGAATTACAGGCATGTTTTACCTTAGCCAGTTTGGATCTTGTTTGTATTCCTTAATAATACCATTCTGCGCAACCTAATGAGAATGGGCAGTTGCTGTTCTGCATTTCTGCTTTGCCACTAGGGTGTTGGCCCAGCTACACACTGCTTAAGAAATGTAGTCGAAGATAGGGGTCCCAGCTCTCAGTGCTTCTCCAGGTGAAAAACAGCTGGGGCTGGGGTGGGATGGACACTGTAGTTCTCAAACTCCAGGGACCAGCAGCTTGGGCTAGGCTAGGAGTATGGATCATTTGGAAGAGGGGCCCTGGAAGGGAGACTTGGGTAAGGCTCTGAATGACAAAGGCCTCTTCCCATGGCTGTCCTTCCCATGACTCTCTCCTTCTTATGAAGGAGAGAGTCCTTGCTTGTCCAAACTGGTTTTTTTCTAATGGTGGATGAGGATGAATATTACTCAGGGTGAACCAGAGATTAAATACCTTTTGCCCAGAAAGGGAAGCTCATGGGGGCTTATCTAGATACCTCTTTAACATGAAAACCTCAAAAATAAAACTTTTTATAAAGTTTTTTTTTTTGCATCAAATTTTTATGCTATGTAACGGGTTTTCATGGTCCTCTTAGTGGGGTATAGTGGTTACATCCTTCAGGACAGGAACCTGGTTGGGAGCTAGTTCAAACTCCTGCTCTTCTCAGTTATAAGATTTATTGGAGTTCTGAACTTGCTACAGCCTTACCAGTTCTCTGTGTCTGGTGACACAGTCCACTGCCCCACAGGCCTTCCACCTCTAGAGGCTGCAGAACTCTCTCTCATTTTTAATTCCTTGTTTGTGAAGATATATTATTTCATGTTTCCTGCATTACAAACTACTCTGAAGTTGTATGGACTTATAGAACAGTCCGGGTTTTCTTTTCTTTCACAACTTGGTTTATTGGCTAGGTGAGTTGGCTGTTCAGATCCAGTTCATCGAGGAACAGATGACAAGAGGTGGCCCTGTTCACAGACTTGGGGCCATAGTTCTGATGATTGAGTGGCTGAGGCTATAGACTCCCACAGCCTGCAGTATTCAAAACAGAAGCAAGCCAGGGTGCTCCGTGGGCAAGGTGTGTATACAAGCAGGGCATATGCCTGAGCACATGTGTAAAGCTATGGAGACAGATAGTCTTCTTTTGATGGAAGAAGGTACAGAGACATGCAAAAGAGTGTATCTGTCTCTTTTAGTAATATACTGCCATTCATGTGGGGGCACATCTTGCCCACTGAATGAAACAAGTAAAGTTCACTTCCTGCAAGGGCTGGATGAAAGGGGAATGGTTCTCAAAGTCATCTATGCACTTAGGGATTTCATTTGTTCCAAATGACAGTTATATATCACTTCTTTAACTTCAGTAAAATACATTCAAGCTTCTGAGCACTGGCCAAATTCAGATACTGTGGGTTTCCATCCTTGACCCCTATGTGATTCGAGGCCAGTCTTCCAATAGGTGGGGACTAGGCCAGAGACAGTGTGTATATGAAGTGATTGCAACTCTCAGAAAGAAAAGGGTACTGTGCCTAACACTCCTCATCTGCCAAACCTTAAACACACCTTATTATATTAGTACTGATCTTTCTCCTTCCAGGACTAGATAAATGGGTTTCTCCAGGAAGCCTTTCTGCCTTGTCCTCCCTGGTAAGGATCATCTCACCTTCAAATGCCTATAAAATGTTGGTTCATTTGAGATGGATTGTCCACCCACATTTTATTATTTCCAACATCTATGATTCTTGGAATCTTTAGTATAATAAATTGCTTTATCTTGGCAAGTGTGCATATTGCTGTGATAGAGAAATGGCTCCTGGAGTTCCCAGTTTGTCAGCACATGTGGAGTGACAGAAGACAGCCGCTACTCTGTGTGATGCACTAATGAGTTTTCCCTGCCCAAAGCTTGAAAACCACATGAGCAACAAGGGCTCTTAGCTTTAGATTCCAGAAGAGCACTATGTAGTGTTTCTTCTAATCATTCTTCTTACTCGGGGGCCAAGAACTGGATCAAGTGTGGCTCCTTGGAGCTAATGAGTCTGCAGATAAATTCCATGATGGTATGGCCATGGCCAATGCAAATCTAGGCCAGGGTTTCTTGTAGATGTTAGGATGCTCTGCAGCTGCTTAAACGATGTAAATGCCTGGGACAGTTCTGAAAGTGGGGTAAGCAGTCCTTTTTCTGAGAACATTTCTGTTAGCATCCCTGCTACCTTGGAGCCCTCTTCGGTGTAATGTCTGTTTCTGGTATAGAAACTCCTCTAGTATGGTTTGTGAGAGGCTCTTTGTTTCTAAGTAGCTAGATGAGTCAGCTCTTGAATTGGTCCTTTTTAATTTGAGTGCATTTTTTTTTCTGCATTAAACTACTTTCTTGTATCCTAGAATTATGAGATTCCATGTGTAACTCACTGCATTGGCAGGCTTTTGAAACTATCCTGGAGTTTGGAGTACATATTTTCCCCTACTTACTTATTCAATGTATATGCCTACGTTTAGGTAATCTAGATAATTTTAAAGTGTTGAAAATGGCACATACCTTTAATCCCAAACTACGGAGGCAGAGGCAGGCAGATTTCCGTGAGTTCCAGGACAACCAGGGCTGTTAAACAAACAAATAACCTTATCTCAGAAAAACAAAACAAAAAATAAACAACAAAAACAAAATGAAAAAAACCAAAATTGCTGGAAATATATGTATTTGTGGAATGTTTCTATTTACAAACCTTCACACCTGTTGTGAAAGTTTCTTCCCTGGGGAGATGGAAACAATGTTTATCTTCTGTCTAGTATCTTCCTTATAATATTCCCCAAATAATCCAAAGTATGATTGGTTAGGGTTAACCCTGGGGGACTGACAAGTTTATCAGGTTAACCCTGGGGGACTGACAAGTTTATCAGGCTTACTCACAGAGTACAAATGAAGGATTGCTCATATGAGCAAGGGTGACTGGTTCTAAAGTTGCTACACCGGAGACTTGTGACCCTCACCTGGTGATGGATTCCCCACAGAGGCATAGAAGGCATTCCCTTCAGTTAATTATGCCCAGCTATATGTACCTTAGCCCCTCCTAAGGCTTCCACAGTTCACAGAACCCAGGTAAAATTAGTCCAGTTTGCATACAAGTGTTTGAGAAGTGCCGGTGAGAGGAGCTGGAATCTCAGATGAGGGTCCAGTCACCTTCCTGACACTCTCCTTCTCTGAGAGAAGATTAGTAAAAAACAAACAAACGAAAAACAGGTCAATCCAAGATGATATCTTGTAGGTAGGCCCAGGCAAACAGATAAAAATGTCAGCCATGTTGCTCAAAGGACAGCAATCTACAACAGCACTTTGTAAAAATTGTGCTGAAGAATCAGGTCATTGTTTATCATTTTGTTTCTATGGCACATGGGGAAGGCAAATTTAAGTGCGGCAGGTAGCCATTAGGAAAAGCTCGCTGGCTTCTGGACTTGTACCTGATCATCTCTTTCTTTGGCTGGAGGAATCGGCAGATTTTGTCTAAGCATAATGTAGGACTTGCCGCTTGTTCCAGGAGAAGAAATGCCAGTTCTGTGGGCAGCCATGTAAGCCTTTAGATGTCTACAAAACATGTCTTCATAATAGGCTATGAATGTGTCTTGAGTTATTACATCTGCTTTAAAACATAAACCCACAAAATGCCATGGGAGTAAGAGAGCTGAGGACCTTACTAGCAAGGTTATATTTAGTCATGATTTCAAGGACAGAAAATTTTAGAGCACTGTTAAGATGGTACAGAGAATTATCAGCAATAGAGGGCCTGCAGTGTGGCGTGAGTCAATTTCTGAGTGGATCTGTTTATTAACAGAACATCTCCTGAGACCTGTTGGCACCTAACCAAAAAGACTTCTGTGGTCATCTTTTTGGATATCTGGCTGTAAGCTAAGCTTCTTAAAGCTCTTACCAGGTCTCCTGTTTGTAAGTCAAAGAATGGTGTCTTTTTTGATGATGTTCTGATTACGAGTTCTCCATGAACTTGAGGCAGTTCCTTTCTATAATCAAGGACCATAATGTTCCAAAAAGTGTATATCAATGGGGCTTTCATAGCTGGAGAGATGGCTCAGTAGTTAAGAGCACATGTTGCACTTGCAGAGGACCCAGGTTCAGTTCCCTGCTTCCCATGATATTCACAACCATCCATAACTCTAGTTTCAGAGCAAATGGTGAACATACATATAAAGGCAACACACACACACACACACATTAACTTAAAATGTTTTTATTTTGGGAGAAGAAAACCAACAAAGAAAAACACATGACAATAATTGCACACACTGCCAGACAAAAGGCTTCAGTTCCCTGGTCATTTTTGACACATTCTACATTTATCCTAGAACTTATGACTTATAAAACTTAAGTTGGCAAACCCAGGCTAATGGACTCATATATAACACATGGCTGTACCTAAGTCATCATTCAGCTTGCCCAAGATCGTCTCAGGAAAGAGGAAGGGTTATGAAGAAAAGCAAAGTTATTATTGGCCCTTGCACTAGACTTTATCTTAAGAACACCAGCTCATTTTGCTATCTACTAAGACCTTAACCTATGTTTCCATCTTATTCCTTTGTGAAGGGAATGAACTGTTTTGATAAGCTCCTTCACAACTGTAGCTTATTTCTAAAGCTATTCTTTTAGAACTAATAGGCAGTGAAGCTGTTTTCCTGACTTTACTTTTATGAGCCCCAGTTTTATCTCTCATTTCTTATCTGATGTGAAATGGTTGCAATATTTGAAGAAAACTTAGTTGAGTCATACAGAAATCTTAATAACCTCAGGCTCTTGGGGAATCTCTGTATGCTAACATAGATTTAATATTATAGAAATGCAACAGTGACCTTTCTATAAGGCCTTTACAAAATTACTCCATGATATAAGCTACCAGAGACATGGGAACTTTCTTGAAAAGGAGTACACAATATTGATCTGCATTTTGTGGTTTATTTTATACCTATTTTTTTCAGATCTCTTCTGTTTTTCTTTCCTTTATGCTAAACAACACTAAATTTCATATTTTTAAGCTGGGGAAAAGGCAAGGTATTTTTTTTTAAGTTGCATTTTCCTTGTGGGCCAGCTCATTTGACTGTGGTTAAAGAGACTATTGTCTTGATTCTAATAGGCCTTGTGCTTCAGAAATGAGTTGACAAGAAATGAGTTGACCATTAGTTTGTTTTAGCTTTTTAATTTTAAGACATTTTGGGCATAGGGCCCTGAAACAGCTGCATGTGAGGGTTTGTGACAAGTATTAATTCAGGATATTGTATTCAGTTTAGAAAACAAAATGATTACTATTTGGCACACAATCTGTGACTTCCCAAAATCGATGTTGGCTAGAATCCTGAAATCAAGAGTTCTTTTGTCTTCCAGAGATTGGCACAGAGATGGCTAAAAATGTCTAAAGCCTGCAGCAAGGAGCTTTAACATCTCCTTGTATTTCTCATCAGTTCTAGTTTAGGGTAGAAAAAGACTTAGAGGTATAGTCATAGTTTGTCAAGTGCCTTCTGTGCTCTTCCTTGAGGCTTGAGGTTTTTTGGTCCCTTTCAATCCAAAACCCCAAGGGATGATGGCTCCTCAAGAAGCAGAAAGCTGTTCAATTTACTAGTGCCAAGACTATCTACAGATGGAAAATGGGGCAGCATTCCGCAATAGCCAGCCATTCTGCAACTAACTACTCACCCCTGAGCTCTCACCAAAATTCTTTCCAGAATAAACACCGGGACATGGTTCACTGCATATCTGTGGTGAGGGAATGGTTAGACTTTTGATTTACAGGAATTTGTAAAGAGCCTGGAGTGTCATAGTGGCTTGTACCAACCCAGTGTTATTTTCTGAAGGACAACAGAAGAACAGATAAATCATGTCAGTCATCCAGCAGACAATCCTTTGGTCACCTCTAAGAAAGAAAGTGACCATCCGAATCCTTAAGTGGATCATAGAATCTATTCTGTGAAACCGCTCACTTCATTGTAAAATAATTCTTAGTTTTCTGGTGATTCAGGAATAGTCTGTATTCCTGGCTAGGCATATAACCTATATGATAGAGTACTTACCTACAATATGCAAAACAATGGATTTCAACCCTGACACTGCAAAATAAAAATAAACAAAATAATGAGATGAATAAATGCAATTATGTGCTCCTGAGATCTTTATTTGTGGTTCTTAATCTTGGTCTTTATTTGTGATTCTTAATCTTGACTGAAAACGAAATAACTGTACTGTTTCCTCTTTGGAGTACTTAAAGAAGTCCCTTGACTTGGCTGAGACATCAGGCTAGTGGTGTGATGAGCTTCTCTTTAACTCCATTGATAGTTGATGGGACAGTGCCCCCCTTGCCTCAAGTTTTTGGCTTCAGAGCTCACTCCATTATAGGGACAGCTCATTTGGACTCCGCAGTCATACAATCTTACTTTGTCTGACATAAATTGTTCATTGTCATAGTGTTCAAGCCACTGTTCTGTTGACAGGCTTCTGAAGATTGTAGAATACTTAACGATAGCATCTGTTGGTTGGCTGAGATTGTCATACCCTTTGACCAAGTGCTTCTGAAAACCTATTAAGGTTTAAGCAGCCAACCACCTCTTCACCATTAGCTCATTACAGTTGAAGTTCACCCACAGTTTAGGTGTTTATCATATGAAAAGGCCAATTTCCTTTCTGTAGCTGTTTTGTTTGGGAACCTCTGATTTTGCTTTTTGCTGTTATTTGGGCACATACTTTTTTGTAGGCTGTTTCCTGACCAGCCAACTATGTTACGTTGAATCTTTGTTAGACAGTATATAATTATGTGGCAGAAGAGAACCACTCAACTATTGCCTTGGAATGAAAGAGGGTAAGAAGATGAGGTTGGGGTACCAGTATCCTCTTCAAGAGCATGCCCCCAATAATTTGAAGACCTCATACCAGGGTATGCCTCTTGAAGATTCTACCATTTGCCAGAAGTTAATGGGTTGAGGACCTAGCCTTTAGCCTATGGCCTGAAGAGCAACACATTAATCCAAAACAATGAAGCATCCATGAAGATCTTGGCATTGCTTACTGTTACTAGATGTTAAAAATTGTATAGATTCTTCCACAAAGCCTTTTCTTAGTAGTGAGCTCCAGGCATGCTTGGACACCTGACCTCCCAGAAGAAGGCTGATGGAGGTGGCTTAAGAGGCAGCAGAATTGAAGGGGTTGAAGTTCTAAAAGGGGGTCAAGAATGGTAATGGCACTTGATTTCCTTGGAAGGAAGAAATGATAAAGGGCAGGAGCTGGGGCAGCACTTCCTGAAAAAAGAGGATCTGTGGGATAGAACATAAGGTGAGAGTTAAATTCTAGGATCTTTCTAAAAAAGATTTATTTATTATTATAAATGAGTACACAGAAGAGGGTATCAGATTTCATTATGGGTGGTTGTGAGCCACCATGAGTTTGCTGGGATTTGAACTCACAACCTTCGGAAGAGCAGTTAGTGCTCTTACCCACTGAGCCATCTCACCAGCCCAAATTCTAGGATCTTAAGGGAAACTATAGCCAAGATAATGATAGAGTTTGAAGGCTCAAGGTTTAGATGCCCAGCAGAATTTGAACAGAACATTTGAGGTAGATCGTATGTTTTAAGACAGTAGTTAGGAAATGACAACATCAGAAGCAACCCTTGAAACAAATTTGGCCATGGGAAGATGCAACTTTGGTGGTTAAAATATATATTAATTCAGCCTTCTTTTGAAAACTTTTAGTATTACAAATGTTTAATGCCAGTCAATATATTACCCATAAGACTTGATTTATTCATGGGTATGGTCAAATTAGATGTCATTCCTTTAGTTTTGGAAAGAGAAGAATTGAAATTAAAACATATGTAATGGCTGAATCCTGTTGTGATTTTCCAATATTAAGTGTAGACAGCTATAGTAATTTTGTCACAACAAAATTCCACTACAGATAGCCCCCAGTTAGCAGAGTAGGCCACTTAATACAGTGCAGCAAATAAATAGAGCCTGCTTTTTCTCCCTCAAATTAATATTTCTTTATAATATTTAGAAAATTCTAAAAGGAAAGAATTTAAAAATAAGTCTCACAAGCGGTTATAAGTACATTTAGAATAAAAGAATCTGTCTTTTTCCCATGGATAATGTATAATATTTTCTGTTGCCTGGTTTTGATTTAGAAGTTATCCTCGGGTAGGAAACCAGAGAGTATGGTCATCCAGACTTCCCCTTCAGTGATGTAGTCTTTAGTTTAGCTACATGTTATTAAACAGCTTAAAGACAACTGCAGGGATAGGTCAACTTTGGTCATGCTATTCGAAGGCCATTCTTTCTGAGTGTTTTACTGTATTTAGGAAGATTGCTATTGAGAATGGAGGCTGCAGAGTAAAGGAGAAGCCACCCCAGGTTTGAATTCTAGTTCTAAGGGACATGGAATTTTTCTGAAGTTTATTTTCTACCACTTGTGACTGGAATGGAGCTCATGAAAAGGCTTATTAAGATAAAGCTTGCTGTCTGCGTTCAGTGTGTGCATTAGGGAGAGCTTCAAGCTCAGTGAACGGGGTGAGCAATGGTTACCATCTCAGCACTCAGGAGCCCAGTGCTGTCTGAGCTCATTCTCTCCTTGGAACTGTAGGAACCTAGCTTGTCTTGTACACTGCATCTCCATCCTCCTTGCCTGCAGCCGCATGGCATTTTAGAATCTGTTGGTTTAGACTCTTTCCCCAAAGAAACAAAATAATTGATCACAGATGACACAAAGACCAAAGTGGTTTCCAGGAACATTGCTTATTAGTACGGACACTTGAGGAAGCCAAGCCCATGTCTTACAGGGGCAGCGAACGTAGTTAAAAAAGCCCCGATTTCAGCTCTCTTTTCCCAGGCTGGCTTGAATTAAATATCAGAGGCATTTACTAAAATAGTATAGGCTACAAACTCTTGGGAATGACCTCACATGTGACTGACCTCTGGTGTCTTCCTGTTGCCTCTGGGCCTTGTTAGAACGAAGGATGTTTTTTAGTTCCTACATAAGCTGGGGAAGCAAACATACTTTAAAACAATCTCATAACAGTACACATCTTATGAAAGGGACAATTATTTGAAGGTTGTTGACCTTACACGGATTGGGAAAGTGTTTGGCGTCTTGTAAGTATGCTTTGATACTGGAGGGCTGTCCTGGGAATGCCACCTTGTCACTGTGCTGCCCTTTTCTCTTCAATGCACAATGGTAACACATTGTCTGGCGTCCTGCTTGGACCCATCTTACTGTGGTTTTCATTGTGGGAAAGAGATATATTCCAGGAAGGCTATGCTGAGTTTTAAATAATATCTACCCACATAGACTTTAACCTAACTCATATTATAGTTTAAATAATGCTTAATCCAACTAAGCTAGAAGAGTCTGGAAAAGATATGATGTATATTGTACAAACAAGGGCACATGTTTAACCTTAAAGAGGTTAAGTGCTCCCTCAGCCTCCGGCTACTGGCTGGGATGGAGCTGAGCTAGACTCACGGTCACTTATTTGTGGTTGCTAGTTTGTTTATTCTATAGGACGCTTAATATTCATTGTGGAAACAGCTTAATGTGTAATTATAGTTAGGCCCACTTTTAAAGCTGTAGACACAATGGTTATAAAACTGTAAAAGTTGGCTGTCTCTGTTCACCTTTCTGATGGAACATTGGGATGATTATCTCATAATCCATAAGTATGATAGCCTATGTGACTGAAGTGAACGAGGAAAACTCAGTCACCCCTCCAGACTAGCAGATGAAGCCAAAAGCAGCATTTGCTTTGTACACCTGCAGCTTCACTGCTGTTGTGATTCTGAGCTTTGAACCCAGGGCCTTCTGCACACTAGGCAAGCACTGTATCTCACAGCTACAGCACAGCCACAGCCACAGACCCAGCCACAGCCACAGACCCAGACACAGACACAGACACAGCCACAGCCATAGCCATAGTCACAGACACAGACACAGATACAGCCACAGACCTAGACACAGACACATACCCAGATCCAGACCCAGCCACAGACACAGCCATAGTCACAGACACAGACACAGACACAGCCACAGACCCCGACACAGCCACAAACCCAGCCACAGCCACAGCCACAGCCATAGTCACAGACACAGACACAGACACAGGCACAACCACAGCCACAGCCACAGACCCAGATACAGCCACAGCCACAGCCATAGCCATAGTCACAGACACAGCCACAGCCACAGCCACAGACCCAGATACAGCCACAGCCACAGACACAGGCACAGGCACAGCCACAGCCACAGCCACAGCCACAGCCATAGTCACAGACACAGACACAGACACAGGCACAGCCACAGCCACAGCCACAGCCACAGACCCAGATACAGCCACAGCCACAGCCATAGTCACAGACACAGACACAGCCACAGCCACAGCCACAGACCCAGATACAGCCACAGCCACAGCCATAGCCATAGTCACAGACACAGACACAGATACAGCCACAGACCTAGACACAGCCACAGCCACAGACACAGGCACAGCCACAGCCACAGCCATAGTCACAGACACAGACACAGCTACAGCCACAGCCACAGACCCAGGTACAGCCACAGCCACAGCCATAGCCACAGACCCAGACACAGCCACAACACAGCCACAGACCCAGACCCAGACACAGACACAGCCACAGACCCAGACCCAGCCACAGCCACAGACCCAGACACAGCAACAGCCACAGCCATAGACCCAGACCCAGGCACAGCCACAGCCACAGCCACAACCACAGACCCAGGCACAGGCACAGGCACAGACCCAGATACAGCCACAGCCACAGACCTAGCCACAGCCACAGCTACCGCCACAGACCCAGCCACAGCCACAGCCATAGACCCAGACCCAGACCCAGACCCAGGCCCAGACCCAGGCACAGGCACAGCCACAGCCACAGGCACAGCTACAGGCACAGCCCCTACTCCTAGTTTTATGCATATTCTCACATCAGGGAAAAAGAGTTTCCCACTAGTTCATATGTCTTCTGCTTGTCTTGTCTTAGAAACTGAATTAATACAAGGGTCATTATCAAGAATAAAACATGCAGGTTTCGATGTATGTGTAAATGGGGATCTTCACAAAGGAGTCAAGTCTGAAGAAATGACAATATCAAGATACTTTTATACTTTCTAGACAAAAGCATCTAATAATCTGTGAACTGATTATAATGGGTCCCTAGAGATTGTCTCTAAGAAATAAAGAGGAAGGTATAAAGGATTAGAGCCACCTCACTGTGCTCCTGAAGGATAACTGCAGAACCCTAGCTCAGTGATGGTTCTGTTCCTGTGAAGAGACACCATGAGCCATGAGCAACCAACTCATAAAGTAAAGCGTTTAATTGAGGATGGCTTCCAGTTTTAGACAGTTAGTCTATTATCATTATGGTGGGAAGCATGACAGTATGTAGTCTGATGCTAGAGCAGGAGCTAAGAGCTACATCCAGATCCTTTGGGTGGGTGGAGACAGGGAGAGAGAGAGAGACAGAGAGAGAGAGAGAGAGAGAGAGAGAGAGAGAGAGAGAGAGAGAGAGACAGAGAGAGAGACAGAGAGAGACAGAGAGAAAGAGAGAGAGACAGAGAGAAAGAGAGAGAGACAGAGAGACAGAGAGACAGAGACAGAGAGGCAGAAAGCGAGAAAGAAGAGAGAGGAGGGAGAGGAGAGAGGAAGAGAGAGAGCACACCCCAAAATAGCTAAACAAAATAATTTTAATTAGAAAATTTAAAGTAGAAACAACTTCCCTAAAGACTTAACGTTTGTTCCATGTACTTCCTTCTCATTGTCCTGATTTTCATTTATCAGCTCCATCACTGAGTTTAATTTAAAACATCTGAAGGTTTAAAATGACACCACTTTGAACACAAAGTGACCTTCTGTGTGGTTGAGGTTTATTTATGCTCTGTTTCTTTACCTGAGACTTATTTTCCCACCATAGAGTAACACCGTTAGGGCTATAAGCATGGGACAACTGGTACTTTCATATGTATTTAGTGCGTCTATATTGTTTTTCCCCATATACGGTCTGAACTCAGTTCCATTGTGCACAGTCATGCATGGTCCTCAGCTTTATCCTCATCCTGTGACTCCTGTGTAAGAAATAGCAGTGGCCTATTTATAAAACAGCTTAGCCAGTCTTTAACTACAAGGAGTCTTGATTAAATTTAATAGTTCATTGTGTGTGTGTGTTTATTTTAATAAGAAAATAGTTTTTAAAGAAAGGATCCTTTGAGTCTTTGAACTTGGGCCTGCCCCATCTGCAGAGTCTTCACCGTGTTATGCAATCTTGTCTTGTAGTTTTCAGACTTAACACATATTCATGCCTGAGGCAGCCTTCAGAAAGATTATTCAAGGCAAGATAAAATAAAATCCTCCCCTTTGAAATACTCTGATAATTAAACCAAAAGTTGAGCCTGTAAAGTAGTTTTTTTCTCCTTTTGAGAAATTTGATTCATGTTGGTGACATTTTCTTTTTTTAATCTAATTGGGGGAGAGCTAGTCCAAGGGCAACTGAATGACAGGGTTAGGGAGGGGTGGGCATAAGAGGCCTGTGAGGTTACCTCTTAAAGGGGATAAGAAAGCCATGCATCCTACAAAGATAAGTTCAGGATGTCATTGTGTTCACCAGGACTCAGGTACCAATGTGAACTGTACACACTTGGGGAGGGGAGTGGGCTGAGGTATGGGGCATTGAAAATTGTGAAGGAGATATCTGGCCTAGAAGTTATTGATAAGCCCAACCAGCTGCAGAGCAACAAGGAGAATGGAAAGTTGTTCTGCAGCCTGCATTCCAGGCAAGTGGTGGGCTTGGTCCTTTGAGAATGGAGGGCACATTTGGAGACTCTGGAGGGAAGAGGAGGTTCACACAAAGAAGGTGCCTAAGTGTCATTTAGGAAATACTCGTTTCCTGTCCTAGTTAGTCTTTAGAGTTGGTTGGGAGTCCATCCAAGAAGAAAGATAAACATTCACTGTTTATTGTTATCCAACATATAGTCCTTATAACAGCAAATCCAGATCATTATAGAGTTCACTGTAGATGAAGTTCAGATTAGTATGTTGCAGTATGGTGTGTGGCAATGGAACTCTATAGAGAAAGGGATACAGACTGCCAGTGAACTTTCAGGAGGTGATATGACTCTGCTTCAGTAAGGGTAACTGGTGGTTAGCACCTCAGTTAGCATGGTCAAGAGAATCTCCCATAGACATGCCTACAGGCACCCGAGTCTCCACAGTCCTACAAGAGACTCTTCCCGGATCATTCTGGAGTGTGTCAAGTCATGAGTTAAAACTAAAGCTCCCAGCTCCTTTTCCAGATCTAACCCTTAAAAACAAAGCTTGAAAGAAATATTTAAATGAATTACCCAGTAACTTCAGGCCCTCAGTATTGACTACTGGTGTTGACTGAAAAGCAACTGCCTGCCTTCAGTTTCCATGTGTCTACTTTCTCAGGCTGAGGGTTATAGATAGATGGCCACTCTGTTAGTTACCTTCACTTTCATCTCTGTTGCCTGTCTGGTTTCTCTCTCCTCTGGACCACGTCCTCTATTAGGCAAAGACTCGATAAGTTGTTCTCAATCTTTATATCAGAGTCACCCTCCTAGTTGAATATGCCTTGGCTTTTTGAGCCCCTTCCCCCAGGATTCTCATTTAGAAAATATGGGTGGAGCCTGCAGTTTTATATCTGTATTAAGTCCCCCGTTGGTGAGTGCTGTTTGGTACCTGTATTATTTTGGTTCATAGCTTGGGAAAGTAAAGTCCATCATGGTGAGAAAGAAAGATACTGTAGAGTTTATGGAAGCAGAATCATATGGCAGAGATTCTTCATATCTCAGCAGACCAGGAAGCAGAAAAAGGGTAATGAGTAGGACTTTTTCCTTTTTTGGTCAATCTGGCACTGACCAAATAGTGGTACCCAAGTTCAGGTCAAGTATTCCCTCCTCAGTTAAATCTCTCCATAAACATTCTCAAAGACATACCCATATATTTCCTGTGTATGTTTCCTGTGACGATTCAACATGACAGTGTCTGCCTCTGAGAAGCCCTGATGTAAGGTAAGCCAAGAGTCTGAACCCTCTCTGAACTTTTCCCCATAGGATTCTAGTTTGAATCCCCACTTTGAGAATCCTGAACTAACTGCTGTCAGCTTACTGGGTATGCCAGGGAAGAAACTGAAGCAGGGGCTGATGGTAACCAAAGCTGGTTTTCTCATTATCTTTCCCTTGATGTCCCTTCTCTTTCCACAGACAGGGCTTCCTCTCACACTAATAAGTTCAGGTTAGAATACCTGGAAACAAGGGCCAGAAGGATTTTTATATACTCTGTTTGTACCTTCTTCCCCAAACTGAAGGTTTTCCATGTACATGGGCATTTTGCTGTAAGTTTCCCTAGAACTTAATAGAATACCCCACTGTGAGAGCAAGGAGGGCCCAACGTTCCTCTGCACCTCTGTGTATGGCTAGCAACTACTAGTAAGAGAAATTGTTTTGATGATTTTACTGGTAGGAATACACCAGATCTAAGAATTAAAAAAGTATCATGTACTAAATCTATAAGATATAAAGTTTCTCCTTTCTTTCTTTTTTAAAGTTTTATTTACTTGTTTATTTTTATGAATACACTGCAGTTATCTTCAGACACACACTAGTAGAGTGCATTGGATCCCATTATAGATGGTTGTGAGCCACCATGTGGTTGCTGGGAATTGAACTCAGGACCACTGGAAGAGCAATCAGTGCTCTTAACTACTGAGCCATCTCTCCAGCCCTCCTCCTTTCATTATCAAGTTTTATGCGTGGAAGATAATTTTGTCTATACTTTTATGTGACTGGCATTATAATAAGTTTGTTTCTACTAATATCCACTAATATCATGTGAGTAATCTGCAGTGTCCCGTTGATATGATGGCTGTATTGGCACTAAGTGATAGGACTATTACACTGTGATGGGACTGCTACGAATATACCAGCATGTATGTGCATGACTATGTTCTTACATCTATGTTCTACAGTTACTATGACTAACTGTTCTTACATCTTTCCTTGTATCATATTAAATAAAAATTTCTTCATCTTCTGCAATTTGTTATTCTAAAAGGGATTTATATACAAATGAAAATTTTATTTCTGCAGTATAAAAATACTATTAAGCTAGGTATGGACCTAATATGTATTTTGAAGCACAAACCTAAGAAGGAACTGTCCAATGGTATGGCATGAGTACTCCTGATTGCTGCAGAGAGCATTTTCCCTCTGCACTATAGCTCTCCAATGTAAATGATCACTTGCATCTTTCAGAGGGACGGAGCTTCCAGGCAAGAAGTGATTAGCAGTGGATTATCAGAGTAGAAATCCTCAGCTATGGACAACTACTGTAATACACTTCTAGCCATTTAACCTGCTTAAGAGGATTTGGGAAGTCTGGATATGTACTCAGATGGCATGCATGGGAAATGTTACAGTCAAACAACCAACATCGAAGCAATATGGGGGGGGATGCGTCAGCTTCTTTGGGGGAACAGTTTCACTTTTGTTGTATTCTGTTTCTTTGAAAACTGATCATCACAGACTGAATAATGCTATATTGCTGGGCTCCGAACATGCTACTCTAACACTTGGTATACCCTGGCGTACAGTGTATGTCATGCTGAGAGAAACTGCAAGATGATCACTTTCTGACTTTTCTCCTTTTCTCTGAGAGCCCCTCATACCCAGAGGAAAGGAAGGAAGACACAAAGATGACAAGAAGAATGTGAACAAGCGTAGTTTGATGACTGTGAGATTGTACCCTATTACCAAGCTATTACAATTTCTCGTATGGCTGTCCAATTAAGAGGAAAGCTGTGTGTAAAACATAATTTTGTCCCATTTCTATGAGCCTTTATTTCTGAGAATTCCATGTCATATAAAAATTACTAAATAAATGGATTATGACTGTAATAATGGAATATAATAATAATGGGTTATGACTAATTATAATGGAATGTAATCCTATATGCTATAGGAGTGTCAGTCATGAGACTTGCTTCGGGCAAAGAATGCTATTCCTGTGTCATTCCTGTAATAAACCGTCAGCTATTTACTGTATTCAAATCACACTGTTCTCTAATGTCCAGATAATTTAGCATGTTCTCCACCCATGTTGTAAAGTCCTGATGTAATGAAATCTGTACTACCGTCATAAAGTTCATCTAATGCATTTATAGAGACAGTTTTTGAAAATTGTATTTTTATCAACTTTTTAAATTATCCCATAAATAAAGTCACACTTTGATCAGAACTCTGATCAGTTTTGAGGTGCAAGAGGTGGAGATAAATATTGGCTTTTCCCCTTCTGGTCTCATTTTACTTCTGTGGGCTATGTGTTTGTGAACTCTGAGAGATGACTTTGCATCAATTGCCCGTCATACTGGATTCAGCATGGCAGAAGGCGTAGGTTTTGTAGTAGTATTCTAGACTCCATGACAGACTAATTCTGACACCATCATAATCTGTTTTATTTCCAAAAGCAAGAGCAGCAGAGCCTCTCAGTGGGTGTCAGTCAATGCAGAGCTGGCCAAAGCGGAGAGTACCTGACTGTGTGTGTTCAGCCATAAAGGAGACATTCCTATCAACCAGCCTGTTACCCCACAAAGCTGAGGGAACATTATGGAAGCAAAAAGAATATACTGACTAGGGATGGGAAGGGATGTTGTTAAAAGCTGTCTTCTGAACACGAAATAACCATAGTAACCATGAACTCTTATATACAAGTTTATATAAGACCTGTAGAAGATCTAGCCATTCAAAGTCTTGGCATCGATTGGTTAAGGGTTATACTCCTAGGGTCCCTCTACCACCTGAGGAATTATTGGTAGTTGGTAGCTTCTGGGCAAAGGAGAATCATTCTTTGAGGATGTGGTCACTGAGAAGGGTGCCCATGCTACAGTGGATAGCCCAACAGGTTGCACATATTGGTAGCACTAATCGGGCTTTATGGATTATTAAGAAGAGAGCAGGGATGGAGGGGACATGGAATCTGTGTGGAGAAGTGTTGGGGAAATATCTTCAAAGATTTGGAGGAGGAGGAATCTGGTAGATATGATCATATTTTCTTGTGTACATGTATGAAATTTTGAAGGATTTTTTTTTTTAAAGTAGAACATAGCTTTGTGAAATGTTGATGCAGGTCTCATCATTGAAGAGCCTGTTGCTAGGTGCTCAGTGACAAGTCCTCACAGCCTGTGTGTGAGAGGCTTCCTGTTGACAGTGAAGAAATGAAAGCCCAGAAGAGGAGAGGAAACAGTTTACAGCTTTGCTTATCATTTCTTACTGTTTGTTCTTGCCAAGAGCTCTGGTGGAAAATACAGACACTTTAAGAACAGATTTTTATTAAAAGAAATAATTTGTTAAATGTCATCTTTCTTTCACTTTAGTGAATGTTGTTTCCTAAATATAAAATCTGTAGTTAGTATGCTTTTCTATATTTTAAAATAGAAGGAAGTATTTTTATCACTAAAACTTTCATCTTAACTAGTGCTTGTGTGTGTGTGTGTGTGTGTGTGTGTGTGTGTGTGTGTGTACTGTATTAACTGCTTTGCATTCCTGTGAGAAAAAGAAAGAAATAGCAAAAGGAACAAAGAAAGAGAGAGAGGAAGGAAGGAAGGAAGGAAAGGAGGGAGGGAGGAAGGAAGGATTTAAAGCCAGAAAGAATTATTTTAGCTTACAGTTTTACTAAAACCTTTAGTCCAGCATCATTTGGCCAAGGGCTATGATTCTGTGGTGGGGGAGAGCTTTGGGCAGAAGCACTCCCTGAGGCAGAGCAAAGAAGCCTAGAGAAGCAGATAAGTTTTCTAGCAGAGCCCCTTCATATCCAGTAAGCTACGAATCTATAAATCCATTCATAAAGTCAGAGGCCTGGGGATCCGTTCACCTCCCAAAGCTTAGGGAACAAGCCTCCCACACACAAGGTTTTGAGGGATATTTAACATTCAAACTCTAATAGCATGAAACAGTTTGGATCATGTTTGTTCTTTTATTTGCTTAACAAGATGTTGGGAGTATTTATATTTGCTTGACAAAAGCTGTGAATATTTTTAGGAACCCTTCTGCTTGGCCATTGTTAGGGAAACAACCATTCCTTTCCAGCTTGATTTTAATAAGCATAAGAGTATTTAAATGTGTAGTGTATTTAAGTGATTGCTTAGTTTTAAGGCTTGCAAACAGCCAATGTTTTCCTACCTTAAATGGCACAATAGTATTTTTGTCCACAGGCTTTGCATACATTGAGTTAGAATCAATCCTACTGGTAAAATTGCCATTGGTAATGGCCTTTCAAGGGCATAGAAATTAATTACAAAATTCTTCTTCCCCCCAAAGTATTCACAGATACTCTTATCTTCAACTTTCAACACTGCTGCTTCTTGCCATTCTTAGTCCACATTGATATGTGTTGTTTTTTTTTTTAAGGCTATTTAATGGCTTGATGAAGATGGAGATATTTTTAGCAAATGGGGAAATTATTATTAATGATATGTCAGTGTCAAATTGAATTCTAGCTTGAAGTAAAACAAGGCATTTGAGAGTTCAGGGTGGTCTGATGATAGGCTTAGTCTGTTTTAAAAATGCCAGAGTTTCTCCCTTAGAGTTTCAAACAATTAACTCATTTTGGTCACTGGAAATTCCATGCCAATTTCTTGTCTCTGAAAAATAATTTTGGGTGGTCTTTGTTTTGAGTTATGCTGTGTTGCGTGGTGGTCGTCAGGAATCTTGTCTTCAGGTGCACATGTCCTTGCCTAGTTCGCTTCTTTGGGTCCTTTGTACTCTTATACACAGGTTTCTCAACATGTTTTTTTATTTAGATGGAGCTTTCTGCCATCTCCGATGAAGGAGCCCATCCATGACTCCCCTCCCGGTTCTTCCCTTCCATGTTCTCTGCAGTCTTGGGAGAGTGTCCTCTGGCTGCCTGTGTAAAACAATCCGTCCAGTTGTGTAAGATGCAGACAATGGGCCCATGTAAAACCCAGCTGGCTCCCTTCCAGTAGCTGCTCTGTGTGTTTACACTGGAAAGGCTGCCTCATTGTGTCAGCTCTTTGATGGCCATTCCCTTGAAATCCCCATCCTCCTCAGGTGGTTCCTTTCCCTCTGTAGTGAGGTAATGCCTTTCTAGCAGGTGCAGGAGGGGAAGGAGGAAGTTAAGGCTTCAGGTCCTTTGTAGATGAGGACTTCCAAGGCAAGCTGAGAATTTATATGGAAGAACTTTGGCATGGACCATAATCTTGTAGCTGCTTGGGTGGGTGATTTGAGGTCATGACAAAAGGGAGTAATGGCCGGTTCCCTTCCTATCTTTCAAGAGGTAACTTTATTCACCCTTTGGGTTTCTCTACTTCCAGTTGAATTATTAAACATGCCTTTATTTTGCTTCTTATTTTAAAAATCAGTTGATTGGGTCAACATTTTCTGGTTCTATGCCTTCATCTTTACTGTGTCATTTATATAAAGTAATTTGGTTGCTGCCTCTAGTGCCCCAGGAAGTATTTCAAAGAACAGCACTCCCTCCAATTTAAAATCAGACAAATTTGGGATACTTCTCTGCCATTTTCCCAAAATGCCTTATTCCTTGGTTTGATCCCTAGATCTCTGAACAACATTAAGCCAAAAAATGCTTCCACCACCATTGTTGATGTTCTCCCTAGAAAGCAGAGCCAGAGGTCTTTGGTCCTGATGTTCCTTCAGCTGCCATAGTCCCCAGAGGCCTGGGTGTAATTAGGCCATGTGGATGGAAGAAGTGCTCAGATGAGAGGTGAATCTCTCAGTAGTGAGGAAGGTAAAGAGGAGAAAACTGACGCCCTTCTGGGTGCTTAAGTCTGAGTACTCGTGTCCTGGCAGAATCATAGTTAAACCAGTGAAAGATAACATAGATGGTTAGAAACTCTCTTTTCATGTTTGACATGAGCCTTTTATATTAGATGTCTCTGTTTGCTATTCCTTTCAAAGTTGAACAAAATATAAAAAGTGCAAAGGGTAGTTGACATGAATTAGAACATCCTAGAACACATGAAATTCTAAGAGACATTCTGTGCCTCCTTGCATATACTTTGGCAAACCCACAAATCTACTATATTGTATCCTCTTGAGTTTCCTCCAACCCCTCTCCTTTCCTCTTCCTGTTCTCCATAGCCAGGGTCTTTCTTTGTTGCCCTGGATGGCCTAGAACTCCCATCTCAGCCATTCAAGTAGTGGGAATTTTAAGTATGCCACTGTTTCTGCCTTGCCACATTGTTTTTTATTTAAAAGTTAATTTGTCTGTCTGTGGTTATAGGGGTTGAATACAAGGCCTCACATGCTAAGCATACAATATATCTGAGTTTTACCCCATCATTATTATATTGCTTTTTGGTATATCATGCGGACAGCCGCTTCCAGTGTGTGGTCACCGAGGTGATCCATGGGACCATTTCCCTCTGTAGATACTTCACACTATATGAAGTGTTTCTCCAGGTTTAGAGACAAAGAGGAAGAGTTTTGGGGTCAGATGATGGGAAGATATAAAAAGGAAGATAACTTATGGACCTTTATGGACTTTTCTCACACGTTTAAATAAACACAAAATGTCTGAGCTCTGATAACCACTTGCAGCTTAATTTTGTACACTAATAAGACATTTGTTCTTCTCCAGGTCTTGAATACCATCATGGCCAAACCTTATGAATTTAACTGGCAGAAGGAAGTGCCCTCTTTCTTGCAAGAAGGAGCAGTTTTTGACAGATATGAAGAGGTAACAGTGCTGTTGATTTTTTTCCCTCTCAAAAGACTCTAAAAATTATCTAATTTTGATCAGAGTACCGAGTGTTCTTTCACATAAGTAACATCTTTGAGGCTTATAAATTGCAGTGACAGAGGGTAAGGAATGGGGTAGAATGATAATATTACTGTCAGTGAGTTGTTGAATGATCAACATGTGCCCAATAAAATGATAGCAATGATGGCTATCATTTATTGAGTGACCACCTTGTGACAAGCTGGCTTCTCAATGAGTGTCTGACTTCATCCCATGTGTTGTATTTCATTCACTGATGAGCTCCTTATAAGGTGGTTGCTACCGTTGCGATTCTACAGATAGGGCTCATGCAGTAATGGTTTGGTTTAATGAAATGCTTTTGGCAAGCTTTCCTCGTAAACCTTTCTATTCAACTATGCACGTAGCAGTGCTTGGGCTTGGTGCTAGTTTGTTTCCTTGTTTCATTAGTGCAGACTGTGATGGCCAAAGCTTTGCACACCTCTGCTTCTGTGGCTTTTTGTTAATACCTTTGCAAAATATCAGTGGCTCCAGGCTTTCTATAGAGCCAGTCATTGAGCCACCAGTGAGCTAGAAGGGCTGGAAGGATGAGCTGAAGCCCTATTTGAAGACTTGAATTTGAGATGACCTGGGGAAAGGTTTGTGATGAAAGCGGACTTTAAGGCACAGGGAAAGGTAAAAATGAATTTTCTTAGAACTGGATATGATTCCTTTCGAACCAATGTGTGTTGGGGCTGATACGCAGCCCCCCTGAGGCTGAGAGTGTCATAAGCAGAGACTGCTTTTGCCCAGGAACTTGGTTTTGGTGGCTGACTTGATATGGTCTTTGCGGCATCTATCTTGTTATAAGAGTCACATTTCCAGGAAACCAAATTGAAAGAGCAAATGATGAACCAAAATGCCATCGCTGTTTCTTACCTTGACTTCAGGTATTAAAGGGATAGTATTCGTATGTCTGTAACTTTGCCACAAATGGAGTAAGTGCCTTGCACTGTAAGATAAATCAAAACAATATCGCGCCACCAGAAGCAACCGCTGGGTTGCCTGGTAGTTTTCTTCTGGCCTTTTTGTTTTGTTTCATTTTGTGTTTTATTTCTCCCTTATAGTTGAGATGACAGAATACATTTTTAAAACACAAGCTTTCCATAATTCACCTCTTCCCTGCTCCCACAATCTCATTTCCCACTAGTTTTCCACACATGCCCTCCATGGTAATCACAGCCGATCTCTCGTGGACTCTTTTCTCCTCCTGACATATACCTGTTCCTCGGGTTTAATTGGCGAACTTCTCTCATCCTTCAGGACTCAAATGAGAAATCTTCCCTGACGGGATATTTCCTTGACCCCCTCAGTAAGCCATAACTCCTTTGTGCCACCAGAGGTCTTCCTTCTTGTGGTTTATCACCATCACACTTTAATGTTTCTGCCTTTTTAAAAGTAGTCTTCAGTCCTTGAGGCCACAGGCTAGGTTTTACCAATTTTTCTCCTCCCAGGTACCAGGAGAATGTACTTAACTGTCAAGCTCATTGCAGTGTTTAACATGACATAAAACCAGGGCTGACTTATTATTTTCTTCCTTTCTTCCTTGGTTGCTGGTGGTTCAGCCTGGAGCCTCAAACAGGCCAAACATGTGATCTATAACTGAAGTTTTCCACAATGTCTTTTTCTTGATAATTGAATTGAGACTAAGATGATAAACCTGGAAGCTCATAAGGAGCCTTAGGTTCTACAGACTCAAATTATTAAGGTAAATGATATGAAATACATACCATTTAAACAGCTTATTAATTTCAACTATGTTGTACAGAGACTAGGTTATTGTAAGTGGCTATATTTATATCACACAATGTGGCATAGAAAGTTAGGAACTAACAGTTCTATTCAAGGCTTCCTTCTAATCACCTGATCTAGGGTGGCTACCACTGACCAGGATGGCCATGCAGGTGACAAAATTTACTGTCTGTTTTCTCTCACTGATAGGCAGTAGGAAAAACAACCCTAAGGGTTTATGTAATGTGTTTGAAACAAGGATAGGTACCTAGGAAAGATGCAAATGGAGGGTTGGAGATACAGAGAACTGTTTGTATGCTCTGTGAGGAGTACACAGTCATGTCAGAGTGAGATCAGCAGGCTGGTGTGGCTGAGGGAATGATAGTAAACTGAAGGGTTCAGCAAGCAAGCCCTGACAGTTTAGATTCTTCTGTGTCCCTCCATCTTCCTAGATCAGGACTTTCCTTTCCCAGGGCTAGGGAGGACCCCTCTGGAAATGAAGATCTTTCGGTCTGATGTATGCCACGTCACATACATTTGTATAGCCTGCTTCTGGGAAAGCGGGAGAGGGGGGACATTGGAAGTTGAGGGTGACCTTCCCAAGCCTACCACTGTGTCAAATGGCAGGGGGCCTTTTGGTCTGCAGTGTGGGCTAGTACGAGATATCACTTCTTCACTGCTGGAGTGACCCAAATAATTTTCAGATTTCTAAGGCGATTTTCCAGCCTCAGAAAATCTGTAAGATAGCTTTAAGATATTACTTGTTTTCTCATAAACCAGAGAGGTTCTCATAAGCCTGAAAGAGAGCAAATGTGATAACTGGCAGAATTTTATCTTTCTTAGTGCTGGGTAAGCAAACACATACGAACACTTGTCTTGAGATACAAAGTGCCACATGGCTTCATGGATGGAGGAGCTGAAGCTTTTCTGTCCCTTTTGATCCTTGGCGATGGCGTCCATGGCTTCTGAATCCTAGCAACTCCTATTTAGAAAACCCTAGTTTCTTGTGCTTCTCTAAGTGTGCGTACTTCCCCAGCTTTCCCTGAATGTGAGGGCACTGCGAACCTGGAGGGAAGAAACAGCAAACCCGTGTTAAACTCAGCCGAGCTGAGCTTCACTTTCTTCACTGTGATTTCAGGAGGAAGCGCAGTGAGAGACAAAACAAAGAATTTTAACTTTAGAGAGTAAACAGAGTTCTTTCCTAATAACACATCAAACCAGGAAGCCGAATCATGGTGCGGGCTGGATGGCAGCCAATTTTTCTTACCACTTTCCCATTCTATAAGATGCAGTATTTTTGAGCCATGGACATTAAAGGACACACTTGTAAAATATATAACCGGAAAAGGTTTCTTTCTCTGGTTTGTGCATAAACAACCCTGAGACGTGACAGCTGACTGCCAGTGGGAAGAAAGAGAAGTAAAGAAAAGGAAATCCAGGCGTCTAGCAGCATCATAAGTTAGGGGTTGACGTGTGAAGGAACATGCACGGTTTCTACTCCAGATAACGACTGTCACATCTGCGACAATAGATTAACTTCCACCTGGTCAGGGCGAAAACATTTAATATTTACTGAAGTTTTTTTTTCTCCCAAAGAATTGTCAGTGTATATATATATATATATATGTATATATATATATTGCAAATCAAGTCTGCAGGACTAGGCGCATTCTCAACCACTGAGATGAGATAAGGCGGCCCTGTTAGGGGACTGGGATCCACAGCCAGAAACAGATTCATGGACAGTCCCCACTCCAGTTGTTGGGGAACCCACATGAAGACCAACTTGTATATCTGCTACATATGTACGGAGGTAGTGGGCTAGGTCTAGCCTGTGTAAGGTCTTTGGTTGGTGAGTCAGTCTCTGAGGGCTCCCAAGGGTCCAGATTAGTTGATTCTGTGCATCTCCCTGTGGAGTCCCTATCCTCGCTGTTTTAATCTCTCCTTTTTCCTCTCTGTATTCCTCACACAGCTTAGGCAAGTGCTCCCCCACTGAGCTGTGTTCTTGGCCTGGCTGTAGTTTAACTCCAGAGTCAAGCAACACTTCATTCCATGGTTTAAAGTCCGTGTTTCCCTGAGCCTTGTAGGAAAGGCTGTCTTCGCAGACCAAAAAGGGCCAAAGCAAGCAGCAACAGAAAAGACAAAAGCATCATCGGGCATTTCAGTTACTTCCTTGTAAGGATGGAAAAGGGATTGCTTACTGTAACATTGCTTCAGGTCACATTTTCATGTGAGGATAAAGTCAGAAACCGGCCTGTCAGGGGGAGCTGGCCATCGCCCATGTCTCTTGGATTCTGGGAAGGTAGGATAGCACAGAGTTGCATTTGATAAGGTGGAAAGTTGGCATGACTGATACCATTTTGCTTTCTTTCCTTGTCTCTTGGGCCCCCGAACAGGTTTGGTCTGCGTATTGTCTCCAGATCTCTTCTCCTACATGCACAGAAAGGGAGGCAGCCAGTAGTGACAGCTGCTGCCAGGCAAACTGAAGCAGTAGTTGCAAGGGCCAGAGACAGAAGCAAGGGAAGGCCCAAGCAAAGGGGCCAGGCCACTTTGTGTAGCAGAGTATTCAGTGTAGGAAATGCCCTGCAAGCACACACAACAAAGCCTTTTCCAAAGGTTTCCAAAGGAACTATTTTGGTTTAAACATATAATTCCCCCTAAAGGACAGTTACGTGACAGAAAGGCTAATCATGAGGTCTTTTACACCTAGACCCAGATCGTAGGATTCTTTATTTAAAACAAACAATCATACAAACAAGTCCCTGTATTTGTGAATGATAGAATAATAGATGGCTGATCGAATACTGGCAAATTTTTTTTATAAAAGGAAATCATTTGAGGGAGGGCCCTTAAATAGTGCCCATTTGACACTGGAAAAAATATTGGTAGTCATTCTTTATTTTACTTCCAAACTCTAGCTAGTTTAGCTTGTACCCACAGGGTCAGAATAGGGCTCCCAGAGTAAGAAGTAGCTGTATCATACCCGGTTATATCACACCCGTGTTTACACTGAAGCTTCCTAACAGAGATGGCCACCATGGTAGTGCTTGCTAGTCGCTCAAGTTTTAGAATCAAGCCGAAGGTACTGGTTAATTACTACAAATCAAACAGAACAACAGCAATAACAAAAAAAATAAACAAACAAACAGAGATTGTCAGTAAGGTTCCAACAGATATTGGAAAGTAGAAGGGGTTGGAAAACTGCAGGAGAATTCAGGCTTATATGCTTAGGGGAGTTGAGGTTGATGATTGTCAATGTATAAAATAGAACTTATGTCTGAGTTTTAGATGTAAAAGGGGTTTTAAATGTAAAAGGGCAGCCAATAGGGAAGTGAAGAATAATACATTTTCCGTGTGTGAGTATATTAAGAAAAAGTCTTAAATACTTTGAATGGAATTGAATTTTTCTGATTTTGTTCTGTGGGGCTGAAGACTTACAAAGTTGTCTAGGGTGTGATTTGTTCAGTTACTAGCTCTTTTGGTATGACTTCTATATTTTTACAAGCTCCAATCAATATCATAACTTGATTTTTAAAAACCAACAAAGTGTGAATGTCACTTTGTTTCCCAGAATGGAACTTCAGGCCCCTCCTCCTTCAGGCCCCTCCTCCTTCAGGCCCCTCCTCCTTCACCTCTCCATTTCTTGAAACAATCGTGTAAAATGAACAGTGGTAAGGTGTGCTCGTGTGGTATAAGAAGAAGGAGTAATGGCTCTAGAACACTGAACTAGAGATATCAGAGAAGAAGCTTTGCCCAGACTGAGTCCTGACCGACAGTTCAGCCTACCAATTAAAGCACAGCTAAAATAAAGGCTGGCGTTAATAAGTTGTGCAAAGGCTGAAGGGTGTGACTGGAGACTACTTAGCCAGTGGAGGTACTTGGTTCCAGTGGCTTGGAACCCAGGTTTAGATTAACTTCTAGCCCAAGGCTCTCATTAGATCCTAAAGGCTCCAGGGAAGATTTCATTTGCTTTCCATGGTCAATAGGAAGGGTCTAGCTTGTGAATGAACTGATGAGGCTGGATTCCCCAGTCAGAAAGCTGAAAGGGTAGAGGGAGGTCAAAGGACTAATGGGACAGTTGGTTAGACACATGGAGAAACTGGAGGTTTTGAGTATGGGAATAAGAAACCATGGGCTCTTCGAACTTGGTGAGTAGAGGTGACAGTGGTGAGGGAAAAGTGCCTAAGGGGGCTATGACACAGTAGATTCGAGAGATAGGGGTGCTGCAGGGGGCTGTGGTACGTGACACAGTAGAGAAGACAAGAGTGATTTTAGAGATGGGGTGCTGCAGGGGGCTGTGGTAACTGACACAGGAATCTGGACAGTTATAATGCAAGCTAGCAAAAAGGGAGGCAGGCAAAGGGACGGGGCCTTTATGGATGGACTTAGGGTCCTAGGGTGTCTTTATGCCTAAGGTGGAGGAAAACTGTAAACAAACACAGAAGTACTATATGTTTTTTTTTTAAAAAAAACAAAGCAAACAAAACATTTTTTACACACTAGGATTCAAAATAAGTTCAATAGAAAGGAAATTGGAAAAGGCAGTAAAAATAGCTTAGAAAATGAGTAAGTGCATTTTCCTCCTGCCGTCTTCCCTCCTGGAGTGATCCCTGGTGTCCTGGTGGGTTTAAGAACAGGCCTCTAGGGCCTCCTCCACAAGGCCTTTACAGCGGGCAGCACTGCACCAGCAGAGGTCGGAAAGGTCTTCACGAAGATCTACTCTATGCCAAACAGCCATTTTAGACTTTTAAAAGAAGGTCTGTTGACCTCTCACCTCTCTCCGCCATGAGAAGGTAAGGAAGTGAATCTCAACACCAGTACACTGGAGGTTGGAACACAGCCAGTCCTCAAAATTTCCCCTTCTGCCTGTCCACACCTCACAGCTACCCAGAGAGCTTTGCACAGGCTGATCTCTGCTCTCTCTTACGATTCCCATAAATTTCCCACTGGCTTGGGCTCTGAAATTAACAGAATTTAAAAAAGAAAAGTCCGTGTCGGAGAACCTAACCTGCAGCTAAGTCTGAAGGCCATGGCCTTAAACAATAAATCTTTAGGAATGCTGATGTGGTTACTGGATGATGATTTCAGAGTAAGTTGTTGATGTTATAGATTTATCGGGAAGTTTAAAAGCCGTGTATAGGGGTATTTGGAAAAGATAAATGTTCAGGATGAAACTATTCTAATTATGATATAGTATGCTTGCATGAATATATCAGACATTCTGAATAGTGTGTGAATTATTTTGTAGCTCACTTGGCCATAGCAGTCCTCCACTACAGTTTAATGATGTTAAAAACACCGGCAGTATTCATGACCCTTAACTGATCCAGAAATGCTCTTTGATCTAGCAGAGGTGCCGTGATGTCACATCTGCTTTCATGACAAGGTTCTAAGAGAGGAAATGAGAAAGCATTTTTTTAGATGAGATTTAGAATTAAGTTAGAAAAGACGTAAAGGACGGTTTCTTAAAGGCATTGCCAGTTTTACAAAACCAGGATAGTTTCATTTAACCCACAGTGCCGGCTACCATCTGCAAAGTCGGGATAATCCAGGCTACGAGAAGTCTCTGACTTTGATGACTCGATATTTCAGGAGATGGGCAGTAAATGGATGGGCTGAAATAAGCAAGTAAAGGTCCAGAAATGTTAACTGTAGTTCTGAAGGAAGTGATAGCAGCGATGGGTACTGGGAGTACAGGGGGGCGGGGGAGGTGGTATGGACTAGGTCGGAAGGGCAACCTGATTCAGGAAGTGACCATGATAGGACATGATTGATAAGATGGGACCAGGTTGGTCAAGAGCCTTCTAAGACATGAAACCTGTAGATTCGAAGTCATAAGGTGGACACAAATCAGAATATTAAAGATCAGGACCAAAGTTGAACTGGGAGTCAAGAAGGCGATCATAGTTAGAAAGGTACTGGGAAGTTGCATTCTGTAGAGCAGAGGTTGCCAACTGAGGGTTTCAGCATTAGCATCCTCAGTACCAACAAAGCTTTGAGCCCAATCAGCATGCCTCCTTAAAAGAGGCTGCAGGGATGGACCACGTACATTTTAACAAAGCCCTCGGAGAAGGTCACTACACACTCAAGTATGAGAACAATGATCGAGAGAAAGGTCGAGAGCTGATATTTCATTCTCGTTGCTGTGTGCAAAATTATTTCCAGTATAGACTGACATGCTCTGATTTAAGTTCTGGAGACAGCTCCTCTGGCAGCTGCTTAAAGAACTGTTTATAATGTGTGATACTAGTCAGTGTTCCATCATTATAAGATATCCACATAATGAACTGGTAACTGGTAACTGTCCACTCTCTAATTCACACACTCAGGAGACTAAGGCTATATAGTAAGTACTAGGCCAGCCTGTGCTATGTAGCAGGATCCTGTCTCAAAACTTGCTAGTTTGGGGAGCAGTAGTAGAGCAGTGGTAGACACTAGTCTAGAGCCTTGGGTTCTGTCTGTCACACCACAAGAGTGATCCAGGAAGGGAGACAGGAACAGGAAGCAAGGAGAACACAATTCATTTTAGCTCCAATTTTCGAGGGTCCAGTGCCAGGTCAGGTGAACCCATTGTTTGGGCCTAAAGTGACAGTGATAGGGAGCACCTTTTTGAGCTGGCACACCCCAGTGACCTAAAGGCATCCTGCCAAGACCCATCTCTTAAAGTTCTACCATCACTCATTAGTGTTACCATGCAGATATTCAAATTCCAAACCTTAATAAGGGACCTGCAGGTTTGGGAGCACCAGGACGTCAAGGAAGGTAAGTTTGAATCTTTGTCCTTCCTCTGCCCTCTATATCCCCAGATTTCGTGTGTGTGTGTGTGTGTGTGTGTGTGTGTGTGTGTGTGTGTGTGTGTGTGTGTTGAGACGTGTCCATGCTAGGCTGCCCTAGTCTGGCCTCAAAGTTCTGCTTGGAAGTTGTTGTGCCTGACTCAACACCTGTTGCACCTGTCTCAACACCTGTTGTTACACCTGTTGTAACACCTGTTGCACCTGACTCGACTTGTTGCACCTGACTCAACACCTGTTGTTACTCCTGTTCTCAATGCCCCAAGAAAATGAGAGCTATAAAGGTGCTGCCATACCAGCTTCTAGGGCTTTACATTCTGACAGAGGCACATCCTTGGACCTCACAGACAATCTTCTGAGCATCACTGTGGTAGAAAATTGGGAATGCCAAGTAAGAAGGTCTGAAAAGAAGTGGTTCTTTACCCAGTGATTTAGATTTTTTTGCCCATTGTCCTTCAACCATGTTTCCTGTCTTCCCATCCACATGACTTCTTCTGCCTCTAATAATAAAGGTTGTGCCAGGCACTTGGGCATTACATCATTTGGCGCAAACTCTGAAACAACTCAGAAATGCAAGTACTAATATCTGCCAGACTCTTGTAAAAACACCCAGGTCAGTTCCTTCCTCACAAGAGTTTTTAAAATAACAACATTGATAATGTTATCTGGCCTGCCCACCCCACCGAACTGGCTCCTTGTCATCTAAGCATGTGATATTTAAAGACAGACTCTTGTGGATTGGAAAGTTCTGGCAAATAGGTGGCCATGAACACAATGGAATTTGGTATGAGCCATAACCCTGACATTTACAAGTTAAGACCTTGAACCTTCTCCCTGCCAGGTTACTGTTCTCACCTGAAATGCAAAGAACAGATGGACCCCAGAGGGCCTACTCTTGGAGGATAGGCACCCAGTGTGCATCTGTAGCTCTTCATCTAGAAGATTCCATCACACTGACACATTGCCTTGTGTTCTAAGAATAAATAAAATGTTCAGGCAAGTTAGGTGTAAGGGAGCTTGACAAAAATGTGGATTATTGTTACTATCTCATAATCAAGTTTTGCTGCCTAGCATACCACTGCAAGGATTAGTGACCCAAGACAGTAAACGTTTACACACGAAACCCGAATTTGCACACATTACTACACAAAATAAAACAATCCATTAAGGAAAAAAGAGATTCACTCCTAATTATAAAAATACTCTCTCAGAACAATACATTTTATGGAAACAAACTTCTTATTCAATTAATTACACGAGATGTAAATTAAGTGTAAATAATTACATGAGATGACTAATATAGTCTGTTCTAATTCTTTTCATTCACTAGTATCTTCAAACGTTTTTATGTATCTATCTCTTAATACAGAAAGTGCATCATACTGAATCCTCGGCATACTGCGTGGTCTGTCTTAAAGTGGTGGGAATGTGGCTAGACACAGCCTGCCCCTAGCACTCCCCAGCATATGCTGCTGTGGAACTGGCGTTTACTAAGCAAAGCTATTCTTTCTTCTAAGAGTTGTTTCTGTTTTTAATCATGGGTATGGGTTCATGTTTCTGTATAGGTGTTCATGTGAGTGCATGTGCCCTCTGAGACCAGAAGAGGGCGCCAGATCCCTGGAGGGGAGTGACCGGTGGGTATGGGCAGCCTGCTGTGGGTGTTGAGGATCCTGTGCAAGAGCAGTGCTTACTTTTAACCGCCAAGCCATCCCTCCAGCCCTACACTATTCTAGTACGGCCCATTCATCACTTACGAACGTCCATGAGAACAGTCTTTGTAAGGAAGTATTACTCTATCACATCTTTATCAAGTCATATTATTTCGTATTTAATTATAAAATTGAACTTAGTTTCAAATACCAACTTTCAACTCCACGTTTCCTACTTGGTGCTGTGGTTTGTTGATCGCCTGGCTAAATAGAGATTGTCACCTGGTCCTCACACTCCAAGTGTGCCTTTAAGTGAAGTACTTTGTATTTTGAAGGTGATTGGTCTACGTACAAAGAAAAATTAGCAAATTGTCCTAAAAATCTCAATTGTGTTTATTTTTATAATATTACGATGTTAGATAGATGCATGTGCATTGAAATGAATTAAAAGAGCTCATTATTATACTTTAAAGATTGCACATAAGGATATTTTATTGTTTCTATAGTATGCTCTTGCTAAATGATTGATTCCCCATCCAAAGGACCCAAGCATGAATACAACTGCGCTTAATTAAACAACAACAAAACAAAACAATACAAGTGGTCATTTCTGAGGTTTGTAATTTCCCTGCATTAGCACTGAGCGAGGTTGCTGCAAATAGCCACAGCTGTATCTCACCCTCCTTCTAATTCTCTTGGAAGCAGCAGGGCAGCTTTGTTCTTAAATGCACTAGTAGCACATTCTACAAACTACAGCAAGTGACAGGCTGCCCTGCCTTAGGACTGGAGGTGGGAGAATACAACACAAATGGGCAAAGGATGGCAGGGAGGGTGTAGGAGTGGGAGCCCTTTACAGCGACCTCAGTTTCTCCATGCACTCTCTACATTGTTAAACAATCAAACACACAATGGATGTTTTAGGTGTGGGGAGACACGCTCTCACACTGTTATACCTTGTCCTTTTACACAAAAAGCATCCGTGTAACACAGGAAGTAAGTGCCATTCTCCCACAACATGGTGATTTGAGAAAGAGGTGACAGGCAGGATAGGACCAAGGATGACAGAGATGAGTCACACGTTTTGATGATAATACTCGGGTGGTTTCCCTTCACATCCTTACATCTAACTCTGCGTTCTCTGTCTCCGGTACATTTTGAACTCAGCACTTTCTCTTCCTTTTCTTACATCTCACTGTTAGCTTTTGCTGCAGAACAAAGTCCCTCTTGTCTCCCCCCTTCCCCATTGCACAGTCTTCTCGCTTACTTCTCTGGTCTTTTGTTGTTGCTGTTGCTCTTCTTCTTGTACCTCGTCTTCTTCTTGTTCTTCCTTTTTTGACAAAGTTTCTCTATGCAATAGTCCTCATTGCCCTGGAACTCTTTTTGAGGACCATACTGACCTCAAACTCATAGAGATCCACCTGCCTCTGCCTCCCATGCGGTGGGGTTATAAGCGTGTGCCACCACCACCCAGGTAGATGTTCTGTTCCTTCGGGTGAGAGGGGCACCTCACCCAGGAAGTAGTTTAAAAGTCAATGCTGGGAGAATTCCTAAGACTCGATCCAGGCTGCAGGGCACAAGGACAGCCTGTGTGAAGGAAGTCTGGGATGACTTCAGTTTACACGGAGCTTGTGGAAACAAAACAGGGAGAATGACTGTAAACAGTGAGTCAATGCAATTAAAGCATAAGGGAGTAGCTCTGCTCCTTGGGCCTCACACGTGTCACTGTGCTGTGCTAAAGAATTTAATTAAAATTCTAATGGCAAAATTACAGAGCTAGATCCTCTCTGGGTCCTTTTCAGCCTTTTGTGTAAATAGGAGAAGCTTGGTGTTAGTTAGTTCAGGCCGCATGTCTATGCTACAGGTGAATAGGGTAATGAGAGCTAGGGCATGCTGTTAATTATAGAGATGAGTGCTCTCTTGTGGGTCACGAGACTGGAGGTGAGGTCCAGAGTCCACCCTGGCTTGATTTTCATGCTCATTCTATGTACTCTGGTAATGCGTAGGCACCCATTCAGGTACGAGCCAAACAGTCCAGCGAAATACACAGCACTTTTTAAAAAAAACTATAAATGCTTTCTTAAAATTGAATTTATTACCCATGCGATTTGAGGTGAATTAATTCTGTTCTAAAAATTAGAAGGAATAATTTATGTTACTGGCCCTCACTGGGAAGTTTAGAGAAGGTACTGTGTTGGTCATACCGGGTTCTCTAGTAGAAGAATTGGTAGGATATATGGGATCCATAGGGAGATATTCATTATGAGGGGTTGGCTCCTGAATCCGGAAGTGAGTCTAGAAGCTGAGAAGTCTGGGAGCTTTTGTCTCTATTACAGACTCTACAGGCTGGAGGCCTGTCTAAAAAGCTAGAGTCCTGAGAGCTGAGAGCCAGGGTGTGTGAACCCTCCCTTCCCACACCTGAAAGTCTGAGAGTCAGAGTACCAGCAACTGAGAGCAGGGGAGGAAGAGCAGGCCCTTCCCACATCTGACCTGCGGGTCCTCCACAGGTCCTGGAATGCCCAGACACTAGAGAGCAGACCATCTTCATCCAAGAGCACAAAGACTGGTCTCTTCTTGAAATACCCCTGCATCCATACATCAAAGGGATACTTTATCAATTCTCTGGGCACCCCTAGTTCAGTCAAGTTAATGTGTCAGCCATTGAGGACTTTTTCTTTTAGTGCTTTCGAATGTGGACCATGCTGAGCAATCACTCTGCACTGGATCCAGACGTTTCGGCCTCCTAACAGCCCCTTTAATTTTCAGCCCCACTTTGCGGTCTGCAAAGTGGGAACTTAGAGTAGTTAAACTCCTCTCTTAAGGTTCCAAAGACTAGCAGAGGTTGAGCAGAGATTCAGTGCCAGCCAGTCTACAGTGCTTCTCAGTGCAATCTCAGACCACTCCAGCAGCAGTAGCAGCCACATGTTAGGAAAGCAGCTTTTCTAGCCTCCCAGACTTCCAGAATGAGAATTTCAGAGGGCTTCTTCTAGCAGTCTGTGTTTCAAGAGCTGCCCCAGTGAATCTAAGGGCAGATGTAGCTCATGCTTGTGAACCATGAGGCAAGGGCAAGATGAAGGATTTTAGACCAACTAGGAAGAGATAAAAATTAAATGCTTCTAAAGCTCTTTACTGCTAATCTCCCTGGAACAGGAAGTCATGATAAAGGAAGAGAAATTTTTCTGGAAACTAGCAAACTTCTTTTCCTAGGTACAAACAGTCTTTGTATCTCCAGAACCCATGGGAAAAGCCAGGCTCAGTGCATGTGCCTGGAACCCGGCTGCTGGGGGGGGGGGGGTGTAGAAAGACACCCATGTATTTGCTTGTTTGTTTATTGTGGTGTATGTATTGTATTCATGTGTTATGGGTACTTGTGTGTGTGCATGTATTGTGTACCAGAGGGAGATAATAGATGTCTTTTTAAAATTGCCCTCCAGCCTTATTTCTTGAGAGGGCCTCTCCCTTAGCATGAAATTCTTCCTTTTGGCTAGGCTGGCCAGTCAGGTCAATGAGCTTCAGAAGTACCTGTCTCAGCCCTTCCCGGCAGGGGGGTTACAGGCCCTTTACCAACCAAGACTTCTTAGCTCAGACAATATAGATCGCATTGAGCCTTTCTATGTGCCAGGAACTGTGCACACACGGCATGTGACGTCAGCTTTGAATACCTCAGGTGGTTGTGAGACTGTGGTGGCTGACTGAGCTTGTTTTCAGAGTTCATAAGAAAGAAATGAGGTCTACCTACCAGCCAGCACCTAGGAAGAGTGTCATCCCTAGTACAGAACTGGCTGTTGGTGGGGAGAGTACGCATGAGTCACAGCGACATCCCTTATGACACAGAAGGGCTGCTGGCACAGAACTATTTTGGATGATAAGTATGAGTATAAGATATATAATTAAAAGCAGTCTTTCTAAAATTCAATAATGGAAGCTAGAATCAAAGATCTGTTTGTGTATGCATGGGGTGTTAATGCCTACTTTTTGTGAACCTTGGGTCTCATCCTTACCAAGCGGGTTTTCTACCCCTGAGCCATGTCCAGCCCTTAAAGACAAGTTTCACTCTTTTAGTCACCTTTTACTCTTAAGTATTCTGGGCCATAATAGAAATGCTGCCAGGATTATAATCCAATTCTTTCAGGAAAATAAGGACAGAAAGAAATGGTTCCTTTTATGTAATCGCCCCTAAGTGCCCTTAGCTGCACCAACCAGCTCCCGACTGATCAATAAAAGGAGCCATAAGGAAAGAGAAGCCTTAACCAGGGAGTTTTCAGTTGCTAATTGTTTGGGGAGGGGAAGGTAGATAAAATGAGCATAATGTTTCCTTTTAGTTGATGAAAGTAACCTTAATATCTTTTCGGTAAGAAAGCCTATCTTTTTAATAATTAAGAGTGATTTTAATAAATCATCAAGAGGGATATGATTTCTAGGCTTCTTTCTCTGAAAGCCACGGATAATAAGTAACTACACGGAATCACACTTTGCTAAAGAGTGTGCAGTGTTCAGTCAGGCAGAGACTCCTCCAGGGGATTGGGTTTCATCCTCTCCACTAAGGTATCTCCACGGAGAACAGCTCTGCGAGGCCCTGCACTGTCTCCTGCTCGGTGTGTCTTCTTACAAGTACTCAAAAGGGAGATGGATTCCTCTGACGCTGGGGAGGACATTCCAGGGGCTTCCTGGGCTGGAAGTGCTCACCAGAGCCAAGTGGCCACAACAGCATTTGCCAAAGAGAAAAGGTTTTCACATCAGATGCTATTTAGGATAAAGTTTTCCCCAAAGAGTTCTTTGCAAAGCTTAAAATACAGAGTTAAGGGGTGTGCTTGGAGTTGCACAGAAGTGGGCCTAGTTTGGCTTTGCTATGCAGAGATGCGACCTTGAATCTGTGTTAAACTCACTATACACAAGTTCCCTTAGTTCAAAAATAGGAGTGAAAAATACCTTCCTAGCTTTGCCTATATAGGACACAAATAAGATGGCTCATTTTAGAACTTAAATCACACCTTCAGGAATTTCACATCTAATTACAAATCATTTTCTAAGTCCTTTTTGTGATGTATAAATTGTTCATATGACCTATCATTTTACTGTTCTCTGAGCATGGCAGGCACATTCTGACTTGTAGGCATTTATACTCAGCCTATATTCTCATTCATATTTATTCCTTCATATTCTGTCTCTCTCTGACTCTGTGTTTCTGTCTCTGTTTCTCTCTTTATCTCTCTGTTTCTGTCTCTATGTCTCTGTTTCTGTCTCTCTCTGTCTGTCTCTCTCTATCTTTCTCTCTCCAGTCTTGTAATCTCTCTTCTTATGAATGTTCTTGCTGGACCATGGCCGAGAATGTTCTGCTCCTTCTCTTGACTGCCCCAACTCCCAACTTCCTCTGTCACAGACATTCAGCTAGGTTTTTCCTCTAGCACAGTTCATATGGTGTGTCTGTCTGGGTGGTCTAAATGACTCAGCACTCCTTCTCCTGTTGGGAGGGCACATACTGAGACACCACGAACATACTGCTATATTCCAAGGCTCACTGCTCACCATGACATCACTCTTGCTGGATGTCCCTTGCATATGATGAAGAGGTACGGAGCCAGCATTGGTCCCAGGCTCCAGCAGGGACTGTGAAATTTGAGACCAATGGGAGCTATTCCAGAAAACAAAGAGCAAGAATCCCTATGGAACTGCTGCAAAGAGCAGTTTCAGAGGCCATGCCATTGGCCACGCCATTAAGAAGAAATGCATATATGCAGGGAAAGGTACATGAACGTCCAGTCTTTTCATAATCCTTTTAGTATCTTTTTATATCCACAGAGCAAGAGTTGAAAATGATCTTTGTTATATTCACCTTTTCCAACATAAGTGTTTCTTGTCACTATTCTTAATTACTTGGTATTATGCATTATTCTAGAACAAATCATTTTAATTAGAGGTGCTTAGCGTAAGAAAGGGTTCATCAGCTTTCTATTGTATTTGAAATAAATCTAAGAAATAAATGTGTTGTTTGTAGAATTTGAAGGAGTAGGAGAGGTGGAAATAGGACATGCTTCTCTGATATTGATAGAGATGTTTATTAAAAATCCTACTCACTTGCCACCAGAGCTTAGAATAAGCAGTCCCCTTCATTTTTTTTTCTTCTCTTAGTTATTCAGATAACTTTTTTGACTAACAAGTTCCCTGTTGAAATTTACCGTGAGTAACTTCTTACATTGCTTGAAGACATGTTTTGTTGGTGTTCTGTCTTCTGTGTGTGGAGAAGTAACTGCCGAGCACTTCAGCAATCATTTCTTTATGCTGCTTCTGTGAAGGATCAGGGTCTATCCACTACAACACTGAAACCTCAGAGAACCTGAGCACACCCATTTACCAGCAAGTAAAGTACCTCCATCAGACACACTGTGGGGAAAGGACAGAGAGAAACAGAAGGGGAGATGTTGGTTTCTCCAGTTGACTAACCTTGTCAACAAAGCTGTAGAGATGAAGCATCTTTATTCTGGGGTAAAGGAGAAGAAAGAAAACTCCTGCAATTGATGAAACCAAGATAAACCTTTGAGAACAGTGTGTCCCTTGCAAGTAACTGAACTGAGAGTTCCCTTCCTTGCCAGGTTCTGGTCACATTGAGGTCACCCCTGTCCCACAAAGATGAGGACCCTCGTGAAACCTGTGTCTTATTCTCTTAAGAGTGCTATAACAAAATACCACACACTGTATGTTTTTCACATTCTCTGCAGTTGAAAAGACCAAGATAAAAGCCCAGGTAGATGGTATCTGCCAACAAGCTTGTCACAGTAGATAGATGGTACTTTCATCAGGCTGAGTCTGCATGTGGAAGGAAGAAGGGGAAAGGGCCTCTTGGGAGTCTATTTTATGTGTTTGTGTACCCAGAGTTTTCACTTCCAATGACCATCACTTTAGGAGACAGGAATACAATATATGAGTATGTCAGGGGCCACATATCCAGACCACAGCATCTTGTTAAACAGCATCAGACCAACATCATCTCTACAAAAAATACAACTTGAAAAATCAGGCAGGGTGGTTTGCCATCCTCCCTGGGTTTCACTGATGCCCGAGCAGAGGCCACATTCATTTCTGAGGTAGCGTTCATTTCTGAGGTAGGGGTAAAATGAAAGAAGCAGATTACATCTTCCACTTGACACTGGATTAGAGCATCCTCAGTATCTCAGTCCCAGCTGAAATGAGCACTTCAAAGGCTCGAAGTTGGTTCTTAAGAGATTTTCATTTCTGTTTCTGTGAGATATGGGAGGCCAGATAAACAAGAACTCTCTCATCTTTAATACCTGCTTAGTAACTCACAGGCTTGCCCTCCTGCTCTGATTGTGATCTCCATGTCCGACACAGAGCACCTGCTCCTTACCAGGACAAATCTCTCCAGCTCACTGTCCCTAACCATCAGTGAAAGGGAAGCAAACTCAAACTGCGTTGAGCAATTTTTCAAGGAGAGGGGCGAAGGAACAATTTATTTCTAGCAGAGAACTTACTAGCAGACTAAAGAAAAATTCTGTCCTAAGTCCTGGTTACATATGAGAGCATGGGTCACTCAAAGCCAGCTACATCAGAGGAAAGTCTGGCAATGTAGGAGCAGTTGCACTCTCCAACAGTCCCACCCCCAATCAGCCTTTTACCTCTTTTGTAACCACAAGGAGCACTGGAACCTTCTGAGGACCATGTGCAAGATGTACGAGCTCCCTCCCCTCAAGCCTGCCTACTGCCTCCATGAGAAACTACCAAAAGGCAAATCTCACTAGGATCTTAGGTGGTCGATCACAGCACTGACAGTTCAGAGCAATGGCCACGTCTAATCTAAGGGGAACAAATACACGTTGTGTTTGATGACTTACTCTCTGTGCCAGCCACTGCCTGACATGATGTTGGCAGAGACTGGTGTGGGAGGGAGACAACTAGGGTGGAAAAGAGCGAACTCAAGCTGATCATGACATGAAAAACAAACTTTCAGTGAGTCTGATTCAACTATAATTTATACATTTTGGGTTTCCATTATGCATAGATTTGTATTCTAGGTCAGAAGAAATATGTACATACCAGGAATGTTGCTCTTTATAACTCAAAAGGTTAAAACACAGATATAACTCTGCCTGCCCTTCTGTTATCTGCTTCCTCTTTAGCAGCTAGCCAGACTTCAGTTAGGTTCAGTGTTCTCTTCTGTAAAACAGGGTTGGTTGTTTTTATATTATGTTTTTATTTGGTAATACATAGTCTCTATTAGGAATGCTAAGAATTAGTAATGTCTTATAGTAACAGTTGATAAGTATTTACTTTGTTCACACTGTACTGTGCTTTTGTTTTATTTTAGTAAGATGGAGTCTCTTCATTAGATAGCCCAGACTGTCCTCCAGCTCTAAATCCCCCTGCCTTAGCCTTCCATCTACTGTTATCACGGGTGTGTGTCAGCATGCCTGGCTTTGGTTCAACTTATGTGTCAAATTCTCTAGTACCTAGAGGTATACTGTAGTTGATATTATTTTCTACTTTTAGTAATGAAGAAATGCATTTCTAATCACCAGGTTTGGGTTATCTTTGTCTGATCATAAAACTGTTTCTAGTGATCACAAGGTATTTTATGCTTTTATATTACTGTCGCCATCTAAAGGAAGCTATAATGTAAAAATACATACTTTACATACTGCTAGGTAAAATAGAGAGGCATGACTTTGAATTATAGGGGAAATATCAACGTAGGAAAATATGCTATATTAAGGACATCTAGTGTGAGCAACAGATGTCCTAAGAAGTTGGAAGAGATGAGTTGCAGGTGCACTTCAGTTGTCCTGTTGCCAGAGCACAGGGAAAGGAATGGTCATAGGTCACCGTGTCCATTGCATTGAAGGAAAGCAGCAGGTCACTGGGGCCTTCTTTCTGGTGCTAGTATCTGAATGGATGTTCCTTTCTTAAAAAAGCCAGTCCTACAAAGATGTCAAAAATACACAGTAGAGAAAAGACAACATCTTCAATAAATGATGCTGGGACAATATGTAGAAGAAGGAAACTAGGTTCTTATCTCTCACCATGAACAAAGCTTAACTCCAAATGGATTAAGAACCTCAATGTAAGACCTCACACTTAGAAACTGCTAGAGGAAAATGTAGGCAGTCTACTTCTATAGGGAGATACATGTAAGGACTGTCTGAACAGCACTCCAGTGGCACATCAGTCCACAAATGAGATAACATGAAACTAAAAGGCTCTCTACAACAAAAGGAACTGCCAATTGAGTAGGAGGCAGCTCACAGAAAGGGAGATTTGCCATCCATACATCTGACAAGAGGATTAGTGTCTTAGGGTTTCTATTGCTGTGAAGAGACTCCATGACTGCAGCAACTCTTATAAAGGAAAACATTTAAATTGGGACTGTCTTACCGTTTCAGAGATGTAGTCCATTTTCATTATTGTGGGGAACATGGGGACTCAGGCAGATGTGGTAAAGAAGGGGTTGAGAGTTCTACATCTACATCTGCAGGCAGCAGGTCTTCCTGGGAGTCTGAGCCACTGAGCCTGGGCTTGAGCTTCTGAGAGCAAAAAGCCCAGCCCCTTGTGACACATTGACATACTCTTTTTGACAAGGCCACACCTTCTCGCACAAGGCTACACCTATTCGAACAAGACCATACCTATTCCAACAAGGCCGTACTTCCTAATAGTGTCACTCCCTATGGACCTATGGGGGCCATTTTTATTGAAACCACCACAATTAGTATATACACTATACAAAGAACTAATGAAAACATAAGCATCAAGAAAACGAACAAAAAGTAGTCCATGAAACTGAACAGGAAGTTCTCAAAAGAAGAAATGCAGATGTTTAGCAAATACACTTAAACACATTCAGTAGCCTTAGCCATCATATTAAGATTGTTATGTCACCCCAGTCAGATTGGCCGTCATTACAAAATCAAATGATAACAAATGCTGGTGAGGATGTGGGAAAAGGAGACCCTACACACTGTTGGTGGGAAAATAAACTAAAGCAACCACTTTAGAAAGTCAATCTGAAGCTTTGTCAAAAAAGGTAGAGTTCCCATATGACCCAACTGTACCACTCCTAGGCATATAACCAATGGAATCCATATCCCACTACAGAGGTAATTATATCCCCACGTTCATTACAATATCCAGGAAAGGGAAGTACCCTAGATATCTGATGAACAGATAAAGAAAATGTATATATATACACAATGCATTTCTATTCAGGGTTAAGTGAATAAAAGCAGTACAGAGTTAGTATCAGAGATATTGGCTCAAATCTCAGGTTTGTAACTCATTGGCTAAGGCTTCAGAGTAATTACTCTACCGTGAACATTTTCTCTGCCTCGTAAAGATATACTGACTGTGGTGGTAGCCACTAACCTCATGTGGGTCTTGCCATTAAAGTTATAATAAACATTGTGCTCCTCTACTGCCCACCACAGTTCAAGAGTTTCATAGTGCTGGGTGGCTCATGGTGATCATATGACACATTTGCATCGTTGTGGCAAACCTACTAAAACCTGGCAAAGCCATAATTTCATTTCCATCTGTTCTCTCTTGTTCATGGCTATTTGTTGATTCAGCATTCACCTTGTGCCAACTCGTTACTTCCTTTCGTTCTTTGAATGACCCTTGAGGTTAGTGTCAGTTTACTTTCAGAGAGAGGAAAACTTAAATTTAAGAAGATTAATCAATATGGCAACCAAGATGCTTCAGCAGGTGTCTGTAGGGAGAAGCTTGGAGTCTTCAAGCCATTGTAGAGTGCCACCTCCTTTGAATGTCCTCGTGTCAGTTCCTTTTCTATTGTTCCGCTAAAGCACCATGACCAAGGCTGTGCTTTATTTGAGGCTGTGGTTCCAGTGGGATTTGAGTCTTTCATGACAGAAGCTAAAGGCAAGGTGGCTGGATTACCAGGTTGAGAGCTCACATCTGGAACTGGAAACAAGAAGAGAGAGAGACTTGAGAATAGTTCATGGCTTTGAAACCTCAGAGCCCAGCCCCAGTGAAATACTTCCTCCAGCAAGGCCATTTCTTAAACCTCCCCAAACACTGCTACCAGCTGGAGACCAAATAGTCAGACATCTAAGCCCATGGGGGACATTCTCATTCAAATCCCCACAGCCCTCATTCTCAAAAACTGTGAAAGAGTGATGTAATGCAAAAGCCCCCACTCCATTCTCTCCTCCATATCTGAATATTCCCAAACAGTCACCAACAGAAAAGAGAAGTCCTGCACCATTCCTGTATCAATCAAGTGGGATTAACTCACATATAAGACAATCCAGAAAAGCTGGTCCTAGCTGGAAATAAGGCTTTACTCTACCCTTGTTTGTATTGCAAAGCTCACAGCATAAACATAGACAATAGTAGTTAGCAGTTTAACTTGGATAGCTGGTGGAAAGGAGGGGAGGAAAGAAAGACAGACTATAACCAAAGTCAGGGGACTAGAGAGATATCTTGATGGGTAAAGGGTTTTCTGCCCAAGGGTTTTGATTCTCCAACACCCACTCTTGGAAAGCAGAAATGGGGCATTTCCAAGGTAAGCTGACTAGCCAGCTAGACTAGAGAAATTGGCAGACTCTGGGTTCAGCTAGAAACCCTGCCTCAATATATAAGCTGTCAATGGATACTCCAGACATCAACTGTTGAATCTCACATGCATGCAAACATACAGACATGTGTAACCATGCACACACACACACAAACACATGCCCCACACATCTGTTATCTAGGTACCCATCCACCCACTCTCCTTTTTATTCAGCTGGCTGTTTTCTGTAACTCCTTTCAAGAAGAGAGAAGATTAAATTTTATTTGACATAATACCTTTAGAAATAGAAAGAATGGAGAAATAAATCTAAGCTAAATCAACTTGAATATTTTCTCAGGCTACACTATTGAATACTGTGAAGATAGCATACACTAAGAAATAACATCCAGCTTAACCAGGCACTCCAGGCTTGATGAGATGGTAGGTGTCTCTAGAAGCCCTGAGTAGCACACTGCCTTCTGAGCAGGCATCCTAGGGCCAGAAATAGATTCTGCCAGCGGTGCGGCCAGCCAGAGTGATGCTTCTGCCGCTCTCAAGAAAAGTAGCCTCTGACTGCCACTTGTTCAGAATTTCCACAAGAATTCCTCACCCTTTTCAGCCTGCACTCTCTGTAGCCTAAAGAGTTGGGCCTGACAACCAACCAGGCCCGTGAGCTTCAAGAGGTAGCTTCTCACAAGAGAACTGCAAACACAGCTCTCAGGAAGAAGTTCTGTTACAGTTTGTTTTCTTACTAGCAGATTCAATTACTGTTAACTGGAAAAATAGATTTTCAAAGGAGACAAAGCCTGGCTTCCTTTTACAGTCTCCTCCACAATTCCCTGGGTGGTAGACAATGTACCTGACTATGGATCTTGGATGTCTTTACATTGGTCTGTCCAGGGAGCCACAGCCTAAGTTCTAGTCTGAAAGCGCCCATGTGAAATTGAAAACTACTGTTGGAGAAAAAAAAATAGATTATGTGTATTTACCTCCAGTAGAGGCTCAGTGCTTAGTTTGTTGGTAGAAACCTAAGTAGGGTTACACTACTTCCTTTCAGCTGGCTGTCACTTAGTTCTCAGATTTGAGTTCTGAGTTGTTCTGGGTAGATTGGATAGATCTGGTAAGGAAACCTCTTAGCTAAGTCAAGGAGCTCATTGTGGGCTTTTATGTACTAAGCCTTTAGTATCAGTCAGGGCTTCTCTGTAAGGTCCCTGGAAAATATTTACCCTGGTCATTACTTCTCACCATAATAGGGAATTATCTCATGAACCAGATGGGCCACTTATAAATATTTCTTCATCTTGTTTTAGATGCCGAGGACCCCAGAGGCAAATAGGTTTTGTGGTCTAATTGTAGGGGATCGTCCAGCACCTGTCTCTCTCTGTGGGTTTCTTCATTGCCCTCTATCTATTTTACAGTTCTACTGTGTCTTGCTTCTTCTTGATCAATTTTAGTATCTTTTTTTGGAAGAAAGTAAGTAGCTGCTGCTGCTTCTCCTTCCCCTTCCCC